>NC_065426.1:9224487-9545839 GCF_024362695.1 Pectinophora gossypiella
ATAGCGATTCGCCGTTTTCTAGCTTTAGACAGGGTCACTTTATGGTCAAAAACACTTTCTTAGTGTGACAACCTCCGTGCTCGTGCGTGGGTCATGATCTGGAGGTCCAGGTTTGATTCCCGATGGAAACAGATCCCGATGGGGATCTGTCTTTTTTGAAAATTCTGCTAGTGTCGAGGTTAGAAATTACCTAAGGAGAATACATGCGTATTTAGAAAAAGTTTATTATAAACTTTTTCTTTTTTTGAAGTTTGCGATGCGATGCGCAGAGTAAAGAACATTCAGACGTGAAATTAAATAGATATTCATTTTTGTATGAAAGTAAAATGTTACAAATTATCAAAACTCGTAGAACAAATGTTGTTTATGATGTCAGCTATCTAGTCCTGTGAGGTTGTTTATGTTTTAAAAATAACCCTAGGGGGGGGGATAGGGGGTATATATATATATATATATATATATATATATATATATATATATACATATATATGTGTGTGTGTGTGTGTGTGTGTGTCTGTACATCGTCGCCCTATAGTAAAGAGCCGTGATAGTCAATTGGTAGAACGCTAGACTCTCAATTTGAGGTCGCAGTATTATTATAAACAGTTCATCGCTATTCGCTTACACTCACACACTTAGACCCAACCTACACTGTATTACACTACAGCACAATGTTAACGAAAGTGCAACATTTGTTTATGAATGAGCGGCCAATAATATCGCATGACTAGCGAAATTCATACTTAAACACTTTAGGGATGTGATCGTGTTCATAATTTCCTGTTACATACAAAAATACTTCATACTAGCTACTAGGATATTTATATAGAAAAAAAAACCGTAAAAAGGCTTATATAGATAAGTGGAGCGGATCTATTGGTGACGACTAGTGAGTCGTCAGAAGATATCTTGCAGTCACTTTTGGAATCTTTTTTTTCGTAGGCCAGAGCTTTTAGTGTCGATTATGAGAAACAGTAGGCATAGCATTAGAACACCCGTTTGATTGATATTCTGGCGTACACAAACTCAAGCTAACTTTAGTTTGACAGCTCTTTAAAGTTGTGCCGTCCCTCACCTACAATACGTGAAAGAAAGAGATGTAGCTAGTCTTAGGCAAATTATTTTAATATTAACACGTTCACTGTGTAAATGAAAATTAGATATTAAACCCTCACGTGCAATGTTATTTTTCGATAAATTCATTAAAATTTATGTACAGGAACACACTATGGCAAGAAAAATGTGCCCCACATATGGGACATGCACGTATGAGTTTCAAATTATGACTCATATGTGGTTCATACACAGTGAACGTGTTAAGTTGGTGTTCGGTTGCCCAAATCGGCACCACTGCCTATAAAACTAGTCTGGATATAGACAGACCACTTCACTGTAAAATTAAATTCTCGCTACTGTCACATCTCATTAGTCGCTTATAGATATTTATAGATATTAATTATTATTATATTTGAAAAACGCTAGAAAGACGACGACCTGTAAACTCATAATTTTCAATTCACGACGACACAAAAATCAACTAATACTCATACCTGTTACCTGTACCTGTGACAGCACAACGTTTCCCAGCACTATTATTAATGAGATTTGAACAAACTACGAGTTACGTTTGCCGTAGGGTGACATAAGAGATGTAAGTGTGCCTAAATTATGGATAAGCAAACATTTGTGGTTAACCGAATAACAGTGTAATTTATCTTAGTATAACATGTTAAGTATAATATAACTTACTTCTACTCTGCTATGAAACAATATTTAACATAATAATATATACATCTATAATAGAGGGCTCACGATCCGGAGGTCCCAGGTTCGAATCCCCGTGGGGACATATCACAAAAATCACTTTGTGATCCCTAGTTTGGTTAGGACATTACAGGCTGATTACCTGATTGTCCAAAAAGTAAGATGATCCGTGCTTCGGAAGACACGTTAAGCCGTTGGTCCCGGTTATTACTTACTGATGTAAGTACGTAGTTGTTACATAAGCCATGTCAGGGACCTTTGGCGGCTCAGTAATAACCCTGACACCAGGGCTGATGAGGTCAGTTATCCATCTCACAACCCACACGAGAGAAGAGAAGAATCTCAATCTATTCTATCTTTCTTTATTTTCGTTTATTCAGTATAGTTCTGCCTGCCCCTTTAGGAATTCCAGGCGTGATTTTGTGTAAAAATAAATAAATATCAAATAAAAAAAGAAATAATAAATAAAATTAAATAATAAATATCTAAAACAAATCTTATTTATCTATCACAAACAAATCTTATATAACTTATCTAAAACAAACATAACAATGCATTTACCCCTACACTAGACATGTTAAAATATTCAAATCAGATTGCAATAACACATTATCATCGTATTACTATGCGCATATAATTAAGTATAGCAATAACTGTGAAATGACAGGGAAATGACATTAGCTGAATACTTGTTTACATACAAACACAGCAATTTATTTAAAAAAAAACCGTGATAACTCTGTTCGGAGTACGCATGACTTTGGCTCGGGCTCTTAACATAATATAAGCTCACGACTATATCCCAATTGGGGTAGTTAGAGGTACATCCATCGCAAGATGAACTAAGTACCCACACCTCACCGAGCTTTCTGTTAGACCAACGTGACAACTACCCATGAGCCGTATCGCCGACCGGTCGACCGCCATAGTCATACCTGTCTATACCATACAAGAAATAAGAAAATCCCCGTAGCATTATCCAGTTTTTACAGCCGCTTACCTAACCTGAAGATTTGACAGGTCCAGTTTTTTACAGAAGTGACGGCCTGTCTGACCTTCCAACCCGCGAAGGGAAAACAAGCCCAATACAGGTTAGGTCACATACCTCCGAAAATGCATTTCTCGGGAATGTGGCTTTCCTCGTGATATTTTCACTCACGTGGAAGTCATTTATGATCCAAACTTGAATTCGAAAACAAATTCGACAATCATTGGTTTAGGCCTGTGCTGGATTCGAACATGCGACCTCAAAGTGAGAGGCAAGCGTTCTACCAACTGAGCTACCACGACTTCTACAAGAAATAAGATAATAAGGAACGAAAAAACCGCAAACACGAGACGTAGTATTGCGTCATCCATGACGGAAGAACAGCTAATGACGTCACGTGCACGAAATGGTTATCATGGCGCGATTGCTCCGCGGAGGTTTTATCTAAATGCTAATGGGATTCGGGTTGTTTGTTATGTCATATTTAATTCAATTATACATCATCATCATCATCAGCCCATTAGCGTCCCCACTGCTGGGGCACGGGCCTTCCCTATGGATGGATAGGGAGATCGGGCCTTAAACCATCACGCGGGCCCAGTGCGGATTGATGGTTATTAACGACTGCTAATGCAGCCGGGACCAACGGCTTAACGTGCCTTCCGAAGCACGGAGGAGCTCGAGATGAAAACTTTTTTTTGTGGTCACCCATCCTATGGCCGGCCTTTGCGAAAGTTGCTTAACTTCAACAATCGCAGACCGAGCGCGTTAACCGCTGCGCCACCAAGCTCCTCATTATACATACGTGTATGTATTAAGTCACGGCTTTTAGGCTAGACATATAAGACTTGTCACCAGAAGATATTTTTGCTTACTTGGGAGTCCTATAAGATCAATGATCCATTATTAACACAAGTTGAAATATAGGCGGCAGCATTGTTGGGTGTTCTTAAATTTTGAATATTATACTCTCCAGCTAAAATTCTTGATAAATTGCTATTATTGCGAGATCGGTTAGGGACCCAGACCTACGGGGTGTAACGTAGAACCATTGGCTTGTGATACGGATGAACAGCCTCCGTGGTCTAATGGTTAGAGCGTTAGGCTCACGATGTGGAAGTCCGGGTTCAATTCCCGATGGGGACATTGTCGAAATCACTTTGTGAGACTGTCCTTTGTTTGGTAAGGACTTTTGAGGCTTGAATCACCTGATTGTCTGAAAAAGCAAGATGATTCCGTGCTTCGGAGGGCAGGTTAAGCTGCTGGTCCCGGCTATTAGCCGTAAAAACAACGCCTGTGCCCAGTAGTGGGACGTATATAGGCTGTTTATGTACGGATGAAGACCTCAACGGTTGCAGAGGCGGAGATACAGGACGGAAGGGGCAAGTCACAGAGACTGTAACTTGGAACCTGTCAGAGGGCAGCAGTAACTGTCAGTACTATACAGAGGCGGATGACAGGAGTCCTAGTACGGCTTTGAAGTAGACTTCTCTGGGCGCCATCCCACTTGCGTCAGACAGAGTACTGCGGGGCGGAAGGCAAGAGGGGAAAACACTGCCCTATTTTTCCCAACAAAAGTAGCATGGAAAATGCTACACCGACTTAAGCGTGGCTCTTAAATTAGTAATGATGACGTTATAAAGGGTAGGTTGAGGTGAGCCATGCGAGGCCTTTGGCGGCTCAATTATAACTCTGACACCAGGGTTGTAGAGGTCGGTTCCTGCATTGACTCACAACCCAGACGACGACAAAATAAAAGGTCTAATACGTCGCTCACGTCGCTAACTGAAGTATCTGAATTTTTTGGCGAATCTGATTGGCACCTTTTACTATTGTCAATAAGACACGAATTATTTTAGCAAATGAATGCAGATACGTCAGTTTGCTACGTCAGCCACGAATAACCGGCCAAACAAAACTGTAGTAGGCACATCACTATTACAAAAAGAAAATAAAATATGAAATATGTTTAATCTCTTTATGTTAATTCTTCCAGAGATCCCTCTCCCTACTCCTAGTGGTATCAACCGCGCTGGCGCAGTTGGAAGACTACCACGGATACGAAGACCACGGCTTCCTTCACCACGAGCCTATCCATCATCAGAGCTTGGACGAACACCACGAGGGCGACTATGACTTAGATTACCATGTAAGTATTATTATATAAAAAAAAACATTGTTGAGATTTTTATCCTTTATCAAATTAGGCATTTTCCTGATTTATCCTTTGTCAGATTAGGCATTTTCCTGATTTATACTTTCGTCAAATTAGGCATTTTCCTGATTTGTCCATTGTCAAATTGGCATTTTCTAATTAATTTTATGTTGATTTAGGGATTTTCGAAAGTAGCCTTATCTCGCATTAGATCTTTGGAAACTTTTCAACAATACAACAGTGGATTCTGCGATTATTAATGTTTTAATAAAATGATATTCAATTTCAGGCGCACCCGAAATATTCGTTCGATTACTCGGTAAAGGACCCTCACACAGGAGACAACAAGGAGCACTGGGAGACCAGAGATGGAGATAAGGTCAAAGGTAAGACCACTGTCAGACCCATAGATAGTGTCGCGGCTCGTGCCAAGCACGTATCACGGCATTATGCTGAGGGAAACCCTTTTTTTTATTTTGGACGCCCTCCACAATGCGCAGTTTAGATGACTGATATATTTTTAATTATTTTTGTTATACCTGCTTGTATGTCTACCGGTATGTACAGTCATGAGCAATATAATATACCCACTTTAGGACTCTGTCGCACTAACATATTTGACATTTAGTGAGACTTACAGTTCAATTTGTCAAAAAAGTTAATATGACATGGTACCAAAGTGTACACATATTAATGCTCGTGACCGTACTTGGACGGGAAAATTCCACTTGATATAAACTCAGAATTATGGTCTGAATCATCCCCCTTAATATTCGTTACGATGTCAATACACCCTGTACATGCCCCAGCCATTACAATTTTGAATAATTATGTACCCGAGCAATGAGAAAATAGGTAATTATCACGTTACGTCTGCACAACGGCATCTATGTTATTTTTGGCGAACGTAGCCTGGAAAGTCTCATTAAACCAATCTTTTCTTATCCACAGGGACCTATACTCTCACCGAAACCGACGGAACAAAACGAGTAGTGGAGTACGAAGCAGATGACAAAAACGGATTCAACGCAGTCGTCCACAAGATTGGCACACCCAAAGAAGAACATAAGTTCGAGGCCCCACATAAGTTTGAAGCCCCACATTATGAAGCCCCACACTTTGAGGCCCCACACAAGTTTGAGGCCCCACATATCGAGCCGCATTACCAACATGAATATCCGCAGTTAGATGATGGTTTTGTGCCTATTGTAGGCTATGAGCACTAAGGTATAAAGTTTGTATGTATGGAGGTTTGGTTTGGTTGGTTTTATAAAAACATTTAAAAAAGAGAATGTTTAAAAAATCCGAATATATTAAAATTTCTAACAAATTATTTTACAATGGTAACACTGTGGAATCGCGAAGCGTTGCTATAATAATTATGTAAAACAAAACCTCAATTACTCACTTTTTTACCCGACTGAACAAGAGGATAGGTAAATAAATTATTAGTGTGGCAACACCGATTAAAGGAAAGGCATTTCTATATGTTAATCGCGTTAAAAATATAGACAAAAAATAAGTTTTTAAAGAGTATAACCCGACCAAATTCAATCTTCTATAAAAACAATTCCGTTTGTTCAATTAAAATACAAATACCTTTGGCTGGATTACAGTGACTATTGAGCTCAAACTCTTGCTACCGATTACTTATTTAAAAAAATATAATAAGTATGAATGCAGAATTTAAAGAAATCTATAATTTATTTATTTGATTTATTTATATGACTATAAAAATCTTCACTAAAATAGTTGGCTCGACCATTATAGATGGCGATACGGCTCACCACCTATCACGTTGGTCTAACAGAAAGCTCGGTGAGGTGTGGGTACTTAGTTCATCTTGATACGGATGTACCTCGATATAGTCGTGAGCTTGTTTATGTTTGAAATTATTGATGAATCATCATCTCCTAGCATTATCCCGTTTTTCACAGGGTCCGCTTACCTAACCTGAACATTTGACAGGTTCGGTTTTTTACAGAAGCGCCTGTCTGACCTTCCAACCCGCGAAGGGAAAACAAGCCCAATACAAGTTAGGACACATACCTCCGAAAATGCATTTCTCGGGAATGTGGGTTTCCTCACGATGTTTTCCTTCACCGCCGAGCACGTGATAATCATTTATGATCCAAACATGAATTCGAAAATAAATTCGACAATCATTGGTTTAGGCCTGTGCTGGATACGAACCTGCGACCTCAAAGTGAGAGGCAAGCGTTCTACCAACTGGGCTACCAAAGCTTCTTTGAAATTAATTATGAATACTTTTACAATTTGTTACTTTAAAACTGTTACGTAAAATGTTATTTTGTTATTTATTATTGGTCGTTGCTGTTATGTGTTATATAAGTGTTATGCTTCTTTGAATCTTAATTAGGTATGAAAGACTGTAACATTGCTATAAATTATAGTTTGTAAGTATTGTACAAAACTCTTGGAAAGGAATACACTTTTGTTGAAAAAAAAAATACAATTGTTATTTTTTTATGACGCATGTCGTAATGATGATTGCTTCAAGCCTGCAAAGTTCTTATACCAAACAAAGTGATTTCGACAATATCTCCAACGGGAATCGAACCCGGACCTCCAGATTGTTAGCTCAACGCTCTAGCCACTAGACACGGAGGCGTGTGGAGGTCTTTTTGAAAAAATAAGATGATTCCGTGCTTCGGAGGGCATATTAGGCCGTTGGCTCCGGCTATTAGCCGTAAAAACACCTCCACCAATTGGCAGTGGAATTGCGTGGTGGAGTATTCTGTGGGACGTATGCAGTTTGTATGTGTATGCTCTAAATTTGCTCTAAACAGTGGTTTAGAGACCGAGCCTGAATTCGAACCCGTGACACTACGGTATCAGTCATGTGTTCTCTGAACTGAGTTATCACGGATTTTTTGTCTTATACAAAAAATCACTTAAACGGCTTTTTGAAAACTCACATTCCGATGTGATATTCTTCAACATAAAGAATGGAGAGGATATGAAGCATACTCCATCACGCTGCTACACTTCGGGTGGAGGTGTTTTACTGCTAATAACCGGGACCAACGTCATATGTCAACGTCTTGTGTCTTATCTTCAGCCTTCCGAAGCACGGAATCATCCGTACAGTCCGTACAAAACAAAAGACAGTTTCACAAAGTGATTTCGACAATGTCCCCAACGGGAATCGAACCCGGACCTCCAGAGCGTGAGCCCAAATCTAACCACTGGACCACGAAGGCCGTGAAATGTTGAATAAATTAATGATTCCTGACCTCTGCGCCAGCGCCAACTTGAGGCGGTCGTTCTCGTACCGCAGCTGCTGCTCGGGGTCCCCCGGCGGGGGCTCCACGGCCCCCGCCGACGCCAGCGGGCCCCGGGGTGCGCGGCCCACCGTCGCGTAGCCGCCCTGCGGTATTATTATTATTTTATTAAATGCTTATGGGAGGGTTTGGCCGGAGATCGCGCAAAGTCGAAAGGAGTGGTAAAATCAAGGGGAGGCCTTTGCCCAGCTATGGGATCGAATAGGCTAGATCATCATCATCAGCCCATTAACGTCCCCACGGTTCGGGATAGATAGGGAGATCGGGCCTTAAACCATCACGCGGGCCCAGTGCGGATTGATGGTTATTAACGACTGCTAATGCAGCCGGGACCAACGGCTTAACATGCCTTCCGAAGCACGGAGGAGCTTTTGGAATAGGCTAGATAAGAAGACTTAATTATTAAATATCACAGAATTACATCACTCGTCAACACTAAGAGCCACGCTCTTGTCGGTGTAGCATTCTCCATGCTACTTTTTAGGTAAAAATAGCGCAAAAATAGCGCGCGTTCTCTCTTGCCTTCTGCCCCGCATCGAAGCCGTACTAGGACACCTGTCCTCCGCCTCTGAATAGTACTGACAGTTACTGCTGCCCCTCATACAAACCACTTGTAACATAACATAAATGAACTACGTACTCACACCTCCCCGAGCTTTCTGTTAGACCGTGATAGGTGGTAAACCGTATCGCCATCTATAACGGTCTCGACCATTAATATATATAACCAACTGTGTTTGTGAAAACTGCACTTAAGATAAATTAATAACTCGTTGGTGCAAGTCCGGTACCGGGGTTCGAACCGGCGCTCTCCGTTTGAGAAGCAAGCTAGATATATGTATACTGGGTGTTAGTGACATCGTAACGAATACTGAGGGGGATGATTCAGACCATGATTCTGAGTTATAATCGAGTGGAATTTTCCGTCGCAAAATTCATGTTTTTTTTTTTATTATTTTTTAATTATTTTCAATTCTATACTTTTGCGATCGAAAATTCCACTTGATATTAACTCAGAATAATAAGCTAAATGAGCCCCCTCAGTATTCGTTACGATGTCACTTACACCCCTTACCAGTACTACAGGTAGCCATACAAGTAGGTATGGGTGTTAGTGACACCGTAACGAATACTGAGGGGGATAATTCAGGCCATGATTCTGAGTTGATATCAAGTGGTATTTCCTGTCGGAAAATTCGTGATTTTTTTTGTGTTTTTTTAAATTATTTTCCATTCCATACTTTTGCGACGGAAAATTCCACTTGATATCAACTCAGAATCATGGCCTGAATCATCCCTCAAAGTTTTCGTTACCATGTCACTAACACCCTGTATGTTAATTACCTGAATAGTGGACGATACAGAATGAGCTCTCTGATGGACCATCATTTCGTCGTTTTCCGTTTTGATTGGCTGTAACAAAAAATAAACAATTAAGTAAATAATAGGCCAGTTTCCAACCAGTCAAATCAGTTATTTTTTACTAAACGTCAAAACACAAAATAACTATGGAATTTGTATGAAAAAGCACAGTGTGACGTCATAGAAAATCGTGATAAAATGCCCCACTTATTTTTATAAATAAGTTCAATAGAAAAAAGAAAATGTATTTCATCAGTTATAGATCTGTTTGTATTTAGTACTTAATCAGAATTTAATAATTCATCTTGAACCTAGTACAGTCATGAGCAATATATCACTTTAGAACCCTGTCGCACTATCATATTTGACATTTAATGAGACTTACGGTTTAATTTGTCAAAAAAGTTAATGTGACATGGTTTCAAAGTGTATACATTAATACTCGTGACCGTAAACAACCCAATAATATCCTTCACACAATTCATCCACACATACTTTCTCATTGTCTTTCTTCTTTCTATAAACAAATATTTACACATTTTTTGTTATATCTCAAATTGATACATGTAGCCAGTAGCGACATCTAACTAGTACAAAAAGCACACTAAATCTAAATAGTATGGACTAATGTACAACGCCATCTTGCGGCAACCGCTTGAACTACTACTCCAATATGACGTAGTTGGTGCCGCCATCTATTGGCGAGTTTTAGAACTAAACTGAGCACGAGGTGTGCTTACCTGTGCGGGCGAGATGGCGGGCGGGGGCTCGTCGGGGTGCTGCGCGCGGCCCGCCATGAGCGGCGAGGCGGTGGCGCTGGCCACGGGCGTGCAGGCGCCGCTGTTGCCGTTGGCCACGCCCTTGCCGCCGCCCGCTGCGCCCGCGCCGCACTGCTGCGCCTGTATCGCCTCCTTCACCTCTTGGAATTTTTCTATGAACTGTTGACGAAAAGATTCCAATAATTCATTGCGTACATAGATCTCGTATAACAAATAGACAACCAATCTCTGTAAAAAAAGTATCCGCGGCGCATCTTGTCACAAGCGACGGCGTGTAACGACTATACAACCGATATTGCACTTTATTTGAACAGCCATAACATCTTTATTTGAGGGAACGAACTTATACTCAAAAACAAAGATAAAAGATGCATATTTCTGTATAATGCTATTTGAGATTTGTTGGCATTGCGAAGTTACTTTTGTACGCGCAAATTGTCCAATTTCAAATCTGATGATGAAATACATACTTTCGCGATGGAAAATCCTTAGATTAGATGTTAGCTCAGAATCATGAGCTGAATCATCCAATAAATGTATATTTTTATTTTTAAATCCCCCTGAGTTATTCGATACAGTGTCACTAACACTATATAGGCTGTATATGTGTATTACCTTGCCAAGTTCAGCCTCGGAGGCGAACCCGAGCCCGTAGACGGTGTTGGCGCGGACATCGCTCCACTGACCAAACTTCTGCGACGTCTTTGTGAATGTCATGTTTGCTGTTATTGTGCTGTTGATAACCGCCTGCAAATGATATACGGGTTTGTTTAGTTGGGTCGTTAGTCTTCATAATGAATATAATGATCGAAGCAATGTAAAGAGTCGAGTACCAGCCTTGAGAGAGAGAGCCATAGGAGAATGTTAGACTTCGTTGTAAGTAGGTCTAAATCAACTAATCTAATCTAGCCTACAAGGTACCACTGCTGGGCAAAGGCCTCCCCTTCCTCTTTCCATTTTTCGCGGTCCTGTGCGTACTCCGGCCAGTCCCTTCGGCAAGCGTCCAATGGTGCGAGCGGGAAATAGACCATAACCATAGGGGCATTGAGAAAATATAAAGTATTTAATTCAAATTCAAAATTGCCAACGTACCTTAGTCCCCTCGACGCTGATGATGCGGTACAGGTTCCGGGAGGAGTCGTAGAAGAAGGACACGGAGACAGCCGACGAGGACGCCGACATCCAAGACCGCTTCGTCTTCGGGTCTATGTGGAACACATGCGCCTTGCACGTGAAGATTGGTTGCTCACTGGAATCAAGCGAAGAGACTGTTTAATACAGTGGTCTCAAGACCTTTACTCCTATACTTACACAGCATCAAATTAATAATGAGAAAATCCAGTGTGACCTCTTGTGTCACATGTGACACAATCTGATGAGATAAGAGACAGATAGAGAGAGAGATACATACATACATACATAAACTTACGCCTTTTTCCCACCGGGGTAAGCTGAGACTATAGAATTCCATTCTCTATTCTATAGAGAGAGATAAGGTTTAAATGTATTATTTCGTTCACTCCTCTATTCTGTGTGCCTAACTACTTATTTGTAAAATACCTAAATGAATTTTCTTTCTTATTTCTTGTGTGATTTTAAATTAGTAGAATAGATAAAAAGAACAATACCTAATTGAATCGATGTTAATTCATTTTCATTAATCCGCATTACTTACTACAGGAGAGTTAAAAATGTCACGTTGAATCAATTCGTCTAAAACAACAATATTGTTTTTTGGCAATTGTTAGCATTGCGCAAATGGCGAATTTCAATATTTCTTTTAGATGAATTGCTTCAAAGTGGTCTTTTCAGACCCACAGTACTTTATTCAAAAATTAAAACTCAGAGGGCGTGATATCGGCGCCAGAAACGAATTGGTACGGAGCGAAGAGTTACACTTCTAATACGCTTACGTACTTAAAGGTTGCCTGGAAGAGACTGCTACTCAGCAATAAGGCCACCTATTGTACTCTATTTCTTTTTTGTTTTGTATTTCCTGTTTGTACAATAAAGTATTTATACATTGTTTTATTGTTTTGTCTTACTCCACTCCAATCTCATCAGTCATCCCGTGATCATGGCACTTGCAACAGTGTCGAAATATCGGGAGTCTCATATCCCTATTTTAAACGCGGTAAGAACCCGTTATTATGTGTTTTAATTATAATAAAGTATTTGTTATACTGCATTCTATGATAATGTATGTACCCTGTTGCCTGTTACCTGTATACATGTTTGTCTGTGTGTCCATTTCATGAAACAACCCGCAGACATTAAAGGTTATATACATTGACATCGTTTGAGACCTAGATTACGTCATCTATTCTGTAATTCACTTAGTCGTGGAGACTATATCAGTGAATCTAATTATATCGCATATCGGTCGCGTAGGCATATGATTATATAGAATCAGTCCCAGTTCCCTCCGCAAACACTTGGGCGCGCCCCGGACATCTCATACAAAACACCTCGTTTTACACAGACACTACACATTGACGTCGTAAAGTCATGAGCAATATAATGTACCCACTTTAGGACTCTGTCTCACTAACATATTTGACATTTAGTGAAGAAAAGAGAACCATATTGAAGACTATAGAGAACCGGAGAGGAAATATGATTGGCCACCTGATACGACACGATTCATTTATAACAAACATTATAGAAGGAAAAATTGAAGGGAAGAGAGGAAGGGGTAGACGTAGGATAACATTTATGAAACAAATAAAAGAGAAGGTGCAGGTCGTGTCGTATCGGGAGGTAAGGTTTTCGGTGAAGGTTTTGGCGGGAAGAAGAGAGGAATGGCGGTTACTCCACCGACAAGACCGCAGCTCTTAAATAGAGAGAGAGAGAGAGACAGTTCAATTTGTCAAAAAAGTTAATGTGACATGGTACCAAAGTGTATACATATTAATGCTCGTGACCGTACACGCGCATCTGTGTGTGACGTCTGACTAGTGATGGGCAGGGAAAGAAAAAATTGGGTGGGAAAGAAAAAATATCGGGAAAATATGGGAAAATAAAATAAACACCCGAAAAATTCCCGAATCATGGGAAAATATTTTTTATTTAATTATTTTTAATCTTATTATTATTTGTATGTCGTTTCCATGTCTCGGGTCGGGTCTGTCATGGAGTCCCGGACTTTTGGCAGGCGTGCGTGGGGCCGAAGCCAACACGTAGAGGCCCCTTAAGACAATTTACTCTAAATGAGTTGTGACACCAACCGGCGATTATCCCTGTATGCACTATGGGAGTGCACCCAAAGACAATCCCTGGTTCGTGTAGGACTATTGCAGATTATGGGAACAAAAGGAACTGGGCTATTGGGTTGGGGGTTAGTGAACCTATATACTGGGGCTATGGGGGACTATGGCGCCTGCTCGACTAATGTTAATAACAGAGATACATTGGGCAGGCGGTGACTCGTCACTCACTGGTTGGGCCACCTATCTAGCCGACGCGACTGGACGGCAAGGCAGCAACATGGTTGTGAGCATCTCAGGGTGTCAAGAGGTGTACACCGCTTTCTGCGAGGCGGTTTACCCGCCTTACCAACTCGCGACTTATGCATCTTTCACTTCCACCCTGCGAGCGTATAGCTCTAACGCCCCACTCTGGCTGGCCAATGAAGTCAAGCCAGAGGTGAGAGTCCTGCGGCCCCCGCTAAGGTCCACTCCGGCCAGCCAGTACTGTCACCATCTTTGTTGCTCTTCTTTGGACTCTCTCTAGTAGTGCAATGTTCTTCCGATAGTAAAGTCTCCATATTTGAAACCCATGTTCTAACAGCGGTTTGACGTAAGTAAGTTTTGTAAAGCCTAAGAAACAATTCCGTATCTATATGATAAAAAGCTTTTCTAATTATGTATAAGAGGGAGTTATCCTTCTTAGTGATTCCAATAATGTGTTCGTCCCACTTTAGATTATGTGTTATCGTTATGCCAAGGTCATTTTGTTTTTTAACACACTCGAGAGGTTTTGAGTCAATGGTGTAACTCAACGTGGGGTGGTTGCTGCCAACATGCAACACAGTGCATTTGTCTACGTTTAATGTGATTAGCCAATCTCGGGTCCAAGCAATTACTCTATCAAGATCATCTTGGATTATATTATGGCTAATAAGTGGATTCCCCGTTATTTTCGTGTCATCTGCAAAGAGTGATATATCAGACATGATACCATGTTTAAGATCTGTAAGGTAGATACTGAATAAAATAGGTCCTAACACCGATCCCTGCGGCACACCGCTGAGGACTTTTCTGGGAACAGAGTATGATTCTCCGATGCGCACAGAGAATGTGCGATTTGACAGGAAGTCTTCAATCCACTTCACGACATTGCCTCTGATTCCAAAGGGCTCTAATTTAGCAATCAATGGTGTGACAGGAACTCGATCAAAAGCTTTTTCATAGTCCAAGTAAATAATATCTGTAGGTATTCGTGCCTCCCAATTTCTTGCACAAAACCATGTTGCTCCTCGATGATGACATTCTCTCGTGTCAAAAGCATCCTATATATCCTATAATATGTAGATATCTTTGCATGGAATTATTAAAATCGAACATTCCATTCAAAATATATTACAAAGGAAATTTGAAAGTGCCGGTCAGAGAAAAAAAAATGTGTCAAACCTTTCGAGTAGATTGTTCTGAACATTTTTTACTATGACACCAGACGTGTATGACCATTAGTTTGGCTTTAATTGGATTTTAAAAATCTCGACTTGTCATACATTTTGTAAAAAATAATATTATGTCCGTTGGGAAAAAGAGGTATACAGGCGTATTACAAAGGACCGTTAGAACATTTATTAGTATGGCGCCAAACTTCTATGACCATTATTTGGACTTTCAGTTTTGGTTAATATGTTAAAATGCCAGCCACCGAAAAAAATACGTTGAATCTGTCTAATAGTTGCTTCTCAATATTTTTTAATAACACCAAACATCTATGACCATTATTTTGACTTTTATTGGAATTTACGTTTTAGTTTAAATATGAAAAATGCCGACCAGCAAAAATATCATGTTGATCGAGTAGATGTCTGTTAACATTTTTTTCTATAGCGCCAAACTTGTATGACCATTAGTTTGGCTTATAGTGTATTTTAAAAATCTTGATTTCTTATTTATTTTGTATGAAAATAAAGTGCTTTGGGTAAAAAATGCGGTACGGCGGATTACAAAGGACCTTTAGAACATTTAATAATCTGGCGCAAAACATTTTTGACCGTTATCTTGACTTTTTATTCGTCTCTCTTTCCGTTTTGGTTCAAATGGGAAAATGTCAGCCAGCGAAACAAAATAAGTCAAATCTTTTGGTAAACGACTTGAACGACGTATTTTTACTATACTACCAAATGTCGACTTTGGCTTTTATTGGACTTTTTAATAAAACTTTTTTTTATACATTTTAACAATGACAACAAGCAGAGCTTTCCCAATGACTAGTTATTAGTCAGATAAATACTTTGTGTTTTTGTTTTGTGTGTTGTTAGGTGAACTTCTATATTAATACTATCTGATTTTAGATATGACGTTGGCTGTAGTTTTTGCATTCGACTCAACGTTACGGCCATCTAGTGACCAAACTCGTATATTGGCATGACGTCTGAAGTATCTGTTAGGGAAAACAGGAGTCGGGTAGTTGTACTTTGCAAGTATGCCTATCACAATGTCCTGGTGCTACTCGGCCGATAACATAGTAGGTACCTCTATCACCCCACTGTTTATTCCTTGTATACACTTTTCTTTAAAAAAAGTAGTATCTTAAGCGTGTATCACCATCAGGTAAGGTAGTGGTCAAACGCAAACCTATTTTTCAAAAGACGACCACCATATTACGCCTTTAGCAAGATAGTTCCATTATCACTAGATAAAACTTTTTTTTTATTTTTGGAAAATCGAATTAAGTTCAAAATATTGGTCATAGTCGTTTAATGCCATAGTAATAAACATTCTGACGATCCTTTAAATAACGCGTCTGTTATATTTTATTTTTATACAAAATGAATCAAAAAACAAGTTTTTTTTAATCCAACAAAAGCCAAACTAATTAATGGTCATATACGTTTTTGTCATAGTGAATAATGTTTACAGGTATCTTTTCGATAGCTTTGACTTGTGTTTTTTGCTGACCGGCACTTTTCACACAGAAACTATAACGTAAAGTCCAACAAAAGTCAAAATAATGGTCATAGACGTTTGGTGCCCTAATAATAAATGGTCAAATGGATAAGTTCTAACGGGATATACAAATATTGTTTCATGGCCGGCACTTCACATTTTCACCAAAAATGTATGAAAATTCAGTTTTTTTTTAATTCGAATAAAACCGAAAATATTGACCCTACAGCTTTGGTGCCATAGTAATAAATGCTCAAACGGATAAGTTCTAAGGATATATACCATTATTGTTACTTGGCCGGCACTTTACATTTTCACCAAAAATGTATGAAAAATACAGTTTTTTAAAATCGAATAAAACCGAAGATATTGACCCTACAGCTTTGGTGCCATAGTAATAAATGCACATATGGATAAGATCAAACGGAATATAGCAAAATTATTTTTTGGCCGGCAATTTGACTTCTGGGCCGAAATCCGATGATCTCCTTTAAGTTTTTTAAGAGTTCATACGACACTACGACAGAAGATAAATTGGGCATAAGTAGGCATACATTATATTTAAATGGTCTTTGTTGGAAATCGTTACTTTTAATACAAATATATGCGATAAAAAATATTTTCCCTTGAAATGGGAATTTTTCGGGTTTTTTCCCTCAGAATTGGGAAAATTCCCAAAACGCGGGAATTTTCCGGGTAAGAACCCAACACTACGTCTGACGCCATACGATTTAAGTCTAAACTGTGTTCGAGGGGGGGAGCGGAGAGTTGTCGTTCTATGCGCAGTATTATTCCTTATTCTACGACATTGCATCACGCCTGTATTCCCGAAGGGATAGGCAGCTGTGTATAGAATATACAAAGAATACAACTCCTCTTCAGCTATGTTTAAGTCCCATGTAATAGGGGACGATCCAATTACCATTAAACGGGCCCGAATCCTGGAAACCACGTGATATGAATTATTTATGACCGAAATATGAAATATCATAAAGTCGAATTCAGTGGTTCACAGCTCGGAGCGGATTCAAACTCGTGGCCCTACGGTGTAAGTTATTCATCAATGGGCTAGTTTCCAACTAGTCAAGTCAGTTACTTTTTACTATATGTCTAAACACGAAATTACTATGGAATGTCTGTGTAAAACGAGGTTGACTGTATGAAGTGTCAGGGGTGCGGTTATGTTAAAAGATACGCAACGCTTAGCGACAATTTCTAATACACAATAGTGTTAATTCCTGTAAACATCAACTAATTTTTAAGTTATACCTGTCATTTTCTTATCCGCCGAAAAGGAAAGGGACGAGTAATCGACAAGCATAACATTTATGGAACACACGTCAATTTTAAACACAAATCTAAAACAACCGTCTAAAAATTTTATATTGGCCAATAACCCGACAGAATTATGTTGACAGCACACGTCAAACGGTTTGCATACCAGCGAGATACCTTTTTGATTCGCTCGGGTTATTCATTCATTTACTCATTCTTCCTAAAATTAAGAGCTGTCAATCATCCGTCCCTTTCTTTTTCGGTGGCTAAGAAAAGGTATAACTTAAAGTAAAATTAGAAGGTGTCTGCAGGAATCGGGGCCAATGAGATATTTCTCTTATCAATATAAATATTCCCATACACAATTGAGATCAATGCAATAATCTTATCAAACATTCCACTTGTATGTATGACAGCTGTGTGTATGATAGCTGTATGTATGTCAATCATTTATCTGTGGTACCCTTTGCTCTACCAATATGGTCCTTGTTATTCTAATATGGCCCTTGTAGATTTGTGAAGTAGGGTGCTAAATTGATTATTATATTTTGTTTTGAGCCCTAGTTACAGATAATAGGGTCTAATATCGTCGCTGTATTGTGTAAACGTTAGTGTTGAAAACATATAATATATTTTAATATTTTTAAATATGGAAACACTATTGTGATCACGTTCATTCGCGGAGCTTTCGCTCTTCCCTTCTCTCAATACAACACAAGAACGAGACGCTGCTGTTTTATTTTATAAATATAATTTCACCGCCCCGACACCCAAGGATTTCTTCAGTTAGCGTGTGATAATAATAAATCTTTTTCTTCTATCGTGTGGGTTATAAGGTGGAGTACAGTCATGAGCATAATGTACCCACTTTAGGACTCTGTCGCACTAACTTATTTGACAATTAGTGAGACTTACAGTTCAATTTTAATAGGAGCTAGGTGGCGCAGCGGTAAACGCGCTCGGTCTGCGATTGTGGAAGTTAAGCAACTTTCGCAAAGGCCGGTCATAGGATGGGTGACAAAAAAAAAGTTTTCATCTCGAGCTCCTCCGTGCTTCGGAAGGCACGTTAAGCCGTTGGTCCCGGCTGCATTACCAGTCGTTAATAACCACCAATCCGCACTCGGCCCGCGTGGTGGTTTAAGGCCCGATCCCCCTATCCATCCATAGGGAAGGCCCGTGCCCCAGCAGTGGGGACGTTAATGGGCTGATGATGATGATGATGAAACTTACAGTTCAATTTGTCAAAAAAGTTAATGTGACATGGTACCAAAGTGTATACATATCAATGCTCGTGACCGTACCAACCTCACCAATATGCGCAACGAGGTAAAATTATCGATCGTTTCAATAAATTTTATTTAAGTCGATAAGTTTGTTTTTTTTCCCCAAACATGCGGGTCGCGTGAGTTTGTTCGTATTTTGACGGAACGACATGACTTATTTGGGTTCACATATTAGCATCAATCGACAAAACGACATAATTATATCGTCAGAATAAAAAAAAATATCATGTTGCTCATGTTAGACCTACTGGTGCCAAGGTTATTATTGAGCCGTCAAAAACCCCTGACATGGCTCATGTAACGACTACGTACTTACATCAGTAAGTAGTAACCGAGACCAAAGGCTTAACGTGACTTCCGAAGCACGGATCATCTTACTTTTTCGACAATCAGGTGATCAGCCTGTGAAGTCCTAACCAAACTAGGGATCACAAAGTGATTTTTTGTGATATGTCCCCACCGAGATTCGAACCCGGGACCTCCGGATCGTAAGCCCAACGCTCAACCACTAGACCACAGAGGCCGTCAATAACTGACACAGTTATAACAAAACATTATTTTGTCTCGTCTATGCATGGGAAGTTCACATACGTACACAATAGTATGTTTTGATAACATTATAACATTATGGTACTACATTTTTATCATATAATTATCTTACATTTCTGTTCCAATTTTCACGACATGCTAGAATAATTTTAGTTTCAAAAAGAAACCGAAGTTTTTCTTGACGTAACTTATCGCCCATTTGCCGCAAATGGCGTTAACTAATTGGTCGGACAAACGAGGAGCGCTGAAATGAAATGAAATTAAAATTTATTGCAATAAACGTGGTAAGTATGCGCTAAGGGCACTCACAAAATTTAAGACAACAAGCCTGAGGGGGGTGCCCAGTTGGGCGCGAACCTCAGCACAGGGCGTCGTCCGATAGGATTATATTTTTCTCCTCTCGTGTGGGTTGTGTGATGGATTACCAACCTCATCAACCCATATAATATATTGAATTTTTTTGGATTATATTTGAAGACCAAATTGACCAAATTGTGGAGATGTCCTTAGAAAAGGTTTAATACGATCTACTCTGAACCGGCGTGCGTGTATGAAGCGATTGATGAATGTGGAGGAAGCAAGAGAAGTGTGTCAGGATCGAAGCAAATGGAATTCTATAGTCTCTGCTTACCCCGGTGGGAAATAGGCGTGAGTTTATGTATGTATGTTTATGTATGTGTGAGTTTATGTATGCAATATTTGAAGAATTAATCGACCTGAGTCGTCCGATAGCGACTAGCGCTGAACGAGCTAGATTGTCATGGAGATATTTAAAAAAGGCTAGGTAACAGACAGACAAAGTTAATTTCATATTGTATTATTTTTTTCAGCACCATCACCTCCCTAGCATTATCCCGTTTGTAACAGGGTCCGCTTACCTAACCTGATGATTTGACAGGTCCGGTTTTTTACAGAAGCGACTGCCTGCCTGACCTTCCAACCCGCGAAGGGAACACCAGCCCAATACAGGTTAGGTCACATACCTCCAAAAATGCATTTCTTGTGAATGTGGGTTTCCTCACGATGTTTTTTTATGGAAAATTCCGACCATTAATACGAAAACAAATTCGACAATCATTGATTTACGCCTGTACTGGGATGCGAACCTGCAACCTCAAGTTGAGAGTCAAGCATTTTACCAACTGGGCTACCACGGCCATTTGTTATGTTATGTACACTAACATGGAAAGTTCATAACAATCATTTAATAGTCTTAAACTGTTTAAAAGAAACCACAAACTTTCCCAGCCAGATTAGAAAACTTCTCATAGTAATAAAAAAAGCAATAAGATTAACTCTATGGATTCTTATGTCAGTCGTAAAAGAAAAACAAAATTCTTATCAACAATAAAGATCATAAAAACTGCATTATACAACTTTAAATTAGTATCTGGAAGTGTAACAATTAAGACAATTTGTACCGTAATGTTATAATTATAGTAATGTGTGAGAAATTAACAAGTTTTGTGTAATTATTTTTGGTTTCCAAGTTACGCGGGATATTTTTCGTAGTATATCGGATAGCAGCAGTGAAAATCAATAGAGCATAAATTAGAATTAGGTAAGACACATCACATATCTTCACGCCTGTATCCCCGAAAGGGTAGGCAGAGGTGTATAGTAAACCCACTCCTCGGAAGCTATGTTCCATGAGATAAGTCCCATGAAATAGGGGGCAAGCCCATTGCTACTAAATGGGCACAAATCCTGTAAACTATTATGATATATATTTTTATTATCTGTGATCCAAACATAAATTCGAAGTCATAAAGAATAAAAAACATGCAAAATTGTGCTTAAAATTAAATTTTAATAACATTTTTTTCTCTAACAGTTATCAAAGCACAATGAACTTATAATATTATAACTGTATAACAATATTAAAAAGAAAATCATTTCATAATATTGATAGATTTTTATTGTACTGCTAAAGGAAAACATTACTTTTTTATTTAAGCATGACTCAGAATTATGTATAATGAACCTATAATACAAAAATAAATTACAGGAAAATGGTTGTATTGTTTAAAAGGTCTTATTTTTCTTAATGTTTATTTATATACTGTAATGAAACTTAATCATAAACAATAATTATAAATTAAATTAAAAATATGCTTAGCAATAGATTTACTGTAGTACTTTCTCAAGTGAAACTGGAAAAATATTATTTTCAAAATAAAACTGTTATTAATGTAATTTTCTGTGTATATATATTTTTTGTATATTTTTGTACACATCTTGATAAGTTCACATTACATAAACATACTAAGGAACTTTTTTTACCTATTCTTTACATTTTCCAAAAAGTAAATAATTTTAATTTCTTAAATCATGTACACATAATTTGCTCTAAAATAATTACATTAAATTGCCTCATCCAAAACTAACAACTAGTATAAAATTACTAGCTCATTTTCGTCAGGGATTGTACCAGGCAAGCATAAGAACAAAGGAGTTTACAACTTGCAAAATTGATCAAGTGGAAAAATGCACTTTAAAAATAGCATGGCTTCGATGAGAATCGAGCGTGCGACCTCACCTACGAGGTAAAACCAGTCAATCGAATGCAATGAATGTGCAATTGCTCGTTTAGGCGTGAATGCAAATACTTCAACCCTTATAGAAACTAGGAGTATACGTACAGAAACATACGACTTTATCAAATAAAGCGCACGTATATCACGGGTTTTATATTTAATAAAGACACCAGAACGTTCTATAAGGAGAAAAACCCAAAATATCCCTTCGCTTTGGTCAAATACACCCTTCATAAAAATAACAAGTTTTTTAAAAATGACATTTTCCGCCCCAAACACTCTTTTCACTCAACTGAATAAGTTTTAATGAATAGAGAAGGAAACGTAAAATTAAACTCACCCCATGGTTTCTTTTCCAGCAGTCATTTAACGAGATAATTTAGCAAATATTTCTCCACATAATTTTCCCGATTTTTCACTCGCGAACTGTCACTTGCGGCGATCCATCAACCATAAACTATAAAGATTGACAGTGTTACCATACTATAAAATGAAGATATTGTCTCTGGATGTCTATTTACAACGCCATCTACAATCTTAATCAGTAATATTTGACAGTGAAACTGTTTTACTGTTATAATAGTTCCGCTACTCCATGGCAGATGGCAGTAGCTACAGTTCTATAAAATTTAAAATAGAGGGCGCTAATATTATAAACAATTATAATTATTATCTTCTACGAACAATAATCTTCCGGTTGAAATTTCAACAGCTCATAATTACTAGTTAGGTGTTACAACTATTGTCAGTATTTAGTACAATAGGTTGTTAAATTGCCATTATCACTAATAAGTAGTTACTTACTTTGTAAAAGTTCACGCAACAGTATAAATAGTTAGGTATGTACCTACCTAGTTTATTTAGTTTTGTGAAGTAACGGTAATAATAATAGAAAATACATTTCTAATTTATTCTTAATAAGCTGGTAAATATTATTTTTAATTAATGTCTGAATATACTGTCTACCATAGATACCTATTTAGGTACTATTTAATTGTCACTTCATCATTATTATAGTTATTAAGCGACTATTAGTACAGTTTCTTCTCCGAAGCCATATAAAACTGCCGTGCTTAACTTAGCATCACGCCCGCATCTTCGAAGGGGTAGGCAGAGGTGTATAATATTACACCCTCCCCTCGCCAGTTATGCTTAAGGCCCATGTAGATATTATGCTAATCCCTAATTTTAACGGGGTAAGAACCCGGTATTATGTGTTTTAATTATGATAATAACTGCGTAAACCTCAAACAATTACCTATATGCATAATTTAACTTTGACCGAGTCACATAGTAAGTTACGCTATTGTTAGTGATTCGTGAAAAAAATATATACAAATCATTTATTCGCTTAGGGTAGGTAGGTACAGTCATTCATGAGCAATATCATGTACCCACTTTAGAACCCTGTCGCACTATCATATTTGACATTTAATGAGACTTACGGTGTAATTTACAAAAAAGTTAATGTGACATGGTATCAAAGTGTATAGATATAGTACTCGTGACCGTACAGAGTCACAATATGCTTTAAGTCAGTGTTACAGAATCTCTATCCTGCTAATTATTATTATCATGCAAATATTAAAGAAAAAACCACTATTATTATAAAAAAAAACTATTAGTAATCAGCCATTTGCGTTTTTTACATGGCATTATTTTAGTAATATTTGACAGTGAAACTGTTTTACTGTTATAATAGTTCCGCTTCTCGAAACGGTGGCGCGAGCAAGCTGGGGACAGGGAGGAGTGGAAGAAGGGAAGAGAGGCCTTTGCCCTGCAGTGGGACATTGAGGGCTATTAATAATAATAATTATTATTATTATTATAGTGCGTCAATTTTTAAACTTTTCAGGTATCTTATTGTATACTTTTATGCACATGCTATGCGGACTTCCAAACAATTGTAGAGAGTGTAGAGAGTGCGCCGTTTCTTCTTTTTCTTCTTCTTCTATCGTGTGGGTTGTAACGAGAATTACGACTTGACCTCTTCAACCGTGAACCGCCAATGTAACGGCTACGTACTTACAGCAGTAAGTAGTTAACGTGCCGTACGAACACGGATCATCCCCGCACGCCGCCTCTGATAGTCTAGGGGACTCGTTCAGTGACTTGTCTTTCCGGGCATGTCGTATAAACTGACAGAAGGATTTTGGTGTTCTCCCTTTTTGTCTCAACTCATGTTTGGATCATGGTGGTTTCCAAGATTTGCGCGCAGTTAATATCAATAAGCCCCCAATATATCAACACTGTTGCAAGTGCCACGATCACGGGATGAAATCCCGTAAATATCGGGTGTCTCATATCCCTAATTTTAACGCGGTAACAACCCGGTATTGTGTATTCTAATTATAATTATAAACACGTTATAAAATGCTTATTAATAGAACTCAATCAATCTTATTTTCAACTCAATCTATCGATTGATTTTCGAATTTTAATTTTGAATTACACAATGAGTGCAACTCTTGCTTGACCGCTTTCATTGATGACGTCACGTCCAAAAAAACTTCGTTTTAACGTTTCGTAAAAAGTATAATAATATCGTTTGTCTAAAATAGCGTTTAAGTTCTTCTTCTTATCGTGTGGGTTGTGAATTGGAATACCAACTTCATCAACCCTGGTGTCAGAGTTATTATTGAGCCGCCAAAGGCCTCTGACATGGCTCATGTAACGATCACTCACTTATATCCGTTGGTCCCGGTACCAACGGCTTAACATGCCTTCCGAAGCACGGATCATCTTACTTTTGGACAATCAGGTGATCAGCCTGTAAAGTCCTAACCAAACTAGGGATCACAAAGTGATTTTTTGTGATATGTCTCCACCGGGATACGAACCCGGGGCCTCCGGATCGTGAGCCCAACACTCAACCACTGGACCATGGAGGTCGTATGAGTCAAACAGTCCTTTTTTTCCTAAATCATTGCAATGACATCATATCACATGTACAGTCAGAGACACATCCATCGTAAAATGAACGATGAACTAAGTACCCACGGTTCACAGAGCTTTCTCTTAGAGCAACGTGATAGGTGGTGAGCCGTATCGCCGTCTATAATGACATTAATGACGTCACAAGTCATGTTAATCGATCCCTGAACCAGATGGCGTATCGTATGCCATGTGCCGTTACCCGACCGCGGCCGGTGAAAGTGGTGTTATGTAAAAAACGCAACCGATCGCCGTATGTGTGGCGTGTTAAGGGGAACCTGTTTGAGACTTATTATAATAAAAATATTGTAAGCGCCAGCTCATCATCACCTTTCTTGCAATGAAAATGGTATCATTGCCCGTTCGAGCAACCACCGAACTAATTTTAACTTAATTTGACAGGACTAAATAATAATAATAATAGATAGATAGATAAAATAATAATAATACTCATTTATTTCAGCCAATAAAGCCATAGTTATAGAAAAATTACAAAAAATAAATCATCATCATCATCAGCCCATTAACGTCCCCACTGCTGGGGCACGGGCCTTCCCTATGGATGGATAGGGAGAACGGGCCTTAAACCATCACGCGGGCCCAGTGCGGATTGATGGTTATTAACGACTGCTAATGCAGCCGGGACCAACGGCTTAACGTGCCTTCCGAAGAACGGAGGAGCTCGAGATGAAAACTTTTTTTTTTGTGGTCACCCATCCTATGACTGGCGTTTGCGAAAGTTGCTTAACTTCAACAATCGCAGACCGAGCGCGTTCACCGCTGCACCACCGCGCTCCTCAAAAAATAAATATACAGAATGAATTAAAATAAAAGAGTAAAAAATAAAATATTAACCTACATAATTATAAAGTTTAGTCAATGCATGTTACTTTTTGTTCGCGGTCTGGTATACACGATGCCAATGTCGAAATATCGGGCTGCTGTATATGTCATTACATTACATAAAATTAACTCTATCCTTTTCTTGCCTTTTGTGCAGGACGGCACTTATTCATATATTCATATTCATTTATTGCATGTCACAAACATAAATTAAAGTGGAACCTAGTAAAAAGGTGTCGAACTAAAATCGGGTTAATTTTGTGTGCACCCGAATGGGCACCAATGTATTTTATTTCATTTTTATTAATAATGTTTATTTTATTTTATTTATTAGGACATTCATAATTTTAATTTTATTTCATTTTAATTTATTTGAATAGAGAAGCTGTTATTTTAAATTCTGGTAAAAAATGAGCATAAATAAAATAAATGTAAGACGGAAGGGGCAAGTCACAGTGACTGTAACCTGGAACCTGTAACTGTCAGTGCTATTCAGAGGCGGAGGACAGGTATTCTAGTACGGCTTTGAAATAGACTACTCTGGGCGCCACCATCTCGCTCGCGTTAGACAGAGTACTGCCGGGCAGAAGGCAAAAGGGACACTGCCCTATTTTTCCCTAAAAAGTACAGCATGCTACACCGACAAGAGCGTGGCTCTTAAATTAGTGATAATTTAATGTACGTGGCATCGTCACAATTGTGTTTTGAACTAAGTTTCCTAGGTCAAAGATAAATTATGAAATTCTGATTACTAAATAAAGACAGATCTAAATTTGAGAAGACCCGTTTTCTTTTTTCTATTTAACTTAATTATGAATTTTAATAAATAAATTAAAAATAATGAGTGAGACATCGACATCGTATCAACAGTGGCTGCAAGTTGTCTTTGATTACTTGTGGCTCTGCCCACCCCATTAGGGATTACGGGCGTGAGTTTATGTATGTATGTGTATGAGTGAGACATTTTTATCACGTTTTTCTATAGAGCCTCTCCCCCCATGTCACCCCACCCCCATGCCAACCCCCCCCCCCATGTCACCCCATGTCACCTCCCCCCATGTCACCTCCCCCCATGTCACCTCCCTCCATGTCACTCACCCTCCTATGTCACCCCCCCCCCCCATGTCACCACAACATTCTTATCTCTGCATTGTGCATGCAAATATTTCTTAAACAGTCATCGCCTTAAGAAGCAAGATCGAATTGGAGCTAAAATTTTTATAAGAGCAAAATAAATGCGGTACCGCAACACAACGAGCGGTCGTTGACCTGTGACGTAACGAATGTAAACACGCGGACAATGCTTTTATTGCCTTTGTAGCAGATAATGATATATAATAAATATAAGCTGTAGTAGGTAACAGCACACCCCAAACCATGGTATCTATAAGAAAACCAGGGTTAAAAAGGCCACATCGAAGCAATTCATCTACAAAAAGCAATATTGCAATTTGACATTTGCGCACATAAAAGTAAGTGCGCAATGCAAACAAATGTTAAACAGCAATATTGCTTTCTTAGATGAACTGCTTCGATATGGCCATTTTAACCCCCCAGATATAAGAAATATTTCAATTTGAAATTGTATGTGCGCAATGCAAACCAATGCCAAATAGCAACATTGCTTTTTAGATGAATTGTGGCCTGTGAAGTGAAGTGATGAAATGAACTGTGGCCTTTTTAACCCCCCAGATATAAGAAAAATAAACTCCAAAGACGATGCTACAAGTTTTTTTTTTTTAATTTTAGTTTTAGATTTACGACAATAATCATGCGCAGCTCGTAGCAAGGTTCTTGTAAGAAAACAGGAACCCATTCCAATGCCGGCCGGAGGAAAACATATCTTATCTGCGAGGAAGTGAAACCTGAATTGAACAGCGATAATTGTAATATTATGAGCATGTATATTACTAGATAATTGATGATTTAAAATTTGTATTATTGATTTTATTGGTATGTAAATATTAACTAGTAAACTGGCAGTTTGTAAAGAAAACAACGAAAATATTTTTTTTTTGACGTGACTTGTAGTAGATTTGCCGCAGATGGCATTAACTACTTGGCCGGACAAATGGGGAGCGCTGAAGGCTCTGACCCGGTACAACGTTTAAGACAACAGGTCTGACGGTGCCCAGTTGGGCGCGAACCTCGGCTCAGGGCGTCGTCTGAGAGGAAGAATATTGAAAGGATTACTTAATCGACCCTACTTCCATTTGAAATCGTCGACCACGCCGGCGGGGTCGGTATCGGGGTTATGAAGTGTTTGGTGTCGCGAGCTGATTGGCTGCCTCTATGGCTAGAGTAATCGGGTCGTCGGGATCGTATATTACGTCCTTCGGACGCCGATACTTGTCAGTACCGTCCCTAATCGGGATGTATTCGGAAACAACGAAAAAAAAGTAAAACTCGACTACGGTAAAATCGCGGTCTAAAAAGTACTATGAATAAAAATTATGAGGATTGGGCCGGACATGTTTGTCGCGTGCATCCTGAGCGGTGGGCACGGATCGTCACGCATTGGGAACCTCATAACGGGTACAGGCGCCGTGGTAAACCTCGCAAGAGATGGCGTGACGACTTGGACGCTTGCCGGCGGGACTGGCCAGAGTACGCACAGTACCGGGGAGGCCTTTGCTCAGCAGTGGGATCTTGTAGGCTAGATTAGATTAGAAAAAGTATGAAACAAGAAAAAAAATCTCTAAAATTCTTCCGACCATTATAGACGGCGATACGACTTATCACGTTGGTCTAACAGAAAGCTCGGTGAGGTGTGGTTACTTAGTTCATCTGCGATGGATGTACCCCTGACTACCCCAATTGGGATATAGTCGTGAGCTTTGTTATACTTATGTGTTATGTAGTGCTAAATCCTTCCGAATAAGTTTAGAAGATAGCCGCCGATAACTCTACATTCCTCTAAGTATCTTCTTCTATCGTGTGGGTTATAAGGTGAATTACCAACCTCATCAACCCTGGTGTCAGGGTTACTACTTACTTACATCAGTAAGTAGTAACCGGGACCAACGGCTTAACGTGCCTTCCGAAGCACGGATCATCTTACTTATTGGACAATCAGGTGATCAGCCTGTAATATCCTAACCAAACTAGGGATCACAAAGTGATTTTTTTTATATGTCCCCACCGGGTTTCGAACCCGGGACCTCCGGATCGTGAGCCCAATGCTCAACCACTGGACCACGGAGGCCGTTATAAGTAGTAGTAGTATCTATATTCTCTCATACTCATACTGTACCTAAGTATATTTTATCAACATTACAGAAATAAAGACGATTTATCTTTCCTAATACACATTTTTTACCTCTACTACTCATTTACTACACGCATATTTACAACATTACGCAACCCAAATCAAGAAGACAACAACCAAACAATCAATGTTTTAGCACATTTTATTGTATAGCAAATACCTTGTAGCTTTGTGAGAACGTCCGAACTTCCTCTGAGAGGTCTGTCTCACTTATAGCGAGAGAAAGAATTAGTCGATCTTAAATTCAAATTCAAAAATATCTTTATTCAATAGGTAACATAGTTACACTTTGAAACGTCAATTTTTACAAAACGAACGTCTCATCCGCCTAAAACTAGTTACATAACATAAACTGCCTATATACGTCCCACCGCTGAGCACAGGCCTCCCCTCAATCAATCGGAGGGGGTATGGAGCATACTCCACGCTGCTCCACTGCGGGTTGGTGGAGGTGTTTTTACGGCTAATAGCCGGGACCAACGAGGAAACTAGTTACTGGACAGATACCCATAAGCGCTGTCCAGTCAAGAAGTTAATGCTATCTGCGTCAAATGTACAATAAATAACGTCAAAAAAATAAGCACTGAATGAGGGAAGTCGTCGACCTTGCTGGTAACATCGGTAACGGGGTATCAGACAAGCGCTACTCTGTTGCTCATAGCCATAGATTTACTATTACCGTACATTGAACATCAGCGCTCAAATTCAATTCAATTCTTGATGAATGGCTTCTGTGTGATCACAATTTTAGCGCTCAAAAAGTGGGATGCAAAGTTACTGTTGATATAGCGACTTTGACAGTACTTTACCTCAGTGCGCGATTAGGCGCCGAACTGGCAACACGGGGCAGTGCGTGGTAAAAATTTGCAAAAATAGAAGCTCAAAGCGAAAAAAGAATGATGGACCATCATATTTCTAATAAGTAATGACATTATGCATGTTATCACAGTATAAACATTTTCATTTTCGCAGTAAAACCCACCAAAATTATTATTTTAGTTTAAAATACACTAAACCAAGTACTCCCGGTCAATCCGAGTAGCAGTATAACTCGACCGCGTTACGAAGCACCACGCGCTAATATACGTAATAACGCGATTCGTACTTTTTTTTATTTGATACGATTTTTATTGAATGTATATACCGCTGTGTACAAATGTATAGCTAAACAAACGCCAAGTTTTTGCCGCATTTTTGTATCAAGCGCTGTATCTACAGTAGTGGTAAATCGATGCTCATAGCCTATACTGCTAACCCGCTATCCGCTTTCCGCTCCTCTCTCACACTGGCACCACAACCACCTGTCGCCGTGACCTCTCGACCCTGACTACGGAGATTTGGATTTTCAATTGATAAACATTGCCATTTATCAAGTCGTCTTTAATGATAGCCATCTATTTTATACATATTTAAACGTCTTTAAATAAGTTCAACATACATACATAAACTCACGCCTATTTCCCACCGGGGTCATAAAATTGTTTTTTAAAAAATCGGCAAAAATATTCCAAATTCAATTTGTTAATTCATTAAAACTCAAAACTGCGTACTGATTCTATAACGCTCATCGAAATTACAGTAAATGAAAACACGAGCTAATGGCCGCACTAGACCATTAACTCTATTTGTTTGGGAAAAACCAAAACAATACGATAATTTTGTTGTTTTAAACGTTATTGTGAGAAAAACAACCACTCTAATAGCATAATTTAGTTTGTTACAGCAAGTTACCGTACATAGATCCACGTATAAAAATAATGTCGTCGAAATCGGCTGCATTACATTAGCACTCCCCATTTGTCCAGCCAAATATGAAATCCGTTACATCAGTAAGTACTAACCGCTACTAACGACTTAACGTGCCTTCCGAAGCACGGATCATCTTACTTTCGGACAATCTGGTGATCAGCTGTAATGTCCTAACCCGACTAGGGATCACGAAGTGATTATTGTGATATGTCCCCACCGGGATCCGAACCCGAGACCTCTGGAGCGTGAGCCCAACGCTCAACGACTGGACCACGGAGGCCGTTGATCCCAGAATAGATGAAACGAAGCTTGAAGGCTTGAAGGAAGCGCGAAACGCGCGCCATACAAGTATGAGTAAATAGTTCATACTTTAACTTTGAACTCCACTCGTCCGCAAATTTTACGAGGCCCAGAGCCTATAGATACTATATTAAAAGGTTGCCTTGTGCATTATAACCTGCAAAATCAAATATCGACTAAGTATCATGTAAGGAGATCCCTCTTTATCGCAGGAAAGCTTAAAACCTTAGTAATACATTGGCCCCGATTCCTGCAGACACCGCCTAATTTTATTTTAAGTTATATCCGTCAGTTTCATATCCGTCGAAAAGGAAAGGGACGGATGTTTCACAGCTCTTAATTTTAGGAAGAATGAGTAAATGAATGAATAACCCGAGCGAATCAAAAAGGTACGTCACTGGTATGCAATCCGTTTGACATGCTGTCTACTAACTGTGTCGGGTTATTGACTGATGTAAAATTTTTAGACGGTTTTTTTTAGATTTGTGCTTAAAATTGACGTGTGTTTCATAAATTTTATGCTTGTCGATTACCCGTCCCTTTCTTTTTCGGCGGATAAGAAAATGACAGATATAACTTAAAATAAAATTAGATGGTATTTACAGGAATTAGCACCACTGTTTTAGGTTTACGCTGTTATCAGTCATCCCGTGATCATGGCACTTGCAACAGTGTCGAAATATCGGGAGTCTCATATCCCTTATTTAAACGCGGTAAGAACCAGTAATTATGTGTTTTAACTTTAGTAATATCGGCTATTTATCAAAAAAATACTGTTGTATGCAGTGTCTAACGAAAAGTAATGATAAGATTGCAGCCTATCACATAAAATGTACGTTGCCGGTAAAGTAGCTATGGAATTTGAGAAGCAGTAGAGCTATCGTAGTTATCTGTTTGCAGGAGTACTAGTAAAAGAGAGCGAGGTTGAACCGGCGACAGCGGTTCTCATACAAAATGCGCGTTAGGGTTTTTCTATCCCGTGATATATACATTCACTCCTCGCCAGCTTAACAGTACATGGGACTTACACAGTACAGTACAGCACTTAATTCAGACTCAAAAAAAAAATAAAAAAAACCCCGACCAGAAAAAAGTGCGCTAACAGCAGACCAGCTCAGTCAGATCCCACGTATGCTTGCAAGCAAACTGAGTGTGTAATATTCCTATCACACCTAACAAACGACCGGATGACCTTGTAAACCCGAACCGATTTCCACCAAACATAGCTAAGAACACTCTCGACTGAAGGGCTATTATAACACGCCACGGTCTAGGGCTATTATAACACGCCACGGTCACGCCGTCAACTTAAAATCATTAAGATGTTTGGCAAGCCGATCCCTTGGGAGGAGCAAGTCAAATATCTCGGCGTAGTCTTAGATAGACGTCTTACTTTCAAGGCCCATATCAAACGTGTGCGCGATCGCGCCGCGTTTGTAATGGGCCGTCTTCACTGTCTTCTTAACAAGCGAAGTAAATTGTCCCTTAGGAATAAGGTGAAAATCTACACGACTTGCATCCGTCCGATCATGACCTATGCAGGGGTAGTTTTCGCTCATGCGAGTCCCTCTCAAATCCACCGTCTACAGGTAATACAAAATCGTTTCATGCGGAAAGCCACGGGAGCTCCGTGGTTCCTTCGCAATGAAAATCTGCACATTGACCTAGGTCTGCCAACCATTGCCCAATGGCTCAAATTAGCTTCCAAACGTTTTTTCGATTCTGCTCCGCACCACCCAAATCCCCTGGTAGTTGCGGCTTCCGAATACATCCCGCTTAGGGACGGTACTGAAAAGTATCGGCGTCCGAAGGACGTAATATACGATCCCGACGACCCGATTACTCTAGCCATAGAGGCAGCCAATCAGCTCGCGACACCAAACACTTCAGGACCCCGATACCGACCCCGCCGGCGTGGTCGACGATTTCCCTCATTCAGCGCTTATCGCTATCGACCCACTAGGGTCGATTAATTCTTTCAAATATTTTTCCTCTCAGACGACGCCCTGAGCCGAGGTTCGCGCCCAACTGGGCACCCTCAGGCCTGTCGTCTTAAACGTTGTACCGGGTGAGAGCCTTCAGCGCTCCCCATTTGTCCGGCCAAGTAGTTAATGCCATCTGCGGCAAATCTACAATAAGTCACGTCAAAAAAAAAAAAAAAAAAAAAAAAAAAAAAAAAACTCTCGACTGATATACCTTTTAAATAAAAAAAACCGCATTAAAATCGGATCATCCGTTTCGGAGCTACGATGCCACAGGCAGACACATAAACATTTACACATACTTACACGTCAAACTTATAACACCCCGTCGAATTTGCGTCGGGGGGTTAAAAAGTCGGATTCAGTAGCTTCAAAGAACTAAGGTTCTTTGCTACTGTTAGATAGAAAAGAATCGATCGACCTAATATCGACTGATACATCACTAAGCTAATGAACGTCACGACACTAGCTTACGTACTTTGGGAGATCTAATTCTTACCGCGCATTGAGACGATTGTAAAAATATGTTATCTTATTGAAATATTATAATCACTAATTGTACGGTCACGAGTAGGTACTAATATGTATACACTTTGAAACCGTGCCACATTAACTTTTTTGACAAATTAAACCGTAAGTCTCATTAAATGTCAAATATGGTAGTGCGACAGGGTTCTAAAGTGGGTATATGATATTGCTCATGACTGTACTGAACAGGTCGTTCTGTATAATACTACATAGACAATAGTAATGCTTTTTATGTCATATGTTACATAAACTTTAAGTAATGACACAACCTACTTGTTATCAAAGGCAATTAAACTAATGACTTTTATGTAAATGTACGGTTGTTTACAATTTACAATCTCAACGCACAAAAAGTTATAATAAACACGATTATTTTTTGTTTATAGCAAAAAAAGGATTAATGCGTGTTCTATTGTTAATATATAAAAAAATCCACGATTCGTACAACACTGGAAAAAAGAAAAAATAAGTTTTCGAAAATCAGAACAATTATGCAGTGACTGATTAGTATGCAGTAGTACGATGTTTTCCTTCGTTGCTAAGAACGTGATAATCATTTATGTAACGTGATAATAATTAAAAAATAAATTTGAGAATCAATGCCTTAGGCTTGTGCTGGAATCGAACCTGCGACCTCAAAGTGAGAGACAAGCGTTCTACCAACTGAACTACCACGGCTCAGTCGACATTACAACATAACACGATATAATTAAAAAACCATGATTATAACATGATCCAACTAACAATGTGCAATGGAAGTATTTTTTAATTTTAATTTTATTACAAAAGAGTAGCGATAGAATCATCCTTGCACCCGTTAATAACATAACGATTACGATGCATCGATACGAATCATTCGATTATCTAATGATTATTCAATCGATTATAATCGAGTTCTAATTAACTAAACTGGTTTTGTTTTAGTCTTCTTTATTTAACCTGCTAAGTTCGAGATTTCTAGACATAATAGCTAAACAATGGGATTTGGATTCTATAACGGTCAGTCTTCCGAATTCAAAGTTTAAAAAAAATGTTTATTTATTTTTTTACTGTTTGGTTCTTTTTACCATTTTTAGAAAGTGTATATTAAGACGATGTTTATTTTTTATTTTGTAGGAATTTATTGGTTTTCTTTTTTAACTCATTTGGGACAAGCTCAATGAAGCTGGGTACCTCTAATTACCCCAATTATTAGGAATAATAAGCAGAAATACTTATAATGTTTCTCGTTTTAAGGGAAGACGTGGTAGTCAAGTTGGTAGAACGCTTGCCTCTCACTTTGAGATTGCAGGTTCGAATCCAGCACAGGCCTAAACCAAATTATTTCCACGTGCTCAGCGGTAAAGGAAAACATCGTGAGGAAACCCACATTCCCGAGAATTAAATTTTCGGAAGTAAGTGACCTAACCTTGCATTGGGCGGGTTTTCCCTTCGCGGGTTGGAAGGTCAGAGAGGCAGTCGCTTCTGTAAAAACCGGACTTGTCAAATCTTCAGGTTAGGTAAGCGGATCCTGTGAAAAACAGGATAACGCTAGGGAGGTGATGATGAAGGAGGAATGTGCTAGCGAGATGATGATGATGAAGCAGGAATACTTATAATGTTTCTTGTTTTAAGTTACTTATAAGAAGACACTTTTGATAAACCCAAATACCTACTTACGAGTTATTTGTAAACATAAGGTAGTTGGACAAGCAAGTTGTGGACACGTTCGTCTCAATAGGATTTCCTGTTCAACATCATCATAAAAATATAAATAAGTATTAACACTATTACAGCAATAATCCGTTAGGTATATTTTGATCGAGGCCGGTCACTTCGCATACTTGCAATCGGTCGGTCTAAACTCGACTGATACATCACTATGTTAAGGGTGTAAGGAACCTAGTGTAGTTCCTATCCGTTACCTAGATGGCGTACGAATAGCGCGCACATTCACTGTGAAACATAGGTATATAATGGTGCTAATTCCTGCAGACGCCATCTAATTTTATTTTAAGTTATACATGTCATTTTCTTATCCGCTGAAAAAGAAAGGGACGGGTAATCGACAGGCATAAAGTTTATGGAACACACGCCAATTTTAAGCAGAAATCCAAAACAACCGTCTATAAATTTTACATCAGCCAATAACCCGACAGAGTTAAGTAGACAGCACGTCAAACGGATTACATACCAGCGAGATGCCTATTTTATTCGCCCGGGTTATTAAATAGTTTTAAAATTAACTTATTGACAATGATCCGTCCCTTTCCTTTTCGGCGAATTAGAAAATGACGGGTATAACTTAAAATAAAATTAGGAGGTGTCTGCAGGAATCGGGGCCATTAACTGTTATAAATAATCCCAACAAAAACATTTTCATGTAAAATGTTGCGTAGACGAGATCATATCGATCACAATGTCAAAAAGTCATCAGATCTCATGTAGCGCCAAGTTTCTAACTCTACACGTCCTAATTATACAAACTATAAGTTCACAAACTCTACACGTTAGACTAAATATGGGGCTTGGCTGTTTCGCTACCATCACATGAACTTAAGGTGAAAAAACTATTTCGCTATTATAATCCACCGTGTAGTAAAAGATAATTGTAATAAAATTGCACTTATAGATCGGCGCGCACACACGTTCAATTCTTGCTGTTCTTAGAGGTCATCTTGTATGTTTTGGGTCACTCTCATGTGGGTTGCCTTGCTGAAATACTGGTGTTACCACTTCCAGGGCCTTGTATCGACTTCGTTCATATGTCGTCTACACGCTCTACCATTTACGGTGTGAGCAGAGACCATGAACAAATAAGACTATCCTCCTAAGGTCCATATTCCAGTCAATAATATCTGAGCGATGGACTTTGAAAGAATGAAAGAAAATATTTATTATTAGAGGACGCCACAGTAACAATACACACACAGTAGGGAACAAAAAAAAACTTACATAAAATCACAATTATTAACAGAAACGTAAAAGGAACAGAAAAATAATAATAAAATACAAAATATTGGTCGTAACAGTCATGTGGCGGTGGTGACGTCCCCAATAAATAACTAGTAACTTTGCTGCTATAAATTATTGTAAATATAATAAAATATTTTTAGGACGTGTCTAATTTATAGATTTGCCAAATGACATAAACTACTTGGCCGAACAAATGGGGAGCGCTGAGGGCTCTCACCCGATACAAAATTTAAGACAACAGGCGAAGAAGGAGAAAACAGGGCAGTGGTTTCCCTCTTGCCTTCCGCCCCGCAGTACTCTGAGATTAATAGTAAGTATTGTATAAATGCGGTAAGAAATAAAAAAAAGCAGAACAGCTGTTTATCAATATGGGTCTGTCGTATAAACCGACAGAGATATTCCTTTTTAACATGATGGATCCTTGTATGAGCGATCGGGTTTTCACATATCACCATAAAATTCATCAATAATTAAATTACAATTTGTATTTTTTATACAAGCTGCGGAAGCCATGCCTTGGTCCCGGACTACGAGCCAAAGACCTCTACCAAAACACTGTAGAGCAGCGTGGTACAGTATGCTGGAACAATCAACCGTAGGAGGTATGGATACCTGCGGGCTTAGCACCGTAAGCACGCGACTCTTTCTCGCCGTGACAGAGATCATCTGTTTCTTTCTGTGCAGTACTGTGAGAGAGTGACGGGTGACATATGTCGAGGCGAGAAAGAGTCGCGTGCATACTGTGCTGAACGCGCTGCTCCAGTTGATTGAAGCCTTTGTTCGCATATTATTACATTCGTAAAATATTATATTCGCAAAATATTATATTCTCGAATTATTATATTATCAAAATATTACACAAAGAACAATCACAGCGAAAAATGTTTTTAATTTGAGGGAAGAAATAATAAATATTTGTCATCATCGTATAATCCTGAAGATATGCATTATCATATTATTATGTGCATTTATATTGAAGTTTTAATAGACAAACTCTTTGCTAGTAGTTCCTGTCAGATTACAATGAAAAACCTATGTTTGTACTAGTGTCAGTCTTTATTTATCAATTGTTTTTGATGTATAATGTGACATTGTTTAAAATATTTATTGGGAATTTTTGCATTCTGATAAATAAATATTAAAATAAAAATGTCTGAAGATAGTGAAGCCAAATTTATAACGAGTCAAAAAGGCAAGTCTGTTTTTTTATATAACGGTTACAAATACAACTTCTTCATGAATAATAAAAATGGTACAACCAACTGGAGATGTTGCAACCAAAGGGAGTGCAAGACTTCGATTACATTAAGTTCGGATAAGAAAGTCGTTAGACAGCCCAAACATAGTTGCAGCGTAGATTTTGAAAGAAATATAATTGATTTGGCAATGGAGGAGTGCAAAAAAGAAGTGTGCGAAAATTTTGAACCCATTCCAAAAATATTTGAAAAGCACTTCTTGGGAAAACAAGTTTTTCGAAATAAAGAGTATCTGATCCCATCATTTACCTCCAAAAAGGATACGCTGTACAGGAAGCGAAATAATTTTTTGAATGTCGGTATATCAAAGACTACAAGTAATGTGAGATTGCCACACCACATTGTACAAGACTTTTTTTTATTTGATGATTATGATGATGAGACGGATGATAGAATTATAATATTTTCAATGTTACCTGCTCAAAAGCTACGAGAATTATTCCAGACAATTGATATAATATACGGAGATGGTACATTCAAGGTGACACCGTCGCCTTTTTACCAATTGTACACCTTACATATTGATATCGCACGAGACCAAAACACAATTAGTTTTGTACCTATTGTCTATGGCTTATTACCAAATAAGAACACTGTAAGCGACGCACCACTACAATCTAGATATATTTTAATTATAAGTAGGTACTTTGTAGTATGAATGACAAAATAGAAGTGTAAGAAAACGTCTCTGCCTGCCCTGATGGGAAATAGGCGTCATCTTGTGTATTATGTCACCTTTATAGCTTCACATCATTATTTTCTTATAATAAAGTCTATGAGCACACACGGAAAGCAATTACACGTACAAACGTAGGTTTTTTTGTATGAGTACCTATCTTAGGCCCTCGCGCCGCACGGCGGCGGCGCGGTCGTAGTAGCTGCATACACGCGCGTGCGCTCGGTTGCTTGTCGGATGTGCTCACATATCGCAAACATCTCATACTTTCATTTCCATCCCTTACAATAGCCTTTTTGATCCTTCGACCCAAATCTGAATCAGTGCGATGTTTAAAACACCACCTCGCGATAAACTATTACCACTTAACGAACGTTCTAAACTCAGTGAGAGGTTATTGTGCGCGTCCGAACATGTGCTCGCGAAAAGTACCGAAGACGTGGAATCTCCAACTAGACGTGCTATGAGTAATATTACTATTCGCAATGATCTTGAAAATAAGACAAATCCGTCACAAAAGTCGGTCAAAAACGAATCTGTAATGTCTTCGAGAAGAACTACGTCATCGGCGGCGGCAGCCAAACGCATGCAGTTAGAGTACGAAGCTGCTCGAGCGAAAGCGAGGATTGATAAGGAGCTTATAGATAAAAAGCTTCAATTGGACTTGGCTATTTGTCAAAGCGACGATGGCAAGTCTGAACGCCGTACAAAAGCTAGCAGGTCAACTTGTAGCGATGGTCGGCCACATGTAGAAGACTGGTTGGAGCGAAGTAATGTGCAGCCCTCAATAGTCCCGGAACTAGAACCGGTGGCAGCGACGGCGGCAGCGAATGCGACAGCGGCGGCGACATCCACGGTACCCCCATGCGCGCCTGTCGACAGCATACTCCAACTGGCTCACACTCTAAAGGATTTAATGGCCTCATCATCTTCTAAGCAAGAAGAACGTTTATTAAGTCGACTAGCTACACCTCGTGAGCTTCCGATATACCATGGCGATTGTATCGAATGGCTACATTTCCAGAGTGCATATAATGAGTCAAATATTATTTGCCAATTCAGTGACAGTGAAAATCTATGGAGGCTTCGCCGCGCATTAAAAGGTGAAGCTAAGGAGGCGGTAGCCGACTTGCTGATCGGCAACACGCCACCCGACGTCATCATGCAGGCTCTGGAACTCAGGTTCGGCCGTTCTGATATTATTATACACCATGTCACATCGCAGTTGAAAAGGCTTTCACCTTTACCTACAAACTATCAACAAGATATAGTTAATTTTTCCATTAAAGTCAACAACTGTGTGGCCACAATGCAGGCATTGAAGGAATATGATTATATTAGAAGTCCAGAACTTTCTGCTGCAGTTGTCTCTAAATTACCCAGCATACTAATTAGTAAATGGACCGATTACGCTTACAATAAGATGTTGACAGATAATGAGCCTAGACTGCAAATGCTGGCTACGTTTCTAACACGCGAAGCACAAATGATGTCAATCGTCGGCGTAACTCAACTAAAAGAAAAAAAACCTGATCCTGTTGTACCCTTAAAAAGGTCCGATGATAAACCTCGCTACACTAATAATCGACCTGTATTTACAACGTTATCAACTGAAGACATCAATACAAACGTTTGCAAGTTTTGTAAAAAGTTTGTGCATTTACTACAAGATTGTCGAATATTTAAGCGGGCAATGCGTAAAGATCGATGGGCATTTCTTAAAGCAAACGGCCTATGTTATAACTGTTTATCTCGTCACGAGAAGAATGCATGCCCTGCGTCTGTGTGCGATATCGATAATTGCGGAATGACACATCACCGTTTACTACATTATAAAAAACCTATAATGCACACACAAACATTAGAGGAACGGCAACGCGATCGACGGGCGACGGAAAGAGAGGGCGAGTCATCGTCAGCTGACGGCGGCGCGACTGTAGCGTGCGTCGCGGCGGCGGCAGCGCCGAGCCCCTGCGAGCTGCGAGGTAGCGGGCGCGGCGCGGCAGCCGGCCGGCCTGCTGGCGGCGCCGGGCCTGTACCGACTGGTGATGTAATGCTTAAAGTGGTAAAAGTGAATCTGTACGGCCCTAATGGTACCGTAAGTACATATGCCTTATTAGACGATGGTGCATCAATATCGATGATAGACGCAGAATTGGTGAAAGAACTTGGACTGCAAAGTGTTCATTCTAGTTCTATAAAGTTTATTGACGCATTTGGTCTTGAAGTATTTCAACCAGATACACCAAAAATATTTGCAAAATTATCAGGTTACGATAACTTAAATTATGATGTGTGTTTACGTCAAGTTAATAAATTAAAATTGCCAATGCAAAATTTGTCTGTTATAAATAGAATTGAATGTGAACATTTACTACATGTAAAAGATTTTGTATGTAAAGATTGTGTGGTGCCTCGCTTACTAATCGGAGAAGATAACTATTTTCTTTTAGCTCCCTTAGAAATTTTACATGGGGACACATCCCAGCCTTATGCAACTAGGTGCCGCTTGGGGTGGACCATTCATGGGTCCTACAGACCTACTGCCTTCCCCGTAAGTAGCGGGCACGCATTCCACATCGTTCACGCGGACAGCGAAGCACAACAGGTGAGTCACACTGATATTTCGCATTTAAACAATTTAATTAAAGAGTCGTTCGAGTTAGATTCCATTGGAGTTTCAACCTTACGCCGTGAACATACGGCACACCTGAGAGCTGTATCAATATTAGATGAGACAGCACGTCCAGTGGGGGATCAATGGGAGGTTGGCTTGCCCTTCGTTAAGGACGAGTTCACTATGCCCGACAGCTTTGACTATGCACGGTCACGGTTACATGGTTTAATGAAAAAATTTCAAACTGATGACAAGTACGCGGATAGGTATCGGAAGGAGATGCAAAAACTTTTCGACAACAAGTACGCTCGAGAACTAGATGATAATGAACTCTCAGCTGGACACATATGGTACTTGTCGCACTTTGGAGTACAGAACGTAAACAAACCAGGTAAACTTAGATTAGTATTTGACGGTGCAGGCAGGGTAGAAGGTGTATGCCTCAATGACTTCTTACTCACGGGGCCCGATTTATATAATTCATTACTTGGAATTATGTTACGATTCCGTGAACATAAATATGTTTTGATAGGAGACATAAAAGATATGTTTCTCCGCATTAAGATCCGACGTGAAGATCAACATGTTTTGAGATTCTTATGGCAAAGCAGTCGCGATGAACCAATAAAAGTTTGTGCCATGACTAGCTTGATATTCGGCGCGACCTGCTCACCCTTCATTGCGCAGTACATAAAAAATAAAAATGCTTTAAAGTATCAAGATTTGTATCCGGAGGCCGTTGACGTAATTATAAATGATCACTATATGGATGATTGTTTACATTCATGCGACAGCGAAGAAAAGGCCATACAATTAGCGCAACAAATAACATATGTACATAAAAAAGGCGGGTTTGAGATAACGCGCTGGTCGAGCAACAGTAAACAAGTGCTTCGATCCTTCCCGTCCGATCAGCTAGCGCAGACTGCATTGGAATTTAGACATGGAGCAAATAATACAACTGAGCGCACTCTCGGATTGATATGGCATCCGAGCGATGATTCGTTTGGCTTTAAAATATCGATTAATGGTATACCGGAAAGTGTTTTAAATGGAATTGAGCCACCTACAAAAGCGCAAATGTTGAGTATAATAATGTCGGTATACGATTTACATGGCTTCTTGTCCCCTTTTATAATAAAAGGAAAAATATGTTTTCAAAATGTACATCGAAGCGGAGTTGAATGGAATTGCCGCATCCAAACAGATGAGTATGCTCAATGGAAAACATGGCTAAGCGATTTAAAACAGCTGAGTTCCCTACGTATACCACGCTGTTACCTTGACACTGGTGAGTGGACACAATGCTATGTTGAGGTAGCGGGGTGGGCAGATGAACACAATTCACGCCTGTATTCCCTATCGGAGCAGCCAGCAACTACTGAGTTACCCATTATCGAGCGGCAAATGCATATTTTTTGCGATGCGTCTGTTAAGGCGTACTCAGCCGTAATCTATTGGCGTTTTACGCGGTCGGACGGCCGTGTACTCATTGCTTTTGTTGCCAGTAAAAGTCGAGTAACTCCGCTACGACCTGTCTCCATTCCTCGGTTAGAACTACAGGCGGCTGTATTAGCAACGCGTCTGGCAAAGACTATTCAGGACGATCACAAAAATGTAACATTGAGCAAACGATATTTTTGGTCAGATTCCAGTACAGTGTTGCAATGGATACGAAGTGACCCTCGCAATTATAAACCGTATGTCGCACATCGTCTGGGTGAAATAGATCAGCTCAGCAAATCGTGTGAGTGGCGATATATTCCCACTAAATTGAACGCGGCGGATACAGCCACACGAGAAGACGCTCCAGCGCTTACCTACTCTGACGTTTGGTTTCAAGGTCCGGCATTTTTACGTCGCCCAGAGAATGAGTGGCCAAAAGATCGCAAATTTTCAAAGTCAGAGGAGGTAAAGTGTGAAGAGAGGTCAGTTCACATGGTGACCACTAACAGCTCAATATTATCTTTACCTGCTGAAGATAATATATCGAACTGGATCACCCTCGTGCGCGCTACAGCTAGGATGTTACTTTTCATTGGAAGATGTCAGCGTAAACCTTCACAGCTTGACGTTCTTCTAATGAAGGAAGCGGAAGAGCTGCTGATCAGGAAATGCCAAGAGGATTCATTTGCTGCCGATTTGTCTAGTTTAAAACAAAACAAGCGTGTTCCGATCAACAGTCGCTTGCTTACACTGACTCCCTTTGTTGACAAGTCGGGTATAATGCGTGTTGGCGGTCGCATTAACAAGGTCATCGGTGTAGATATATCTATGGTCAGGCCTGCTATTCTAGATGGTAAACACCGTATCGCGCGCTTGTTGGTAGAACACTATCATAGGCAAGCATTTCACGGAGCTAATGAGCTCGTTGTTAATGAGCTACGTCAAAAATATTGGGTATTAAAACTCAGGCCCACTGTCCGCACAGTGGCATCCAAGTGTTTGTTGTGTCGTTTCAGACGGGCGGCGCCACAACCCCAACGCATGGCTGACTTACCGGAGGCGCGACTACAACATAGTCGACGGCCTTTTAGCTATGCGGGTGTCGATTTCTTCGGACCACTAGAGGTCACTGTTGGCCGTAGAAGGCAGAAGCGTTATGGAATGATTTTCACCTGCCTTACTATCAGAGCCATTCATATTGAATTAACTGAAGACTTGAGTACTGATTCGACTATTATGGCTTTGAGAAGAATGTCTGCCCGCCGTGGTCTTCCTACAGTAATCTACTCAGACAACGGTACAAATTTGAGAGGAGCAGATACCGATTTAAAGCGAAGTCTAGCGGAATTAAATACTACTTTGTTACAGGAAGACGGGACAGTTCGAGGTTTGGAATGGCGATTTATTCCACCCGGAGCACCCGAGATGGGAGGTGCATGGGAAAGGATGATCCGCACAGTCAAAACCGCTCTCAAAATAATTTTGAAGGAGCGCGCACCTCATCAGGATACTCTGATAACCTTGCTAGCTGAAGTGGAGGCATTAGTTAATAGCCGCCCCATCACACATGTTTCTACGGACCCGAACTATCCAGAAGCTTTAACTCCAAATCATTTTTTAATAGGTACGTCTTCTACCAGTCATGAATTTGGTAAGTACACAAATTCAGATCTCTGCTTGAGGAAGCGCTGGCGAGTAGCACAACGACTTACAGATATGTTTTGGGCTCGCTGGACTAAAGAATATTTGCCGACCCTATTACCGCGGCAAAAGTGGACGCAGGAGTCGCGATCATTTCAGGTGGGTGATTACGTTATATTGGTCGAACCTAACTTGGAACGTAACCGATGGCGTCACGGCGTGGTGAGTGCGACACATGCGGGCAGCGACGGGCGCGTGCGCGTGGTGGACGTGCGCACCCGCACGGGCACGCTGCGGCGTCCTGCAACACGCGTCGCTCTATTGTCTCCACGAGAGGATAGCGCTAACTAGTTAGCACTAAGGGGGCAGATATTGTAAGCGACGCACCACTACAATCTAGATATATTTTAATTATAAGTAGGTACTTTGTAGTATGAATGACAAAATAGAAGTGTAAGAAAACGTCTCTGCCTGCCCTGATGGGAAATAGGCGTCATCTTGTGTATTATGTCACCTTTATAGCTTCACATCATTATTTTCTTATAATAAAGTCTATGAGCACACACGGAAAGCAATTACACGTACAAACGTAGGTTTTTTTGTATGAGTACCTATCTTAGGCCCTCGCGCCGCACGGCGGCGGCGCGGTCGTAGTAGCTGCATACACGCGCGTGCGCTCGGTTGCTTGTCGGATGTGCTCACATATCGCAAACATCTCATACTTTCATTTCCATCCCTTACAAACACAAATACATACAAAAGGTTCTTTTCTGTACTTAGACATCAATTTCGTATGAATATTAGTTCATACAAATGCGATTACGAAATTGCTGCAATTAATGCTATACGTGAGGTATATCCAGAAATAAAAGTAAAAGGCTGTTATTACCATTTTTTAAATGCTGTGTTTAGAATGAGTAAAAAAATGAATTTCAATGAAACTCACTTAGGTCGCAAAATCACACAGTTGTGCACAAGTTTGGCTCTGTTACCACCTAATCTAATTCCAGAAGCATATCTTGCTATACATGAAATCGCACCAGAGACGGAAGTTTCACAGAAATTTCTAGACTATTTTAATAACCAGTGGATACAAAACGTTACCAAAGATATTTTTAGCTGTTATGGTGAAAAGAACCGCACTACGAATGCAGTGGAAGGATGGCACAGAAGAATTAACTATCGAATTCCATCTCGACCAACCATTTTCCAATTTTTAGTAGCATTAAAAGTAGAAGCTCAAATTCAAAATAAAAGATTGCTAAAAAGTGCTTTCCACTGCCCTGATAAAAAAAGATCTTTAAAATACATTGAAAATGATAGAAAAATTAATTGCATTATCACAGACTGTTTATCCAACAAAATTCAATCAATATAATGCTTAACCATGTTAGCGGCGTTGAATAAGCTCCCATAAATTTTCCATATACTTTTGTAATTTTTATTGTTGAGCGGCTGTACCAATCGTCGTGCTTGGAAACAGGTGCCACTTGTGAAAACTTGTATGCACTTCACGCGGGATTTGTTTAGTTTCAGTTATTATTAATTATATTATATTAATGATTAATGCAAATAATCTTGCAATACTGTATGATACTGCAATTTTGATTTTAATATTGTATTACGTTCGAGTGTTTCCATGATGCCTAGGTATTGGAATAAAGAGATTTTAGTTTGAATAAATTCATTTTTATTTTTCACTGTGTTTGATTGTACTTCTAATATTTTGAGAATATAATAATTCGAGAATATAATATTTTGCGAATATAATATTTTGCTAATGTAATAATATGCGAACAAAGGGATTGAAGTTAGGCCTAGGCTTTATTATATTATGTTACAGTTTAATTGAAAATTAAAAAAAATATCATCGAATATTTTTTTCTTAAACTTGACATTGCTTCGCATTAAAAATCCTTGTGTAATTAGTATATTACTTACTTCCTGTCAATACTTTAAAAATATACTTTAAATACTTGTAGTAAACATCCTGTGCTATATAATTTTGCTTCCGAAACCGCCATGTTTTTTTGTCTAGTATATTTTTAGAGTCATCCGTTTTACTTTATTTTCAATATCACCATAATAATTCGTATTAAAACCGCCTATATAATTTTATTAATGTTAAAATTATTATGCACAATAATAATAATCTATATAATTTTGATTTAGATGTGATTTATTTCGTTGTAAATGTTGTAATATTAGCTACATTTTGAATAATAATTACAATTATGGCCTCCAAATTATTATAAAATATAAGTATACCATCATTTTGACCATAACCTTGGAAAAATGTCACATAGAAATACTTCTTTGAAAAAAAAAAGGATATTTGATTTGATTTTTGATTTCTTTGATTTATCTTAGTATAATCCAAATAAGTATGCAATAAAATTGCGCATAAGTATATGTAATAATTAGAAGATGCATTTTTTCTTTTTCTTTTGACGTGAGTAATTTTAAGTTTTCCTGAGATGGCATTAACTACTTGGTCGGACAAATGGGGAGCGCTGGGGGCTCTCAACCGAATTGGGTAGTTTCCAGGACAAAAATAAATTATGAAATTCTGATTACTAAATAAAGACAGATCTAAAGGTGACAAAAAAAGGTTTCCTTTTTCTATTTAACTTTTTTATAAATTTTAATCAAAAATAACTTATTCATAATAGCGACATTTTATCACGTTTTTCTATGGCGTCACATGTTGCTTTTTCATACAAATTCCATAGTAATCTCGGAATTTGACGTTTATTAAAATGTAACTGATTTGACTAGTTGGAAACTACCCTATTTCATGATGCTAACACGCTTGAATGTAGAACAAAATGTTATTTGCCAACAATTATATGTCCAAAATAATCGATATATAACATTTATTTCTCTTATTTATATCAAATTAAGTAAGTAGGTACTTATCTTTCAAATAGCAGGTACATCTGAAATTGCTTTTTGTATTCACTTGATAACCATAAAACTTAGGAAACTTCTGATAACGTTAAAAGTCTTTCGAACTCATGAAGAAAATAAGTAAACAAAAATGGTTACGCTGACACGTTCAAAACATGAATTATGTCACTAAAAATCAATCGATTGTGTCTACTGAATAGATTGAAAAGCCTTAGTCAATGAAAAGTCCTGAACGATTATTTTTTTATAACAAACATTTGGCAACCAATTATTAGTCGTGATAATCGATTAGTCAAGGTGACCAGGGTCAAAAATGGACCTACTTTCCATCTAGAAGGTTGTTCTTAATTAAAAAAAAGACAAGTTCTTTTTAAAATCTTATAATTAAATTATATCTTTTTACATTTAAATACAGGTTTAGGGACAATAGTACCGGAACGATTCCCGTTCGAAATTCAAAATTATCGCGAGTATGTATCGCGCAAGAGTTGAGGTTTGTGAGTCAGCGGTTAAAGGCAGCGAAGGTGAAAGTATTTTATGGACAGTCTATGATATGTAATCTTACGGCTACTTATAAGTAGGTTTATTTTACCTCCACTGAATATATCTATAGTTAGTAAATCACTGGTTTTTATATAATACAATGTCTTTAAAAGTTTGAATATACTAATATGTATACACTTTGAAAATATTACATTAACTTTGTTGCAAATGAAACCGTAAGTCTCATTAAATGACAAATATGATAGTGCGACGAGGTTCTAAAGTGTGTACATGATATTGCTCATGACTGTACATCGCCACCAAATAGACAATGCAGCAGTGGTATAACACCCCTTTTGTTGTAGGGGGGACAGACTCAGACGTGGGACATACAAGAACTGTTTATGTTGTTATGTAAATTTTTAGTCAAGAATGATTTTATAATTTTTCCCCTTCGCTATTTCAACCGTTTACTCTCGAACCGCAACTAAAAAAATAAATAAAGTAACCCGCTCAAGACACGAAAGTGGGTACTTACGCAACTTGTATACATTCTCCTTGTACACTACATCACAACAAAAGCTTAAAAATAACATTAAAAAAACTTAAAATAAAACATATGACATGGCGCGACTGACTTATAAGTTAAATTAATGACTTATTTTTAGTAAACAATGTATGTATTTGAAATTCTGTTAGTGTCGCCATAACGCGTCGTGGTGCGTATTTGGCGGAATGACAGGCCGAATAACATGTTACCGTTGCCTCTTACTCCAGTTTTCAGAACGCATATCAGTATATTCATTTCATAGCAATTTTCTTGCGTAACTTCCATTCCGTTTCGGTCCGTTATTCCGCTTCACAATTTAGACGAGATCTTTACAATTAAGATATTAAGGCTCAACGTTTAGAGTCTACATTCGCTCGCGAATGTCGATTTTGTTAATTCATTTTGTGCACACAACTCGGACATAGCTCGGATGAAAACTCCTCCACGACGCATGCGCGCATATCGTAATAAATTACGCGATTTACGAATAAATAACTCTAATAAATTACAGTTTAACACAGCTGTGTGTGGCTTACAAACTAAATGAGCTCATCACAATCTTTTTCATACTATGCAGAAAAAGTTACATAAATAGGTAGAAATCTTAAATTTACGGACGGCCTAGTTCAAATTATCAAACTGCGAAACGAACGCCGCGAGAGCGTCAATTACGAAAATCCGATCGCATTACAAAAAGAAAAAAATATAAAATAGCTTAACGGAACACGCGATCGCGTAAACAATGCGCAGCGTCGTTTCCTCGTACGAAATAGATTAAAAAACGGCGGCCAGCGTGAAAGGCAGTTATCCAACGTGATTAGAAAGGAGTTACGCTCGGCGAGCACTTTCTAGCGAGAATATAGCGCGAGGTCCGAGATTCTCCGCTGGCGGGCGGCGGCGTGGAAGCCGCGCGTGCCGTCGGGGACCACCGGCGTCCGCGGCTCGAACCGCGGCGCGCACGACAACCGCCTCCCACCACACTCAGTGCCAGACAACGAACACCCCGACAACCTCCTCGACAGCCACCCCTCCGCGCTGCTGTTGCTCCCAGTACTCGCCTGCGACGCTCTCCTAGAGTTGCAGTAGAACGACACACCAGAATCCGAACTGTGACTGCAAGTGGACGGCCTCCGCGGCACCCACGTTTGGATCTCTGGAGCGCGCGGCGCAAAGAACCCACTCGAGTTTCTTCTGTAGAACGGGTTGCCGTATCTGTAATCGTATTCGGCCTCGGAGCCGCTGCAACACGAGGAGTATTCACACTCGTGGCGGCGCGGGGGTGCGCGGCGGATCGGGGCTTTCCTCTTCGGCTCCTTAGGAACACCATTCAGCTCATACACTTTCATGCCCTCCTCCTCAGGGCCCTGAAGACGCAACGCTTCCCTAGCCGATTCTGACTCGGTAAACTCCACTAAAGCACACACACAGTTAACTAAACTCGGGTTCTTATTGAGGAACTGACGGACGTCCGCGGGCACAGGATTACCTGGTCTCAACACACGTACCAGGGCGATCTCCCCACACCCTGCGAAGAGACGGGAGACGTTTTCCACCGAGGGACGATCTATGGGCATTTTCACAGCGACGACGGTCCTCGACGGTGTGGTCTCATCGTACGGTGGCAAGGGCTCGATCCTGCGGAGCTTCGTCCCGGCTTCGTTGATCTCCAGCTTAGTGGACCGCTTCAAAGCCTCGGCGACAACTCTCCAGTCCTTGGTCAGATGCTTCACTCGTTTGAAACTCGAGATGAGCTTTAGGGAGACATACCCCTCCTTGTTCCTCCTGACGTGCTTCAACAGGAAGGCATCCTTGGTGATGTTCGCGTCGGAGAAGTAGAACTCGACTTGTGAGACGATGCGGTTGGCAAGTTCTTCGTCGGGCGGGGAATAGGGTGGTTCCTGTGCGTCGACGGCTACCTCGCACCCCGAGTCCTTCCCGCCAGCGGACGCCTCGGAGGCGGTGTCCGAGGAGTCGGCATGCTCGTCGGTGGAGGGGCGGCGGTCGGGGGCGATTCCTTCGTCTTCGGGCATTGTCCCCTCCATTGTGACACGTGCGTACGACTCGACAGCTCGCGGCAAACTGCGGGCGCGCGCCGACGCGCGTTCGTTTTATAATATCGGTCTGCGTATAGTAAAAGTGGAAGAGATGACATTGCGCGTGACGCGAACTCGCGTAACAAAGTTCACTGCTACTCCCAATGATATTTACGTGTTACTACGGAACTAGATAAGCGATTCGCGCGGAAATGCATTTACATATGTATTGTAAATAATGCCTTTAGAGGCATTACAAACATCATCACGCGTGTATCTCCGAAGGGGTAGGCATAGGTGCATACACCCATTCTACGCCAGCTATCTTTAAGCCCCATATAGTTCTAATGGGGGCGAGCCTATTGCCATTAACCGGGCACAATTCCTGGAAACCACGTGATATCAGCCTTTAGAGATACCTCTAAACAAATACTTGGCAACTTCTTCGATTGAGAGTACGTAAAAAATAGTTTTATCATTATTAATCTTATTGATATAAGATACAGATAAATATTTTAATTCATAACAAAAAAAAAAACAAAAAAAAAACAATTAAGTAAGTGCGCAGTCAAGCTACCTATTGATTTTAAAAACGAATTGCTTCAATCTGACCTATTAAAGGACCCCAGCAGCATTTCATCATGACTCCCTAGTAACCTGTAACCTGGTAAATTCATCTGACTGGACTCACATAATGGCCCCGATTCCAGCAGACACCTCCTAATTTTACTTTGTCATATCTGTAATTTTCTTATCCGCCGAAATGGAAAGGGACGGATGATTCACAGTTCTTAATTTTAGGAAGAATGAGTAAATGAATGGATAGCCCGGGCGAATCAAACAGGTATCTCGCTGGTATGCAAACCGTTTGACGTGTGCTGTCAACATAATTCTGTCGGGTTATTGGCCAATGTAAAATTTTTAGACGGTTGTTTTAGATTTGTGCTTAAAATTGACGTGTGTTCCATAAATTTTATGCTTGTCGATTACCCGTTCCTTTCCTTTTCGGCGGATAAGAAAATGACAGATATAACTGAAAATAAAATTAGATGGTGTTGGCACCAGTATGTTTATCTGTCTGTCTGCAGGTAGTACCATAGATATTTTTTTTGTTTTTTTTTTGTTTTCTCCGAAGGGTAAGGCAAAGGGAACTATGCCCATACAGCGATGTCTTACGTATTTTTTTTTCTTGATGAATAATGAAATGATGAAAGGTGATGATGATGAAACCTAAACCCCACCCTCGGAGTAGACTCCTACTCCGAACACCAAACGAATTAACTCAAAAGTCCGCATAAACTTTCGAGTTATGAAGCGGCTTCTTGGCATGAAGCGAAAATAGGCAGACACACTTTGTTTATTGAATACTCCGATATAATAACACTGTCGCGATGTCTTCCGACTAACTTAATGCGATCATTAACCACAAAAAATCCGTATTAATTATTTAGATTATTCAATGAAGAAAGCAACTGTCCCGTTCCCGTTCCCGCCAAAAAGCCTTTTTTTTGTTAAATTTGCCCCAAGAAGGAGCAGGCAAAGGAACATAGCCATACAGCCTGGTCAAGTACCATAGATACGTAAATAACCTTGCATCTCTATATTATAATCTGATTGCTCATACCGTATTTGAAACAGGTGCAACCTCACGCATGATTTGTATAAGTAGTAACTATGTATAAAATGTAAATCTACGCGCATGGTAGAGCGCAGGATAAGTTTTCAAAATGCCCGATCACTACACGTGGACTATATCTAGTACATTGTGAACCATTGCACTATTTGACTTTTCAGGCTTGAATCACCTAATTGTCCGAAAAAGTACACGTTAAGCCGATGGTCCCTGCTATTAGCTGTAAAAACACCTCCACCAACCCGCAGTGGAGCAGCGTGGTGGAGTATGCTCCATACCCCCTCCGGTTGATTGACGGGAGGCCTGTGCCCAGCAGTGGGACGTATATAGGCTGTTTATATATGTATGAACCATTTCGTAAGTATGTAGTTTAGTTTGTTAGAATATCTCTGCCAGACATAAATCATAATTATGTTACCGCCATGAAAATATTCCAAATGACAATGGGCACATTTGTATGAAACTTGGTCCAAGAACCTCCACTGATGAGACTTATATGTATTGAAAGCTTATGCTTTCCCTATGATTCTGGCAAAGTTCTATCAGATTCTGTCCCGGGGTATTCTATTTTTACGGCCATGTTTGTCCTGGCTAAAAGTGTGAAGATAAAATAAAATGAGGGACTAAAATCGATTCGAGATTTGTTGCTAAATGGTGCCAGGACAAACATGGCTGTAGAAAAAGCACCCCGAGACAGAATCTGATAGAACTTTTCCAGAAACATAGGGAAAGCATAAGCTTTCAATACATATAAGTCTCATCAGTGGAGGTTCTTGGACCAGATTCGCCCATTCTCCTTTAAATTATTAATTAAATATAAGTAGTTATTTTCGTTATAGAATTTATCGTTTAAGTTTAGCGTTCTTATCTACAAAGAAATCCTACTTAATACTTTCTATTTTTTAAACATTTTTCTGTTTAGGATTTAATTTTTGTTCGGTAGATATTTAAATCATTCATTCAATATAGTTATTCGTAATAGAATTTATCGTTTTTTGTTATATCTACAAAGATTCCTATTTTATTACCATTTCCTTTAATATTTTACTGTTTCGGATTTATCTTTATTGGGTAAGTACTTTTTTTTAAAATAGAACTTGTCGAACTATTAACATTTAAGTTTTCGATGGACATAATGTACCAGAGCCATTATGATACTTTAATTGCGAGAATCTGTGTTAAAGACACAAAAAAACTCGTTACTCCTTAATAGCATTTACAAGAGCACGATATATTTGGGCGTGTTACAAGGTTGTTTGAATCATCCTTGATGTGGCTAATCACTAATCATGTAATGATCTGATGAAGTTTATTTGCTCACGTGTTTTAATTAATTCTGAGACGAATATCTGGCAGTATTCATAGTAGGTGCTAGTGACACCGTAACGAAATCCCATATCCCCTGGTAGTATAGCTATGCTCACTTAGTGTGGCATCTTTCGCCAGACTCACCCCTCCGTAAGCCCAGTGTCGAATCCGGTGGTGCCGCCGGCGAGTCCTGAAAAGTATCGGAGGAGTGAAAAGTATCCTGAAAAGTATCCCTTGTTAACACGCACGCGCTGGTAAAAATAAAACTCAAATTTCGCGTAAAAGGACATGTCCTGGTGATTAATTCGACAAATTCGCTGTTATATGGTTTACCTCGCCGCACTGTGTTGTTTGTGTGCTTGATCGAAGTGTATTATCATCAATCAGTGTTTTATGAACCCGCCGGCTGAGGTCAGACGCGCCGCCACCAGGTACTGTGCTTTTCCTTACCCTTGCAAACTGTATTTCATTTGTTCCATATCCGCAGCAGTTTGCCCTAGTCCACCAGCGTGACATACCAGTTGAATTTCGAATTTATCGTAACCGCATATACAGTCCATTAATATTTTGTTTCTACACCCGCCCATCCATTTTTGGTTTCCGAAGGACGTAATATACGATCCCGACGACCCGATTACTCTAGCCACAGAGGCAGCCAATCAGCTCGCGACACCAAACACTTCAGGACTCCGATACCGACCCCGCCGGCGTGGTCGACAATTTCCCACCCACTAGAGACCCACTAGGGACGATTAATTCTTTCAAATATTTTTCCTCTCAGACGACGCCCTGAGCCGAAGTTCGCGCCCAACTGGGCACTCTCAGCTGTCTTAAACGTAGTACCGGGTGAGAGCCTTCAGCGCTCCCCATTGTCCGGCCAAGTAGTTAATGCCATCTGCGGCAAATCTACAATAAGTCACGTCAAAAAAAAAAACGGAAACGAAAACTTTGGAGGTGTGTTTTAAGCTGTACATGCAAATGACAGACGCAGTGTCAAGCCACTCGCCGTAAAGAGACTCGCCGTAGCGGGAATCGCTGTTCGAGGAGTCGCTGTCAACGCTACAATTCGATTATTCAGACCATAATACTGAGTTGTTGTCAACTCATATTGATATCAAATGGAATTTTCCGTCGCAAAAGTATGGAACTGAAAACATTTTTTACAAAAACGCTAAAATATTCACTAATTTTACTGACGAGAAATTCCACTTGACGTCAACTCAGAATCATGGTTTGAATCATCCCTCAAAGTTTTCGTTTTGATGTCACTTACACCCCGTACAAGTACGTACAGGTAGCCGTACAGGTACGTACAGCTGTAAGTGACACTGTAACTAAAGCTTTGGGGGATGCTTCAGACTTAATTTTCCAGAATTTTCCATCGCATCCTATGACTGCAGTTGTGGTTCAGTCAAGGTGTTCGTAGCATTGAGGACAATGTCTAGAGCAATGTCACTACAAGAATACTTAGAAGTGTAGATTATCACTAGGCTAGGCTTATATCATCATCATTTAAAATAGGTATTTTAAGTGTGAACTTATGAAGTCTGATTTAAAATCAAATAGGCACTCCACTTCACTACACACACACACTTACACTTCACACACTTACACTTCACACACTTACACTTCACACACTTGCACTTGACACACTTACACTTTCACTTGTAAGTATCAGGGTCTGGGTACAGGTTTTTTCTTGCCTATTTTGCTGTGGAAACGATCGATGGGCCGATGGGGTTCAGAAGCGCGTCAGTTTTTAAAGACGATTTCAGCTCGCTTCATCGAGGCAACTTCCGACAAACAAAAATCTACAATCTATCATCGTGTGGGTTGTGAGGTGGATAACCAACCTCTTCAAACCTGCTGTCAGGGTTACTATTGAGCCACCAAAGGCCCCTTACAAGACTCCTGTAACGACTACGTACTTACATCAGTGAGTAGTATCTGGAATCAACGACTTAACGTGGCACGGATCATCTTACTCTCACCAGGATTCGAACCCGGGAATGATCGTCAGCCCAACACTTTCAAACTGGACTACACAGGCCGTTAATCTACAATAAAATCACGTCAAAAAAATAAAGCTTCGAGCAATAAGAAAATAGGTACTAGGATAGTTTCCTACTAGTCTAATCAGTTACTTATTACTAAACGTAAAAACACAAAATTACTATGCAATTTGTATGAAAAAGCAACCTGTGACGTCATAGAAAAACGTGACATAATGTCGCACTTATTTACATTTTTCTTTATTAAAATTCATAAATAAGTTAAATAGTAAACTTTTTATCGCCTTTAGATCTGCCTTTAACCCTTCTGCTACCGAGCAAAATGGCGCTATTTTGCTCGGTAACAGAAGGGTTAATTATTAATCAGAATTTCATAATTTATCTTTGATCTAGGTAACTCTTCTTATCGTGTCGATGGCAAACTAAATATTATCGGCCCAAAACTTGGCAACAAGTATGGCGCTATCTGCAGCGCTCATCAGATCCTCCTGCGTGCAGGTGTTCGGGCACGCAGGACACGATGTAAGATGTTCCATCGTTTGGGGAACGCCGCACTTGCACTTTAAGTCCGCGCCATCCGAGAAACCCCACCTGAACAGATTGTCCTTACTTCGGCCCACCTGAGTCCGAAGTCTATTTAGAGATCTAGGTAGGTAGATCTAGGTAACTACCCAATTATCACGTTAAATCTAAACAGCGCACTCTATGTTTTTTTAGAGAACGTAGGCTAGAAAGTGCCTCATTACTTATAACGAGCACATAATAGCAATCATCCCGATCAATAGACGAAAACAAGAGTTGAATAATGTTCGGACGGTGCTTAACGCAATCTAATTATATGTTACACAATGTGGGGTGACTATAAGCCAGTTAGTTTCAGCTGAAAGTGACGTTAACTTTATACCTGACTCATGGTATTAGTTACATCGAACTGTGACTGGCTGCTTCGCATCCTGGTCAAAAGAGATACCTTTTACGAAACGACAAAAAGAAAATTTTAAAGGTCAAAAAATGTGTGAAAATACTTGGGGATTTAAAGGCCGCAACGAAGCAATTCATCTAAGAAAGCAATATCGCTATTTGACATTGCGCACTTAATATTCATTCATTTTATTTAAGTAAGTAGGTAAATTTTTTTTTATAGCAATATTGCTTTTTATTTTATTTCTTATTTAACGCACTCATCATCTCCCTAGCATTACTTAACTAACCTGAAAAATTTGACAGGTCCGGTTTTTTACAGAAGCGACTCTGACCTTCTAACCCGCGAAGGGAAAACCAGCCCAATACAGGTTAGGTCACATACCTCTGAAAATACATGCTTTTGCAATTCTATTATCCTTCATCCGGTCTACATGTCCAAACCGACCTAACATTCCCTTCTCAATCTTAGTCACTATATCGTCTTTTACACCACATCTCTGTGTTATCACACTGTTATAACTGTTGTTAGTCATTATGTAATATATTCGTTAATCTCTATACCTAAATCTGGGTGAACCGGCGTCTGTTATTCAAATGCACAAAACTATGTTATGAATGTAACTGCATAAGATATTACATAAGTACATAATTTGATAAGTGTAATGCAAATTAAAAAAAATATATATTGGCGCTTTTTTCTGCGTCATTTCTAATGTAACTGCTGTGGAATTTATATCTTTTTTATTACATCAGGTTTGTCGATGCTCGACAAAATCCGTAACGAATACGTGCGCGGCAGTCTCGGCGTACGCGACATCTCTGAAAAGCTACAAGAGAGCAGGCTCCGTTGGTTTGGGCACGTAAAAAGAAGACCTCCAGATTATGTGGGTAACGTTACAGCCAATCTAAACATACCAGGGCTTAGACCAAGAGGACGACCAAAAACAAGATGGGCGGATGTGGTCAAAAAGGACCTGTGTATGTGCAATGTCTCCGAGAACGACACGTCCGATAGAGCGAAGTGGAAGAGAAGTACAAAGAAGGCAGACCCCACCATCAGATGGGAATAATAAATGCCAAGGAGTGAGAGAGAGGTTTTTGAGAAATTTGGCACTTGCTTCGAACAGTCTAAGCTCAGTCGTAGATTCAGTGGTCAGTGGGTTCGGGGTCGGTGGTGGTAGAGTTCGCGTACGCGTTGTTGTTAGATTTACATTTATGGTTTTTAATAAAAAAAATATCTTAATTATAGTACTGAAAATAATAATAAAAAAAATAAAACTGTCATGAATTTCCCGATAGGAAATTCCGCTTGATATCAATCAACATGATTCTACGTAAAATCATGGTCTGAAGCATCACCCAAAGTTTTTGTTACGGTTTCACTAACACCCTATGTAATAATAATAGTAATACAAATTGTTATCTGTAGGTAAATATACCTACTTCCGATACAAAATACCTTTTTGCAAGAAAGTGCCTACCTGTTTTAGTAACTACTGTTAATTATGTTTATACGGTAAGGTAGCGCATTATCAAAGTTCAAAATTAATTGAACTTCGCAATTTACCGAACAACCTCGTGTTAATTTTTATTAACCTTTTAATTTTATCTGTGGTTCCGCATTTAAGACGCAATGAGGAGCTCGGTGGCGCAGCGGCAAACGCGCTCGGTCTGCGATTGTTGAAGTAAAGCAACTTTCGCAGAGGCCGGTCATAGGATGGGTGACCACAAAAAAAAAAGTTTTCACCTCGAGCTCCTCCGTGCTTCGGAAGGCACGTTAAGCCGTTGGTCCCGGCTGCATTAGCAATCGTTGATTACCACCAATCCGCAATGGGCCCGCGTGGTGGTTTAAGGCCCGATCTCCCTATCCATCCATAGGGAAGGCCCGTGCCCCAGCAGTGGGGACGTTAATGGGCTGATGATGATGAGGGACTTTCTACGTTCCCCAAAAAAACTAGATGGCGCTGTACAGATTTGCCTTCAAGAAGAAGGTTAACCTTCTAATTTCATGGATAACAGACATCATCATCTCCCTAGCATTATCCCGTTTTTCACAGGGCCCGCTTACTTAACCTGAAGATTTGACAGGTCCGGTTTTTTACAGAAGCGTCTGCCTGTCTGACCTTCCAACCCGCGAAAGGAAAACCAGCCCAATACAGGTTAGGTCACATACCTCTGAAAATGCATTTCTCGGGAATGTCGATTTCCTCAGGATGTTTTCCTTCACCGCTGGTCACGTGATTATCATATATGATCCAAACATGAATTCGAAAACAAATTCGACAATCATTGGTTTAAGCCGGGTTTCCACTGACGCGGAGATGGGCGTAGAAGAGCGGAGATGTGCGGATTTAACCAATCCCAGCGTTCGAGAGGGCGAAAAATGGAGACGCTCTGTCACTCTCCCCCTCACGGTGATTGGTCGATTCCTGCACATCTCCGCATAGTTCCGCGTCAATGGAAACGCAGCCATAGTCTTGTGCTGAATTCGAACCTGCGACCTGAAAATGAGAGGCAAGCGTTCTACCAACTGGGCTACCACGGCTCCACCACCACTATAACCTTAGGTTTCAGTAAAAAAAACACCATGTACCGTCTCCACCGACCTGGTAATCCGGCCTGACATAATTTGGCAGTAACTGGGTTGCGTCATTTTGGTAGGGCTTCGTATAACACTGAGCCAGTGATTCCCAATTCGTTACCTGCTTATACCACTGAAAGAATAGTTCAAACTCACTCACTTCTTGTACAGTTAATAATTTAAAAAAATAAATCACGTAATACTGGGTTCTTACCGCGTTATTATGAGAGATATGAGACTCCCGATGTTTCTACACAGTTGTGAAGTGCCATGATCACGGGACGACTTATGTAATTGGAGTGGAGTAGGTAGAACCATATTTTTTTAACGGCGAACATTTCTGTCTACTCTTTTTCTTTGCCGCTTTGCTACATTTGGAGTCGGAATGTTCGGAACCATCTGAACTCTCAAAAAATCCACGACAAACCGCAATCACTGTGTCCTCGCGTTTTGTCACCACATTAGGCCGTTTTAAGTTATTTACCTATTACTGGATTCCACATACTCGATAATTTAAACCCGTCTTCTATTGATAATAACGCGGTAAGAAGCCGGTATTATGTGTTTTAATTATGTTAGTAGTTTTAATATTATAATAATCATGTAAACCTCAAACAATGAATATAAAAAATGTTAAATAAAATACCATAAAAAATAAAATGTTAGGTTTTAATTTATACTAATAACGCAGTTGGCCCGACTGTTATAGACGACGATATGGCTTACCACCTATCACGGTGGTCTAACAAAAGCTCGATGAGTTTTGGGTACTAAGTTCACCCTTCGATGAATGTACCTCTGACTAGCCCATAAACATTAACAATCTAAACATGGACTACAAAGTGATTTTTGTGATATGTCCCCACCGGGCATCGAACCCGGCCCTTCAGATAAAGAGTCCGACGCTTTAAGTGTTCGATCACAGAGGCCATGTTTTTTATGACATGCCCTTTTTTATGACGTGACTTATAGTAGATTTGCCGCAGATTGCATTAACTACTTGGCCAGACAAATGGGGAGCGCTGAAGACTCTCACCCGGTAGCTATGACATGCCCGGAAGGAGTAGGATCTGAACGATTTTTAGTTTTTTTATTCACGTCAATGATAGAAGTATTTTGAGAACCACTGCACAAGCATTGACCTGGGTATGACCTGAACATAACACATTTCGGTTGATTTATAATGTGCAAAGCTAGTGCTAATTAGAAGCCACAGATGGTCAAAACATACGGTAATTAGAGGGTCCTGTAATATATAAATACATATACTTTTTCTAAATCCAAAATTCAAAAATATTTATTCTGCAAAATTGGCTTACATAGTTAGCGCTTTTTGAACGTCAAAAATTAAATTACGTATTATGTAACTTAATTGAGGAGCTCGGTGGCGCAGCGGTAAACGCGCTCGGTCTGCGATTGTTGAAATTAAGCAACCTTCGCAAAGGCCGGTCATAGGATGGGTGACCACAAAAAAAAAAGTTTTCATCTCGAGCTCCTCCGTGCATCGGAAGGCACGTTAAGCCGTTGGTCCCGGCTGCATTAGCAGTCGTCAATAACCATCAATCCGCACTGGGCCCACGTGATGGTTTAAGGCCCGTACTCCCTATCCATCCATAGGGAAGGCCCGTGCCCCAGCAGTGGAGACGTTAATGGGCTGATGATGATGAATTATGTAACTGCCTGTAAAACTACTACCACATCGGAAGCTGTATCGCTGAGGGAAAGACGTGGCCAGAAAACTTCACCACAGGGCCCTACTCCTACTGTTTCATGTTTTCCTTTCTTTTTTTTTTAAGTTTGTATTACTTATAAACTTAAATACAATGGTATTCCAAGTGCAGACGGAGGAAGGAAACTGAAATATGAGAGTTTATGTGACTTATTCACAGAAACGGTGTTTTATGAGCTCCCATTTTTTTTATTTTTTTTTTTACTTGGGTCATTCAACTACACTGACTTGCAAAATTAATAAAGTAGGTATCAAAGAGCAAAATTGCAGTCACTGAGCTCAGCGAATTATTTTGTAAAAAGTAGTGAAATTATTATGAACCATTAGTAGCCATAATAAAATTTGTTTTTGTAAGTGGTTTTTGTCTATAACAGAAACGACATGTAACCAGGAGGTCTTAAGTGCAACCAGTTAATTTATTACTTTGCAAGAAACTGATTGGACTTTTGAAGCTTATCGTACCTATTACACTTTTAAAATTTCACATTTTTCATAACAATTTTCTTTTGACTGACTTATTGTAGATACTTACATTTAATTTTGTTGGAACGGAGTGTATGGACTCGAGACCAACTTCATAAAAACAAATTCGAGAATTATATTTTTATCTTCAACAATCGCTTCACTACGAATAAACAAAGTTCGCATTTGTTTTTCGCGGTAAAGGAACCTTGAACCAGAGATAATGAATTCAATATGGCGGTTTACGTCGGTACAATATAGGTAGCAATTTGGACTGCCACGTCAACCGCCTCGGTAGCGCAGTAGGCAGCGCGTAAGTCTCATAATCTTAAGGTCGTGAGTTCGATCCTCACCCGGGGCATTTCTTTTTGATTTTTTACTTTTTATTTTAAAAATGGAAAAGTTAATTATTAACTTTCTTAATTTTCATAAAGTGAAAAAGTAACAGTAAAATAAATTAAGATGAAATAGTATAATTTTAACCTACTTACCTAATATTTAAAGCATAAAAAATTCTGTTTTGTTTATGTTTTTCAAAAGTTGTAAATAAAGAAATACACAATTATTACTTATCTAGCTAATTTATAATCCTTAAATAATGTGATAAATTGCATGTTTATAAATAACATCTTGCTTATTTCGCAAATAAATAGTAAATAACATAACTTAACAAGTAACAATGACAGTATGATAAATGGTACATTAAAGTTCATTGGAACATCTAAGACCTTGGCGTGTTGTTTGGCGGAAGATGTTATTATTTTCCTTAAGAATTCCAAAGTTATTTAGGCGTGCAAATTATTTGATTATTTAAGAGCACGCTATTCAAAAAATTGCGTAGTCCTTGATAAGGGGGGTTAAAATGGCCACATCAAAGCAATTCATTTAAGAAAACTATCAAGTTGTCGCCCCTTTTTCGGCGGATAAGAAAGTGACAGCCATAACTTAAAATTAGATGATGTATACAGGAATTAGCACTAGTGATTAACTATCGATGCTATCTTTGCAATACCACATTTGCATTTGCATTTGGTCGTACCAACCTCGGGAAGCACTCACCTATTGCCCGGGCTACTCGCGCGATTAACGAAATAAGCATGAAAACCCGGACACAGATTTATATACATGTTCGTTAGCGGAATTCACTAATATCAGTCTAAGGTATTTTAGTAAATAGTTTGCATACATTGTCGATTTGGTTTATCTGTAATAACTATGTATATGTGAAATAAAATAAATAAAATAAAATAAATAAATAAAATAATAGTCAAAAGCAATAGTATCGAGTAATAGTCAGAAGCAATATTATCAATAAGTAGTATCGATAGTTCTTGCAATAGTCAGAAGCAATACTATCGATAGTCTGTATCGATAGTTCTTACAATAGTCAGAAGCAATACTATCGATAGTTCTTACAATAGTCAGAAGCAATACTATCGATAGTTCTTACAAAAGTCAGAAGCAATACTATCGATAGTTCTTGTAATAGTCAGAAGCAATACTATAGATAGTTCTTGCAATAGTCAAGTTATATTATCAATAAGTAGTATCGATAGTTCTTGCAATAGGCAGAAGTAATATCGATGCTATCGACAGTATTGATTTAAATGAGCTATACGTCGGACCGCTTCTCTCTACTGTTCTAATATCGATTGAGAGCTCTCAGCGCTCCCCACTTGTCCGACCAAGTGAGTGGCGTGCGAGGTAAATCCTTGCCCTTCCCTCGGCAAGAAAGCCGTCGGAAGCATTCCAAATAGCAATAACTTCAACTACACGGAAGTTTCCTGTCCTCAAGGTCAACACTTGTTTTGGCCAAGTGACCTAGATGTAAAACACGGCCTCACGCGTGCGAATACTAACTAAACACAAATATCTACTTAGTCATACTATTTACTGGCTCCGAATTTTGTGAAAATTTTGAGCCCATAGCATCATCATCATCATCAGCCCATTAACGTCCCCAGCCCATAACGGTCACAGGATGGGTGACCACAAAACAAAGTTTTCATCTCAAACTCCTCCGTGCTTCGGAAGGCACGTTAAGCCGTTGGTCCCGGCTGCATTAGCAGTCGTTAATAACCATCAATCCGCTCTGGGCCCGCGTGATGGTTTAAGGCCCGATCTCCCTATCCATCCATAGGGAAGGCCCGTGCCCCAGCAGTGGGGACGTTAATGGGCTGATGATGATGAACCTAATCTACAATAACACGTAACAATTACCCCGAATGGAACATACAACCGTGAAGATGCACTTTATTTCTTAATCTACAAGTAACCAATTATCTTTTATACAGCAATTACTGTCGTAATTCGATTAAAACGGATTACAATTACATGTAATTACGTAAAGTGAATGAGTTTTGATTTTGGACGTTGATAGAAATGGACTCGAACCCGCGACCTCCTTTCTTTGCTCAGCCGTGTATGTCGCGTTGCAGTCTTACCTAATAATTACATATTTATTTGCTTTTTGAATTTACATTCTAATAAATTCTAGATCTACGAATTTTGTAATAAGATTTAATAAATACTCCTACTAGACTAAGATTGAGACGGAAATGTTAGGTTGGTTTGGACACGTAGAGCGGATGAAGGATAATAGAATTACAAAAGCGGTATATAAAGCGAAAGTTGATGGTAGGGCTGGCAGAGGAAGACCGAGAAGGACTTACGATGACCAAATCGGAGATGTCCTTAGAAAAGGTTTAATACGATCTACTCTGAACCGGCGTGCGTGTATGAAGCGATTGATGAATGTGGAGGAAGCAAGAGAAGTGTGTCAGGATCGAAGCAAATGGAATTCTATAGTCTCTGTTTACCCCGGTGGGAAATAGGCGTGAGTTTATGTATGATTTAATAAATAACATTGAAACTATTAAATATTACGACTAGTTTACTATAAGTATTTTATTTATAGTATATATTTATTTTATTTTAGTAAATGTTATGTTGTTGAAAGTAGTATAAAGTAAAGTAGTAGTAATAGTACTATAGTATTTTTTAATTATATTTTATTTTAGTAAATGTTATGTTGTTGAAATATAATCAAGTAGTCTATTTCAAAGCCTTACTAGGACTCCCTCCGTCTCTGTATAGTACTCATAAAAGCTGATGACAACCAATTTACACAGCAAATGTTGCGTGCACCTATAATTGGCTTATATAACAGTCTAATTCCTGATGTAACTTTTATTTTATTTTTATTTATTTGGCGATCTACCAATAAGAAAAGACGGTTCTCGTGCAAGCAGCAATATATTTTACAAGAAGAACAAAAGACAAAAGTCATTATCAAAAACAAAGACAATAAAATAATAAAAAACTACTTATATAAAAGAGGTTTCTATAAAAAGTTGTGCTATCTTGCACAGTTTTATTAAATAGTAGCGACCCGCCCCAGCTTCGCTCGGGTGCAATGCTGAAGAAAAAATAAAATTATTTACGACATCACATTAAAAACCTCAAAAATAACAGTATTTCTCTACTATTTAATGAATGTTATTCTACATATAAACCTTCCTCTTGAATCACTATATCTTTTAAAAAAAAACCGCATCAAAATCCGTTGCGTAGTTTTAAAGATTTAAGCGTACATAGGTATATAGGGACAGAAAAAGCGACTTTGTTTTATACTATGTAGTGAATAGTAGTGATAAGCTGTTAGTGTACCTTATTTATAAATAAATAAATACTCTACAGACTGTGAAAAACGATAAAAAATGTGTCAATTGCCACAAATAGACATGTATCAATAGCTCCATTACCATAAAACACATGTTCAATAATTCAAGGCGATACACCACTGGAAGCGATAATTACAATGTGTATTATCGTTTCAACTCACACCGTCGCATGCGCAGACTTCAAGGCGCTTCCTGGGAGTTAGGTCTAGGTCAGCCAGTGCGACAGTGTGGATATGGGTAAACACTTACGTTTCTCACTCACTTGTTGCTAAGTGCGTAAAACGGAACGCAATGTCGAGTATATAAGTCCATTTATTGTTAATGTAAAAGTAAAAGGCACAACATAACATAAATAGCCTATATACGTCCCACTGCTGGGCACAGGCCTCCTCTCAATCAACCGGAGAGGGTATGAAGCATACTCCACCACGCTGCTCCACTGCGGTGTGGTGGAGGTGTTTTTACGGCTAATAGCCGGGACCAACGGCTTAACGTGCCTTCCGAAGCACGGAATCAACTTACTTTTTCTGACAAAGTGATTCAAGCCTGAAAAGTCCTTACCAAACAAAGGACAGTCTCACAAAGTGATTTCGACAATGTCCCCATCGGGAATCGAACCCGGACCTCCAGATCGTGAGCCTAGCGCTCTTACCACTAGACCACGAAAAGGCACAAAAGTTTTGAAAAAAGAGGTTAATTACTTAACTACTGAGCACAAAAAAGAACAATTTGAAAAAAAAAAGCAGCTACTACTACTTACCATTAAAGAGTTCTTTTAACGGGAATAGGTATTCACACTTTGGGAACATTTCCGAGAACGAGTCATCACAGTGAGACCATAGCTTCGTCGCATTGTAGTGAAAAATCACGTAAGCACCTTTTTCCACCCTGTGAAAAATAAAAAGAACAATGCTATATTCGAAACTACATTTAATTATTTGAATATTTTTTTTAAATGGTGCTGATTCCTGTAGGCTCCATCTAATTTTATTTTAAGTTATACCTGTCATTTTCTTATCCGCCGAAAAGGAAAGGGACGAATAATCGACAGGCATAAAATTTATAGAGCAGTCGATTTTAGGCAGGAATTTTAAAAACCCAAATTTTTATATTGGCCAATAACCTGACAGAATTAAGTTGACAGCACACGTCAAACGGGTTGCATACCGGCGAGATGCCTTGAGATGTTTTGATGCGCCCGGAATATTAATTTATTTTAAAAGTTAGTCGTCGGTCCCTTTCGTATTCGGCGGAAAAGAAAATGGCGGGTACTTATAACTTAAAATAAAATTAGGAGATGTCTGCAGGAATCGGGGCCAATTTATCTACGGTCACGAGCATTAATATGTACTTATAGTGTACTTTAGTACCATGTCACATTAACTTTTTTGACAAATTAAACAGTAAGTCTCACTAAATGTCAAATATGTTAGTGCGACAGAGTCCTAAAGTGGGTACATTATATTGCTCATGACTGTACATCTACAGTTTTGCTCTACAATTCTAGTAATAGACGTAACAATTAAGGAAATGATATAACTTACAATTTTATAAAATTCATCCAACTCATAAATACAGTTTTTGAATGTAAATTCAAGTAACGGATGTCTAGTAAAATTAAGATAAAGTGGGAAGATTACATTCTAGTCTCATTGGATGTAGGAAATGGCTATTAGATATCAAGTTTACTTACTTTACAATTACATCAATTGCATAATACAGGAATAGAAAGCATTGCATAAAATATAAATTTTAGTTTGTTTTTTATCTTTATTCTATAGCCTGAGGCGTGCAAAGAGGAAAAAAAATGAGCTGTTGCGCTGGTTTCTATTTGACCGGCCAAATAAAGAATACAATACGAGGTACACGTAAAATATATACGCCAAAAATAAATACACTCAACACTTGTAGCTTTAATATATCTTATCACAATAATGTGAGAGTTCGGTGAGGTATGGGTACTCAGTTCATCTTGCGATGGTTATAAGTAGTTCAACGTGATCTTTTCAAATATTTTTCTCTCAGACGCCGCCCTAAGCCGAGGTTCGCACCCAACAGGCCTTAAATTTTGTACCGGGTGAGAGCCCCCAGCGCTCTCCATTTGTCCAGTCAAGTAGTTAATGCTATTTGCGGCAAATCTACAATAAGTTACGTAAAAAAAGGTGACCCGAATCGTCTGTAATGCTTGCGCCAACTGTATTAGTGAAAACTGCACTTAAGATGAATTAACATGTTATGACTTGCTGACAAATTATTCAAGCTTTCACACAAATCTAAGCCTAAGTACAATGTTAGGTATCAAAAGTAGACTGATAGTAAAACTATACATAAGTATATGATTTGAATGCATGCTAATTGTTTTAAGTAAGTATATTTATATTTTTATTGTAAATGAATATTTGCACGCCTGCGAGCAGACTGAATACATTGGGGACATATATATTACGTATTAAGACCATTGTACTGTCTTCTTCTTCTTCTTTACTTTCTTCTATCGTGTAGGTTGTGAGGTGGAATACCAACCTCATCAACCCTCGATAAGACGGAGACTGTCTTCTTGCAAATTAATGATCTATCTATCTACAATTCACGGAACGACCGGCCTCATCCAAAAGCAGACCTGTTCGTTTCATCGATTTGTCCTTTAAACGTCATTTATAAAACCTATACCCTTGTAGACTCGAACACAACCTTATATAAACATTCGTGACTGTTCAGTGTTCACATATCACAGACGGAAAGTTGTTTTACCAAATTTTATTTGCTATTCAAAAACAAGAATGATCTTAAATCAACAGCGTTATTACTGTAGGTATAGAGTCGAAGAAGTTTTTAAGTGGAGGTTTTAAGAGGTAAAGTGAAGTGGTTGTTGCCTTTTGCGATTCTTTCCAATGTCGACGGCGGAAGGAAGAGGTCGGACGCGGCTTATTTATCAATGAAGCGGTCGTTTAAAACATGAATTTTTGTTTTTATGAGTTACTACGTTTTGCTTGTTCGTGGATTATGTTATGAATGGGTAGACACTTTTATAGTTACTTTTGTAACATCTCAATGATTTAATAATTAAGTTAATTTTTATTTTTAGTTGATTCGAGGGATAAAAACTGTAAGTACTAAGTATTGTTTGGGTACCAATTTATGTCCATATCTTTCATCGAAATTAGGTCTGCATTTTATTGTATTGTACAGGGGGGTTAAACTGGCCACATCAATTCATCTAAGAAAGCAATATTGCAATTTGACATTTGCGCATATAAAAGTAAGTGCGCATTGCAAACAAATGTTATATTGCGATATTGCTCTCTTAGATGAATTGCTTCGATGTGGCCATTTTAACCCCCCTGTTCATTAAAGAAACGATATTAAAAATACAACTTAATTTCCAAACTGTCGACATCGGAATGTCCGGAACCTCTATCGGAACCGAACGGAACCGGCCGTCGTCTGACATGTCACTCACGCGCAACTTACTTTCAATGCCAAAATTAATAAGGTTAAGGTTGCGACACATGTTGTGTACTTACCTTCTTAATGTACCGGCTTGATGGTGGTACAAGGTAGAAGGGACAGCGAATTCCTTGTTTCAGAACACGAATACTTAATCACCTCAATTTAAGAGCCACGCTCTTGTCGGTGCAGCATCCTCCATGCTACTTTTTTAGGGAAAAATAAGGCAGCGGTTTCCCTCTTGCCTTCTGCCCCGCAGTACTCTGTCTGACGCAAGTGGGATGGCGCCCAGAGTAGTCTATTACAAAGCCATACTAGGACTCCTGTCCTCCGCCTCTGAATAGTACTGACAGTTACTAATTAGTAGTTACAGTTACAACTACTTACAGGCGTTTTTTTTTGACGTGACTTATTGTATATTACAGCCGCAGATGGCATTAACTACTTGGCCAGACAAATGGGGAGTGCTGAAGGGTACAACGTTTAAGACAACAGGCCTGAGGGTGCCCAGTTGGGCGCGACCCTGGGCTCAGGGCGTCGTCGACTTAAATTTTGCACCCAGTAAAAGACCTCAGCGCTCTCCTTTTTCCTACCACGTAGTTAATGCCATATCTACTATAAGCCACGATATAGAACATACAATACCACAAATGCTCACCTACGATTTAGAAAATTCGATCCTACACTTATGTATATGTTATACATATATATGGTATGTATGTTTTAAAATTATATATTTTCCGCAAACTATGACTAGTGAGTCAGTCTAAAATACCGCCCCCTCTCGTACCCGGTTCAAAGGTGCCCATTATACTGGCCGCGTTACCGCGCACTATTGCCAAGGAAACCTGTTGAACCAGGAACGAGCTGGCGCGGGGGTCACTACCGCGGTCCCTCAAGCGCCTCCCCAAAACACGAATAAAATCCTTGGCCGCCGAGCACCACACACCCGAAGTCTCGACGGCAAAAGGGACAAAATCGTGGGTCCGCGTTAAGTCCCCGTATTTCGCCAGCTTTTGGCTAGCAGCCCACTCGGCAGCTGCCCCTGCGGTTCGAGTAGTACGGGGCAGGTGCGTTGCTGCAAACGTGCAAGCACAGGTGGCGTCCCACAATAAAGCGCGCCCCCTCTCCCAGGGTATGAGCGTGAGCCCATCGGGCCTCTTACCGTCTGTACGGCTTAGACCCGGCGGTTCCAACTTGCACGGCACGTCGATCGACGCCAGTGCACGGCGGATGACATCATTCAGCGCATGATGCCGGGGGTTTTCCGCTAAGCTCCTATGACTTAAACTTTATCTACATTCAATTCAACTAATACCAATATACAGTAATCGTGTGCGATTAAATCAATGTTTGTGGTCTCGAGTAAACGTACCTAAGGATCGTTTAATATGTAAATCTTTAACAGATTAATGTTTTATAATTTCAACTAACCAATTCGCGAGTGGCTCCACTTTAGTGCAGAATTTTATGCAACTTTTAATATTTTAGGGTTCTGTAAATGGGTATCTAAAAACTATCAATCACGCAAGCGGATTATTGAATAAATCACACTCTCATGTATTTTTTTTTTTTTTCGAAAAAACTTATTAATAATTTTGGACAACTTTTCATTTGGATTGAAACTAGCTTTATCTATTTATTGCAGCAAGGTTTTGTTACAAAAATCCGAATGTGATTTTTCAAAATGGTTATTACTTATAAGGTGACGACGGTTTTATAGTTTAACTATGGTTTTATTATTTCCTATAAAAATCTATTTCTATACTGGACCAGGAGACTGACTGACTGTTTGTGAGACTGTCCTTTGTTTGGTAAGGACTTTTCAGGCTTGAATCACCTGATTGTCCGAAAAAGTAAGATGATTCCGTGCTTCGGAGGGCACGTTAAGCCGTTGGTCCCGGCTTTTAGCCGTAAAAACACCTCCACCAACCCGCAGTGGAGCAGCGTGGTGGAGTATGCTCCATACCCCCTCCGCTTGATTGAGGGGAGGCATGTGCCGAGCAGCGGGATGTATATAGGCTGTTTATGTTGTTATACTGGACCAGGAGCTATTGAAAACAATGAAACGCGCAATACTTTTAGCTACTTAGCTTTCCATGAGAAGCATTTTGTCTTTTTTAGCATGATTATCGTCCTGTATCATCCAGTTTTTCAACAGGGTCAGCTTACCTCACCTAAAGAGTTGACAGATCTGGTTTGTTACAGAAGCGACTGCCTGTCTAACCTTCCAACCCGCGAACGGAAAACCAGCCCAATACAGATTAGGTCACACACCTCCGAAACTCAATTCCCGGGCATGTGGGTTTTCTCACGATGTTTTCCTTCACCGCTGAGCACATGATAATATTTATGATCCACATATAAATTTACCTGACATAATGTATGTTTCGCACTAGGCTGTATATTTACTATCATTCTGTCTTGCTGTCAAATAAACCAAGCTATATTTAATATATATTTATATTTGTTGTTGTATTGTACTTAATTTGCACCCGCCATCTTGAAACTTTTGCATAATATTTTCCTCACTGCCCTTTATCATATACCTAATTAAGTCTCTTTTGTAACAATTTCTTTTTATTTTGGTGCATTCATATACATGAATACGTGGGCATACGTTTTATTGCGAATAAAAAAAGTTTATTGCAGTAAATTGAGTAAGGGTTGGAATTTCCTTTTAAGCAGGCATATACTTGTATTAGGAGACTCCGCTCTACCGTAACAATTTTGTATTTGTACCTATTTCATAAATTACAACTTATAATACAAAATTTGGCATGCATTTAAATTTAACGTGAATGTGTGTGTGTGTGTTTATGTGTATGCACGTATGTGTATGGGAATAAGCGTGTGTATGTGTGTGTGTGTGTATGTTTTTAAGGACCGATCTAGCCGCTTTTCTTATTTTATTTTGTATCCTACCCTTTCACTGATGACAATCATCTATCGTCTCATAATTAGTCTGTAAGTTCTCCAAATAATATAAAAATAAAAAATAAAACTTGATCGTGTGTGTGTGTGTGTGTGAAATAAAAAGTCACCTTATTCACAAATAACCCGTCAGTTAGTTCTACCAACTGGCCTATGCGTTGACCTTTGACAGCGCCTTGTAAAAGTCGTGACTTTTTTAATATATAGTATACATTATAATGCAGTATCATAGATCACACTACAGATAACGCTAATGCTCGTTTCCGAACAGGTCGGAAGGTCGTCGACATTAATTTGATAAAACACTTGTACTTACATCAGATAATTTTTAAAAGATTCGTGGTTATTTTTCTTTGGATTGAGCTGTAAAATCAAATACCTTATACATATTTATTGTACACAAAGGAAACACACATGTAAGTACAAACACATATAAAAAATTGGTACAAATGCCAGCTTTATCTCATCTATAGCTGTGTGTGAGTCTATGTGTGTGTGTGTGTGTGTGTGTGTGTGTGTGTGTGTGTATGCGTATTTTCCTCAGAAGGGATAAATTTATTTCTTTTTTATCTACACTAAAACCCTACTTGTCTTTTTATTAAATAATATTGTTACGAATAATATTAGTACGAAAGAATTATTATTAAGGCTACCTAAATATATAAAAGGAGAAACTGACTGACTGACATATCAACGCACAGCCTAAACGGCTACACGTAGGCACTTGAAATTTGGAAGGGACGTAGCTTAGATACCGTAGAGGTGCATTAAGAAAGGAATTCCCGGAATTCCCACGGGAACGGGAATTAGCGGGAAAATTCTTTTGTATGAAAAATCTAAACCGCTTAAGTTAGACGCTTGAAATTTGGCATGCAGGTACCTTAGTTAAATTAAAGCTTAGTTGCAACAGGATATCGCAAAATTCCCACGGAAACGGGAGTTAGCGGGAAAAAAAAATGTATGAAAAAATCTAAACTGCATAAGTTAGATGCTTGAAATTTGATATGCACTCCCACACACAAAAATCTCTCTTTTATAACACGCCAGGCGGACGAAGTCGCGGGCAAAAGCTAGTTGCTTATAAATTCCAAAAGTGTCTTGCAAATATTTTACCAACATTCTACTTAATAAGAGAAATTCCAAACATTACAGCCAAAAGTTTTTTGGCTGATTTGTGGAACAGAATTGACTCAAATGGAATTCCATAGTTGTGATTATATGTGATAGATAGATCGTTTATTTGCATGAACACAGTACAATGGTCTTAATAAGTAATATGTATGTCCTTAGTGTATTCAGCCTGCTTGCAGGCGTGCAAATATTAATATACAATAAAATAATGTGTGTATGTATGTTAACTTTTTAGCAAATAATTCACATCATTGCATGTTATTATAGTCTTATAAACATTGTCATCTATTAGAAGGTAAAATGATAAAGTATATTTTGGAAATCTTGAAATTTATAATAATATTTAGATACGGAACCATCAGCGTAACATTTCTTCTGTCACTTTGCTTTATTTCTAGTGAACAATAAAACGCACTGCATTATTATGTGATTATTACAACATCATTAACAATTTAATTTAAACTGACAACGTGCAGCCAAACCAGTAAAAAAGAAACAAAAATATGACAATAATTTTCCATTCGATTACATTTTACCAATGACAAATTAATAAAGCACTTTACAATTAGCATACAATGATAAAGTTATACAATAAATTATTAATATTTATAAAGATTGGCAGTTTGTCTGTTGTATCCAGGCAGATTATGTAAATTTAAATATGAATAATGAGTCAAAGACATAGTTAATGCTGTTTTAAATAGTACACAGTTTTATTATTAGGGTCCTCCGCGTATCGGCCTCCGTGGTCCAGTGGTTGAGCGTTGGTCCCGATTACTACTTACTAATGTAAGATAAGAACGTAGTCGTTACATGAGCCTTGTCAGATGCCTTTGGCGGCTCAATAATAACTCTGACACCAGGGTTGATGGAGTTGGTAAACCACCGCACAACCCGAGATATATTCCTCGTTAGACCACGGAGGTCGTCCTCGGTATCAGGTGTAAATTTTTCATTTTTTTGTTAGTTCATAATCACGTAGGACTAGAAAGCTCGGTGAGGCGTGGATACTTAGTTCATCTTGCGATTAATGTAATGTTTTGTTTTTAAACTCATACTTTTTTTTTACGTGACTTATTGTAGATTTGCCGCAGATGGTATTAACTACTTAGCCGGAATTAACTACTTGGCCGGAGTGCATTTGTTTCACTCCCAATCCAGCAAAGAAATTTTAACATGAATGTATTCAGTAAACAATCACAAACAAATATATGACTAACCATTTATCACACATTACTCATAAAAGTAAGGTATTATTTACCTGTGCCTTAAGGCGAAGGTCGTTTAACCACACTGAATGTATGTCAATAGCTTTGGCGAATTTATTTACATTCATTCCGGTTTTTCCTTACCGTAGCCTTAAATTTATCAAAATGTATCTTTGGGGTTTTTATATTATGTAAGTTTAGTAAATGTCTTCTAAAAATACGTGATGTGAATCAAGGTACATCCTATTTTAAGCTGAGGCTACATTCAATCTTAATATCAAGTTCTAACTAAATAACACATCGTCATCAGCCGTTGGTACTGGCTACTAGCCCAGTCTCTATTGGCGTGCCTTCCGAAGCACGGAATCATCTTAATTTTTCAGTCAATCAGGTGATTAAGCCTGCAATGTGCTTAGCCAAAAAGCGATTTCGACAATGTGCCCTTAGGGATCGAACCCGGACCTCCAGATTGTAAGACCAACGCTCTAGCCACTAGACCATGGAGGTTTAACTCGGTCTAGTACAGAAGTCTATTCAGAAGCGGAGGACAGGAGGACGGCATTGAAATAGACTACTCTGGGCGCCATCCCACTTGCGTCAGACAGAGTACTGCTGTCGTGCTCTCTGCTCTAATGCACCTTCTTTTGTTCTCTGAAAATTATTTAGTTTTTTCGTAATGACAGCCCGACAAAAGCATCAACTTTTTTCTGGCCAGTGTTGTTATGACATAAATAACCTACAAATCGATTACTCACTTGAGTAAAAATAAAATCGATATGATGCATTTTAATATTATTATGAATTTGATTATTTAAATTCGAGAACTGATTACAGTTCGAGAAAACTGCGGAGAGGAAGGCAAGAGGGAAACCACTGGCCTATTTTTCCCTAAAAAGTAGCATGGAGAGGATTGCTACACCGACAAGAGCGTGGCTGATGAGAACAACGAGGTTAAAAAGGCCATATCAAATTCAATTCATCCAAAAATGAAATTTGTGTGCATTGCGCACTTACTTTTATATACGAGTATATGCGCAAATGTCAAATTGCAATATTGGTTTTTTAGATGAATTTCTCGATGTGGTCCTTTTAAACCCCCAAAAGTCTATATAAGTAGGTACTTACGTACCTACATCTTTCGTAAAAACTACTGCCGTACGATCACGAGCATTAATATGTATACACTTTGGTACCATGTCACATTAACTTTTTTGGCAAATTGAACTGTAAGTGTCACCAAATGTCAAATATGTTAGTGCGACAGAGTCCTAAAGTGGGTACATTATATTGCTCATGACTGTACAGTACTGCAATTTCTATTTAAAATATCCACGCCCTTCGTGCTACGTAAACATAACACTACGTACGCAAGCGGCATTGCGACTATAATTACATGTTTCCTAATGATATCACACTATCTTCTCATGCAAGGCGAGTATGACCTAGGTTACCTATAAATAAGTCCTAAGTGCCTAGAATAGTCGTAGGAAATGGATGCGGAAGACCTGAAGGTTGCTTGTATAGGCATTGCAAAACACCATAGATAGACATAGAGAAACACAGAGTATTTCCTATTAGTATATTGTAGTTATGTTAATATTGTAAATGCTGATAACTTCCTGTGAAGACTTTGTTATTTATAGTAGCAGGAAATTAATAAACATTGTAATTAGAACAGTTTCTTCTGCTGTTTTTTCTTCACGGTGATTAAAAACACAGAAAACAGATTAAGTGTGTTAATTTCTCTCACAATGGTTTTTTGAATTCCTGTAACCTTAATGATTATTTCACAACTCCATGGTCTAGTGGTTAGAGCGTTGGGCTCACGATCTGGAGGTCCTGGTTCGATTCCCGATGGGGACATTGTCGAAATCACTTTGTGATACTGTCCTTTGTTTGGCTAGGACAATGCAGGCTGAATCGCCTGGTTGTCCGAAAAAGTATGATGATTCCGTGCTTCGGAAGGCATGTTACGCTGTTGGTCCCGGGTCACTAACCCAAACACCTTCACCAACCCGTAGTGTAGCAGCGTGGTGGAGTATGCTCCGTACCATCTCCGGTTGATTGAGGGGAGGCCTGTACCCAGCAGTGAGACGTAAATAAACTGTATATTTATTTATCTATTATGTACATTTTATATGTGCAATTGAAGATAACAAGACAAAACAGGAAACGAATGCATTTAATCTTTATCATTAAATGACAAATTGTCATTATCATCAGCTCAACTTCGCAAGCGGTCTAAGAATAGCGCATTATTGACGCAATCTGTCCACCCTGCTACGTGCATAGCGTGCATTTCTCAAGCTGCACGTTTATCCTGCTTCCTGTTTACAGACGACGCTTTGTATGCTAGTAGTGAAGGCCGAAGTGACGGAGACAGAAAAGGTTTGTTTACCAACAAAATGTTGAATTGGGTAGTTCTAGTTTTCTAGGTCAAAGATAAAATGTGAAATTCTGATTACTAAATAAAGATAGATTAAGCTAAGAAAAAGATAGATTAGGCTAAGCGCGCATTACCATAAAAAATCGTTGCGAGTTTTTTAGTACGAAATAAAATCGCAAACTACAATAATAGGGTTCGCTTCATAAGGTACAAAATACACATACGAATTCGCATCTGCAATTTTAAATCGCAAACGATTTATTTTTGCAGTGCACGGATTGTAGTGTATTTCTGTGGTTGACAGATTTGCAATAATTTTTCGCAACGAATTTTTATCGTAATGCGCGCTTAGCCTAAAGATAACAAAAATCTTTTTCCTTTTTCTATTTAATTCATAAATTTCATAAATAAGTTAATTATGAATTTTAATAAAAAAAATAATGTAAGTAATAAAAGTGCAACATTTTGTCACGTTTTTTTTTTCTATGACAGGTTGCTTTTTCATACAATGTGCTATATCTACTAACTAATGTGTTTATGTCTGTTTGTTCCTAGGTTACACAACCGATCATTTGGCCTAAACTTCTGGAGCTCCTGTACACTGAAAATGTGTATTTCCCAACCCTGACGCTGGCAAAATTGTCCCTGTTGACAGAAGCCATTTAGGAGAAAAAAAAAAAAAATCATACAGCGTGTTTTGACGTTTAGTAAAAGTAACTGATTTGACTAGTCGTTGGAAACTAATCGTTTTGACATTTGTTCGGCTCATCAAGTTTCGAAAAAAATAATAGATATTGCAATTTGAATGTGACACTTACGCATTAAAAAAAGTGCACAATGCCAACAAAATATGTCATGATTTGAAATGTACATAATTATGTTGCTATGTTAATTGCTTATCTTTATTTTGATCAGAATAATAATGTGTGGAAGATGTGTTGTGCCTAGGTGTAATAAAAAGGATCGATATAGATACGCAAAATCAGAGATGCATAAGTATGTCTGTTATACAAAAATGTGCAGTGCGGCTGCAGCGCGACATCAGAGCGGCAGCAGAGCGGCAACAGAGCGGCATCAGAGCGGCGCCTTATTTCGACAATACGATATCGCGAGAGTTTGTGTCGCGGCGACATTGACACAGTATGTGCGCGGAAACGCTACCGGTAAGAGATAACAACGTACTGACTGCACAAACCTCAAATTGAAGCTTTTTCAAGTAAAAAGGTTTTTTTATAAGTAAATATTGGTCATGGTATAAAAAACCCGGGTGAGAGCCTTCAGCGCTCCCCATTTGTCCGGCCAAGTAGTTAATGCCATCTGCGGCAAATCTACAATAAGTCACGTCAAAAAAAAAAAAAAAAAAAAAAAAGGTATAAAAAACCGGGTATGTTCAATCCTAATTGGTCACAATAGATCTGACAAGGTCGCAGTGATCTCGCGGGCTGTTTTTCAGTCCGGCCCTCACAATTTTCAAATAGTGTTCAATCCTATGACAAGCCGTCATTGCTGGCCCATTGATGACGTAAGTGTTACTACTGTGTTACCATTAAAATGGTATCTCCACCATTCCACAGACGTAAATTTTATCACCTATTGAAAATTAAACGAATTACTGACTAATGTATTTAATTACTATTACTTGTCACATAAGTATATAAAAAAAACCATTAAAAATGTAAGAAAATCTTTTACTAAAAGTTCAAAATTTCCTTTCGTCGTGGGTAATTTATTCATTACGAAATGGCTATGCAGGGTGGAATGGCGACAGCTGGGCTAACCTTGAAATGTTATCTGTCACTTTTGTGCATACTTACCTGGTTTTCTTATACCTCATGGTATAAGTTTTCTTATACCTAAAGGTATTGGTGAACGATTGATGAATGTGGAGGAAGCAAAGTGTGTCAGGATCGAAGCAAATGGAATTCCGTAGTCCCTGCTGGGAAATAGGCGTGAGTTTATGTATGTATGTAAATATTGGTGCTAATTCCTGTAAACACCGTCTAATTTTATTTTAAGTTATATCTGTCACTTTCTTATCGGCCGAAAAGGAAAGGAACGGATGATTGATATTTGCTAATTATAAAGTGAATGAGGAATTTATTATAACCCGGGCGAATCAAATAGGCATCTCACTGTATGTATCCCGTTTGACTTGCGCTGTCGACTTAAAATTTTCAAAAAATTAATTTAGATTTGTGCCTAAAATTGAAGTGTGTTTCATAAATTTTACGCCTGTCGATTACCCGTCCCTTTCCTTCTCGGCGGATAAGAAAATGACAGGTATAACTTAAAATAAAATTAGATGGTGTGTACAGGAATTAGAATCAATATCCGTGATTCGTGCAGAGACCTTCTAATTTTATTTTAAGTTCGTCTCTTTCCTTCACACTTTTAAGCATAGAATATGGAATATAAAGAAAACAGAAAGGAAGGAGAGGCTTTTGCACAGCAGTGGGATCTTGTAGGCTAATTTAGATTAGATTAAAATATAAAGAAAGTAAGGTATTAGGTAGGTACCTGTAATTTAGAAGTTTTTTTTTTTAATAAAATGCTCAGTTTTTTCTGCTGACCGTACCGACCCACGCTTGACCTTCCGGTTGTCGCATTTCGCGACAATAGCAGCCTTTCACAAGATCACGCGCCGGTTTTACACTCCACAACACATCTATTACGGAACAGTAAAGTTGTTAATCCAAAATAATAAGTTTCAAAAAGTTTGTTTTACTTCTCTTTACAAATTTATTTTTGCTGGCTTCAAAATAAAGCAGTGATACTATTTATAGATGGAATTTAGTTTTCGAACTGCATTTAATAAATTGTCAAGTTCTACTAAGTTACATTTTCGGTTCACAGACTTAAAATTGGAATATAAATACATACTCTCTTAATTTTACAAGTGTATTAGTAACTTTGCTTGTCTTTATCTCATAGGACAATTTGTTTTTCTTATCTATTTAATCTAATTGTGTTAAGTTTAATATTTTCAGGGGCAACACTAAATGTGATTATTTGATTATAGCTTTATAGATAATAGTTTTTTTTTTTTGACGTGACTTATTGTAGATTTGCCGCAGATGGCATTAACTACTTGTCCAGAAACTTATAGATATGCTCCTTGAGATATGCTCCTTATAAAATTGTGTTTCAATAAACACCCAAGTAGGTAAAACAGTTAAATAATTCGATGACAGTAAATCTTTGAGGAGCTCAGTGGCGCAGCGGTAAACGCGCTCGGTCTGCGATTGTTAAAGTTAAGTAACTTTCGCAAAGGCCGGTCATAGGATGGGTGACCACAAAAAAAAAGTTTTCATCTCGAGCTCCTCCGTGCTTCGGAAGGCACATTAAGCCGTTGGTCCCGGCTGCATTAGCAGTCGTTAATAACCACCAATCCGCACTGGGCCCGCGTGGTGGTTTAAGGCCCGATCTCCCTGTTCCATCCATAGGGAAGGCCCGTGCCCCAGCAGTGGGGACGTTAATGGGCTGGTGATGGTGGAAATCTTTATAAATGACAGTTTATTTTAAATAATTATGACCGGCTTTAGCTTAATAGTTTATCAACTCCATCTATATTGTTTTTGGTGAACGTAAACGGGAACGGAAAGCCCCTCACACCTACCAGCTACAACATACTAGCTACTTTTAGTCTATATTTAATATTGTCCCCTCTCTATTCTTTAGTGTAAACAGTAAATACTTTCAGGGGCAGCTCTAATCATGACAATGATATGCTTATAATAATTAAGTGACAGTATAATTAAGTGTTGCTATCTCAATCAGTATTATTGTACAAAGTAATTACTATACAGGGTGTTAGTGATACCGTAACGAATACTGAGGAGTATAATTCAGGCCATCATCATCAGCCCATTAACGTCCCCACTGCTGGGGCACGGGCCTTCCCTATGGATGGATAGGGAGATCGGGCCTTAAACCATCACGCGGGCCCAGTGCGGATTGATAGTTATTAACGACTGCTAATGCAGCCGGGACCAACCGCTTAACGTGCCTTCCGAAGCACGGAGGAGCTCGAGCTGAAAACTTTTTTTTTGTGGTCACCCATCCTATGACCGGCCTTTGCGAAAGTTGCTTAACTTCAACAATCGCAGACCGAGCGCGTTTACCGCTGCGCCACCGAGCTCTTCAATTCTATGCTTTTGCGACGGAAAATTCCACTTAAAACATCCCCCTCAGTATTTGTTACGATGTCACTTACAACCTGTACAAATACATACAAGAAGCGATACATGTAGATAGGGTGTTAGTGACATCGTAACAAATACTGAGGGGGATGATTCAGACCATGATTCTGAGTTGATATCAAGTGGAATTTCCTGTCGGAAAATTCATTAAAAATGTTTGTGTTGGAATGGATTAATTAAAGAAAAGGTTAACGTCGTGTCTTATAGGGAAGTCAAGGAATTGGCCTTTGATAGACTGGAATGGAAAATGCTACACCGACAAGAGCGTGGCTTTTAAATTGATGATGAATTGATCGTCGTAGGCGGTCGGGCTTTCAATTCATCGAAAAATAACATTGCACGTGAGGGGTTGATATATAATTTTCAGTTATACAGTGAACGTGTTAAGACAACTTCACAACAACTAGTTAGGCAATTTGTCACGGCTTTGTCTACAGTCACGTGTGGGCATCTTTGTCTGTCTGTCCGTCACTACGGCCTCGCTCTTACATTACTCAATATAATCAACATAATTTATATTATCCTTTATTGCATTGAGTCGGTTCGTTCATAAATTCCAATACTAAGTACGGTCACGAGCATTAATATGTATACACTTTGGTACCATGTCACATTAACTTTTTTGACAAATTGAACTGTAAGTCTTACTAAATGTCAAATATGTTAGTGCGACAGAGTCCTAAAGTGGGTACACTGGCCTGCAAAACTAAGTACTACAGTTTTAAATATGTTGAAGTTAGAGATTTTGATGAATTTTAGAAGTTTTGATGGAGTGTACTCGAAATAAAGCCCGCGAGGTTCAATTTATACAATACTTTTGATGATTTAAGATATGTTGGAGGATGTAACATCGCTTTGGCAAACCCATTATCGAAAAAGGCGAAAGTAGTTTATAAATTGGTCAATATAGGCGTAAACTTAAGATAAGTAATGTAATTTGTTTTTAGTACTCATTTTTGTTGCCTTATAGAGCGACATAGTATCTGTTTGTGACTAAGCTCTTAAATAAAGATTTAAAAAAAAAGTCGTCTTATAGATATTTTTATCAGGTGTCTTTATAAAGATTACACTATAGGTACCTACATTAGTAACATTTCGAGTCCTTTTCACTTCGAAAGTTTATTGTAAAAAGTAATTTTAAAAGTGTAGTAGGTACTTAATTTTGCTGGGCAATGTATTTATAAGAAGATTTAAAAAGGCCACATCAAAACAATTCACCTAAGAAAGCAATATTGCAATTTGACATTTGTCCATATAAAAGCATGTGCGCAATGCAAACAAATGTCAAATAGCAATATTGCTTTCATAAATGTATTGCTTCGATGTGGCCATTTTAACCCCCAAGTACTTTTATATGCGCGAACGTCAAATTTCTATATTTCTTTTTTAGATGAATGGCTAAGACGTGGCATTTTTAACCGACTTCAAAGAAGAATTGGGTATTATTAACCTCCCTGGTTCGGCTATCACACACTTACCGTCAAGCGGTGAAAGACATATTTTTTTTGCCGTGACTTATTGGTGATTTGCCGCAGATGGCATTAACTACTTGGCCGGACAAATGGGGAGCGCTGAGGGCTCTCACCCGGTGCAAAATTTAAGACAACAGGCCTGAGGGTGCCCAGTTGGGCGCGAACCTCGGCTCAGGGCGTCGTCTGACAGAAAGAATATTTGAAAGAATTAATCGACTCTAGTGGATCGATAGCGATCGCTGAATGAGGGAAATCGTCGACCATGACGGCGGGGTTGGTATCGAGGCTCTGAAGTGTTTGGTGTCGCGAGCTGCTTGGCTGCCTCTATAGCTAGAGTAATCGGGTCGTCGGGATCGTTATTACGTCCTTCGGACGCCGATACACACACACACACACACACACACACTTCCTCTCTTCCCTTCAACGTTGCTGTGCCCTACAGGGTCCATGTTTTAGTTCCTATGCCTACTATGTAACACCCCATTGTACTACATGGAATGCAATAAATAATTGAGAATGGAATTGAGAATACTTTTCAGTACCGTCCCTGAGCGGGATGTATTCGGAAGCCGCAATTAACAGGGGAAGGCGAAACAGACAAAGTAATTAGTAATTACTATAAAAATACGGAACGTTCACTGAATATGACCTCAGGTATTGTATGTAAATATAAACATGGCATAAGTCGGTCCAGATACATTAAGTTACACAGTGGTTACACATGTGACAGATAAGTTATGCATAGAGTCGCGTTACGTAACTGTAAGTGCTAACTTGAGTCGTTCAAATAACTCTGAGATACATATAATTATGTTTGAACTGGGTTTAGCCGAGGTTCGGGCCCAACTAGGCACTAGGCCTGTTGTGTTAAATTTTGTACCGGGTGAGAGCCGTCAGCGCTCCCCATTTGTCCGCCCAAGTAGTTAATGCCATCTGCGGCAAATCTGCAAAAAGTCACGTCAATAAAAAAAAGGTCTGGGTTTGTTCTGCGTACTAAGTTCTCTACAGCTATGTGTTTCTCTAAAAAAGTATATAAAAAATTGAGAACCTCCTCCTTTTTTGAAGTCCGTAAAAAAGGGGAAGTCGGTACAAATGTTTAGATGGTGTGAGACCTCACAGTAGCTCCCTAAAATACAAATTTTTCCATTAATCTACGGCCACCGAAATTTGCCTAATTATAGTATTTTATGCAACAGTTGTATAAGAAGGGTCAAAAAATGCGAGTGGCGTGAGTTGCGATGTGAGCCTTGGCGAACATCGCAATAAGAGACGCCACGAGCATTTTTTGACCTAGTTATACAACGTTGCATACAATACTTTTTCTACGACGACGTAATTTTAAACGAAACACAAAAATTTTCCAATTTATTTTCCAACGCGCGGGAACATGGCGGCAAATGTATACTTTTTTTTTATAGTATATCTATGGCACCAAACAAAGTAAAGGTGCCAGTTTCCAGGTCAAAAAAAAAACAACAACAATGCTTTTTTGGCGACATTATAGTACAGTTACACTTTGTAAACAATGCTTTTATAGGCCATAGAGCGTAAACTTTTTCAAAGAGTTTAATTATGTATGTACTTATATTAGACTTTTTGGTTATTTAAATGCCAGATTAAAGTAGAGGAGTAGAAAAAATCTTTTAAATATGTTGTTTACAACCACCCGGTATGAGTTGTGGTTGTGGCCGCAATCTAACCCGGTGAAGTTAGTTAGCGGCTAAGCTCAAAACTGCATACATGTTTGTGCCCGTGGCTTTTGAGACTGCAGGTCCTTGGGGTAGCGAGGCGAGGGAATTGATCAGGGAGATCGGCCGGAGACTCAAAGTCAGAGGGGGTCACCCTAGGTCTGCGTTTTACCTGGTCCAACGCCTGTCAGTGACTGCGCTACGGGGCAATGCCCTAGTGTAATGGGATCGTTTGGACCGGGTCAGATTTAGAACACTTAAAACCCTAGTTGGACGTGACGAAGTTAGGTATGTTTCTGATTCATCATCACCAGCCCATTAACGTTCCCACTGCTGGGGCACGGGCCTTCCCTATGGATGGATAGGGAGATCGGGCCTTAAACCATCACGTGGGCCCAGTGCGGATTGGTAGTTATTAACGACTGCTAATGCAGCCGGGACCAACGGCTTAACGTGCCTTCCGAAGCTCGGAGGAGCTCGAGATGAAAACTTTTTTTTTTTGTGGTCACCCATCCTATGACCGGCCTCTGCGAAAGTTGCTTTACTTCAACAATCGCAGACCGAGCGCGTTTACCGCTGCGCCACCGAGCTCCTCTGTTTCTGATTATGTGACAAATTGTATTATTATAATAAAGAACTTCTAATTCATCATTACATTTTTACAATGACGTAAGTACACCATCTTCTAGTTCTACTTTAAGTATTTTTTTGTTTATGATATAAAGAACATGTGCAGTTTTTGGTATTAACTGATTTATCCCATTTTTTTTATAAATCTGCAAGAAAAACACCACGGCAGACAAACTGGCAGACAGTCACTAGTTAAGAATAAAAAAAATAAAATAATGGCTCAATTTTACGAGTAGCCCACGCCAAATAACTCTTAAAAATAATAGCGTCAAACACACATTAAAATCACTATATTTTAATGTTGTTATAAATTAATTATTTTTACGAGTCCATTTGTAACGAATCAATTTTTAAAACGTTCCAATGACGCAACTTCCTTTTTCCTTTAAACAGATAAAGACCAAGGTCCGGTAAGGCTGGCAATTAAAAAAATAAAGTTTAAAAAAAATATCGTAGACTCGCTCACCCTGTAGTGTATGAAAAATTTACAAGTTAAGCAGGAGTTGTTTGGTAAAGTCCGTGGTTCCGTGCGGAAATTTTAATTGTTTTTAGTTTGTTAGGAACATAATTAAGATCATACATAAAAACATTAACAGCCTATATACGTCTCACTGCTGGGCGCAACCCTCCTCTCAATCAACCGGAAGGAGTATATGGAGCATACTCCACCACGTTGCTCCACTGTGGGTCGGTGGAGATGTTTTTTACGGCTAAAAGTCAGGACCAACTGCTTATCATGCCCTCCAAAACACGGAATCATCTAATACTTAAGAAGTCGTTTAAAAATAAACAGTATATTCATTCAACCGCACTTGCCTCATTAATTTAATGCATTAAGTATTAACCTATTATCTAGAATCTAGCGTTTTCTTAAGGAAAACTAATTGAAAAGTTTTTGAACTGGGTATAATTTGTTTTCACAATCAGTTCACGTGATGTTTTATGATCATTTTATGTACCTATGATTTCATAAGAGCGTAAACTGTGGCGCCTGCGGAAAATCCAAATAGGTAGGCTAATCCATGATTATTAATTAATTAATTTATTTATTTGCATCAAGTTATAGAGAGAACATTTGCTGCCTCACTTTTAAGAGGAACTTCTTCTATCGTGTGGGTTGTGAGGAGAATTACCAACCTCATCAACCCTGGTGTCAGGGTTACTATTGAGCCGCCAAATGCCCCTGACATGACTCATATAACGACTACGTACTTACATCAGTAAGCAGTAGCCGGTATCAACGGCTTAACGTGCCTTCTGAAGCACGGATCGTCTCACTTTCGGACAATCAGGTGATCAGCCTGTATGTCCTAACCAAACTAGGGACCACAAAGTAATTTTTGTGATATGTCCCCACCGGGAATCGAACCCAGGACCTCCGGATCGTGAGCCCAACGCTTAACCACTGGACCACGGAGGCCGTTAAGAGGAACGAAAAATAATAATTTCTAGATTATATCATTTGACTCTTCCAATATTTACAAATTAACGCGGAACCCTAAAAGCTCCAGGCTATAATTAAAAAGCTCGCACACATTGATTTATTTCGCATCGTGAAAACGTTACTTAGAACTGTATCTCACAAACTGCCCACTCTTATCCAAATCGAACTTATTGACCGTATCGAAAAATGTAGTTTGACAAGGTTGCATATGTAAGTATAGCGGGTAAGTCAAAAGCTACTTAGAACTCTTTCTCACTGGTTGCTCGTTCTTATCCAAGTCAAACGTATTGGCCATATCGAAATAATGTAGTTTGACAAGGTTGTGTAGTGGGCAAGTCGGGAGATTTTGTTTTAAAAATCAGTGGTGGGCCTTGACATAGTTCCGATGTCGCTACAAGCGAGTTCATATGTAGCGATCATATGTGTATGTATGTAGGGCTGAGGTAACTGGTCCTGTGAGGGCCACATTGAATATTTACAAAATTTTACTGCTTGTATTGTTTTTTTTTTGTTTTCCCCGAAGAGTAAGGCAAAGGGAACTATGCCCATACAGCCACGTCTTACGTATTTTTTTTCTTGATGATTAATGAAATTATGAAAGGTGATGATGATGAAACCTAAGCCCCCACCCTCGGAGTAGACTCCTACTCCGAACCCCAAACGAATTAACTCGAAAGTCCGCATAAACTTTCGAGTTATGAAGCGGCTTCTTGACACGAAGCGAAAATAGGTAGATACACTTTGTTTATTGAATACTCCAATATAATAACACTCGCGAATGTCTTCCGACTAACTTAATGCGATCATCAACCACAAAACACCACTTCGTATTAATTATTTAGATTATTCAATGAAGAAAGCAACTGTCCCGTTCACGTTTCCCGCCAAAAAGCCTTTACTGCTTGTATATGCTGAACTGGGGGGTTAAAAAGGCCACATCGAAAAGCATGTCAGACGACGCCCTGAGCCGAGGTTCGCGCCAACTGGGACTGGCACCCTCAGGCCTGTTGTCTTAAATTTTGTACCCGGTGAGAGCCCTCAGCGCTCCCCATTTGACCGGCCTAGTAGTTAATGCCATCTGCGGCAAATCTACAATAAGTCATGTCAAAAAAAAACTCATTTATAGCGTATTAACACCAAGGTTAGCTAGTCATAAACTCGCATATGCTTTATGTAAGGATAAATTATGTGTAAACCTTTGTATTAAAGAGTATAAAGCAATAAAGAGTATACAAACAAACAATGCAAGATGATTGGACACTGAATAAGACACGACGAATTTATTGAATAAATATATGAATAGGAAAGGAAAGAGAGGAAGGGGAAGTCCAAGAAGAACTTATATGGATCAAATGAAAGTAAAATAACTGTCCAAAACAAGTCACTCTACCTCAAATAATGTAAAATGTTATCACGTACAATATGTTACTTATTGAAGTTATTAATAATATTGACGATACATACTTTGACTTTTCAATAGTAATTTTAATTGATCGTGTAATGGTACACATCAATCAAACAAACAAATTGATTGCTGATTGCGTTTTTAAGATACTATTTTGAGCATACTTATTTATTGTTTATTACTGAGAACTGATACTAGGCAGCTAAATTACTCAATTGTATACCAATATTTTATGTTTATTTTTATTTTTTTAAAGAACGTCTAGGGCCCTGTGCCGAGGTTTTTCTTGCAGCTTCTTTTCCCCGGCTATACAGGTTGTGAGAAGCTGCAGTAGTTTTAGGCGGATGAGACGTTCGTTATGTAAAATTGACGATTCAAAGTGTAACTATGTTACCTATTGAATAAAGATATTTTTGAATTTGAATTTGAATATTACTTTATTGCTGTCTTCTTCTATCGTGTGGGTTGTGACGTGGATAACCAACTTCATCACCCCTGGTGTCAGTGACCTTTTATAAACGTCAAATAAGGGATTATGTCCTCTTCAACATTCTATATAGGTCTAAAAATGCTACATTAAATTAACTCATCTAAAAAAAATCACATTTGCGCATTATAAAATTAAATGTGCAATGTTAATAATGCCAAAAAGCTGCTTTTAGGTGAGTTGAATAAGTTGGAAAACATCGTGAGCTAACCTGTATTGGGCTGGTTTTCCTTTCGCGGGTTCTGTAAAAAATCGGACATGTCAAATCTTCAGGTTAAGTAAACGGACCCTGTGAGAAACGGGATCAGAGGTCATCGTGAGGTTCTTTATAATGTATTTCATTTTAAAACTTTTACACTTACCAAGTTTTGCTACAAGTTATCTGCTATTAATTAAATACAAATGAGGGGGTCTATGATGTTCTAACAAACTGGTTTTTTTTGACGTGACTTATTGTAGATTTGCCGCAGATGGCATTAACTACTTGGCCGAACAAATGGGGAGCGCTGAGGGCTCTCACCCGGTAGAAAATTTAAGACAACAGGCCTGAGGGTCCCCAGTTGGGCGCGAACCTCGGCTCAGGGCGTCGTCTGAGAGGAAAACAAGTATGTTTTCCTATCTATAATCACTAATTTTACTATCAATAATTTTATTCTTTATATAGGCGATGGCATTCTATTTTCCCACAGAAATAACATAAGTAAAGAAATCCGATAGACACTTAAATCCTAGGCGACTTACTTTGAAGAAGCCTAGTAAAACTCTTCATAGGCCGATTACTAGAAATAGTTAAACCTCCGCGCTTCGTGTACGGTCACGAGCATTAATATGTATACACTTTGGTACCATGTCACATTAACTTTTTTGACAAATTGAACTGTAAGTCTCACTAAATGTCAAATTTGTTAGTGCGACAGAGTCCTAAAGTGGGTACATCATATTGCTCATGACTGTACAGAGTATACCTATAATATTATAACATAACCACACCCGGACACTTCATACAAACAACCTCGTTTTACACAGACACCACACATTGACCTTATCGTACACGCGCATCTGTGTGTGTGACGTCTGACGCCATAAGATTCAAGTCTAAAGTATGTTCGAGGGGGGGTGAGGTAAACCTAGATCAGACGCTGGTGGGGAGCGGAGAGTTGCCGTTCTACACGTAGTATTATTCCTTATGCTATGACATAACATAGGCCCCGATTCCTGCAGACACCACCTAATTTTATTTTAGGTTATAACCGTCATTTACTTATCCGCCGAAAAGGAAAGGGACGGATGGTTGACAACTATTAATTTTAAAATGTTTTGATTATTCGTAATTTTAAGTGACAAACAGTTTTGAATAAAGAATAACAGTCAAAAAAAAAATAATAAAATGAATGAATGAATAATCCGGGCCAATAAAGTAACGGGCAACTCGCTGATATGCAACCCGTTTGATGTTTGCTGTCAACAATGTAAAATTTTTAAAGGGTACCTACTAGTTTTATATTTCTTTCTAAAATTGACGTGTGTTCCATAAATTTTATGCCTGTCGATTACTCGTCCCTTTCCTTTTCGGCGGATAAGAAAATGACATAGACTAGGGGGGTTAAAATGGCCACATTATACCAATTCATCTACAAAAAGCAATATTGCAATTTGACATTTGCGCATATAAAAGTAAGTGCGCAATGCAAAGAAATGTCAAATAGCAATATTGCTTTCTTAGATGAATTGCTTCGATGTGGCCATTTTAACCCCTAGATCATTGATTGATCAGATTCATCTGATCAGTCCGTTGAGTATAGTCGGCGACATAATCCAATAAGCATGTTTCCTGGTGACCGCGTGCAAGTACAGGCGCGCACGTTACACAACGAGGTGTATCCATAATCCTGTTGACTGTATTAGCCGATTGCATTCTCCTATCTGTTTGTTTACGTTGCGTTCTTCTTGTTACTTAGAGAAAAAATAACCTATATTATATATTACACACAGCCTCCGTGGTCTAGTGGTTATAGCGTTAGGCTCACGATCTGGAGGTCCGGGTTCGATTCCCTACGGGGACATTGTCGAAATCACTTTGTGAGACTGGCCTTTGTTTGGTAAGGACTTTTCAGGCTTGAATCCGAAAAAGTAAGATGATTCCGTGCTTCGGAGGGCACGTTAAGCCGTTGGTCCCGGCTATTAGCCGTAAAAACACCTCCACCAACCCGCAGTGGAGCAGCGTGGTGGAGTATGCTCCATACCCCCTCCGGTTGATTGAGGGGAGGCCTGTGCCCAGCAGTGGGACGTATATAGGCAGTTTATGTTATGTATGTTATTATATATTACAATAAACAAAGTTCGGCCTCCGTGGTCCAGTGGTTGAGCGTTGGGCTCACGATCCGGAGGTCCTGGGTTCGATTCCCGGTGGGGACATATCACAAAAATTACTTTGTGGTCCCTAGTTTGGTTAGGACATTACAGGCTGATCACCTGATTGTCCGAAAATAAAACGATCCGTGCTTCGAACGGCACGTTAAGCCGTTGGTCCCGGTTACTACTTACTGTGTAAGTACGTAGTCGTTATAATTATGAGTCATGTCAGGGGCCTTTGGCGGCTCAATAGTAACCCTGAGACCAGGGTTGGTGAGGTTGGTAGTTCGCCTCACAACCCACACGATAGAAGAAGAAGAATAAACAAAGTTCAATTCGGACATTTTAAGGCCACAGGAGACAATACAGAGGTACCTAATGTAATCATCATCATCATCAGCCCATTAACGTCCCCACTGCTGGGGCACGAGCCTTCCCTATGGATGGATAGGGAGAACGGGCCTTAAACCATCACGCGGGCCCAGTACGGATTGATGGTTATTAACGTCTGCTAATGCAGCCGGGACCAACGGCTTCACGTGCCTTTCGAAGCACGGAGGAGCTCGAGATTAAAACTTTTTTTTGTGATCACCCATCCTATGACCGGCCTTTGCGAAAGTTGCTTAACTTCAACAACCGCAGACCGAGCGCGTTTACCGCTGCGCCACCGAGCTCCTCACCTAATGTAATGTTTGAGTTTATTGAATAACAATAATGTTGGATTTGCTAATCCGGTGGTCTAGACAACATTAAATAATTGGCTAGCTGCAGGTCGGCTACCGTCAGCAGAATAATATTCAGATTCAAAATAAAGCCTATATCCATTAACCAGGTACAAATTCTGGAAGTCACGTGATAAACAAAAGTAAACGGAACCCGAATTAAGTTTTTTTTAACCACTAGACCGAAAACCTCACCACAGAATCTTAAATAAATATCTTATTGGAATGTTAAGCCGTTGGTCCCGCTTACTATTTACTGATGTAAGTTTGTAATCGTTACATGAGCCATATCAGGGGCCTTTGGCGGCTCAATTGTAACCCTGACACCAGGGTTGATGAGGTTGGTATTCTACCTCACAACCCACACGATAAGAAGGAGAGAAGATTGGAATGTTTTATTGATTGGCCTATCTGCCCTCTCTTGGTTTTAGATTGTCTCTTTCCCGGTTTGCTGGAAGAGATTTCTAATAGAAATAAGCTGAACTGTTTGTCTGCTTTGTGTAATCAACTTGTCTTTGTGTTTATTTCTGTCACACCCCAGACACTTCATACAAAACACCTCGTTTTACACAGACACTCCACGTTGACGTTATCGTACACGCGCATCTGTGTGTGTGACGTCTGACGCCATACGATTGAAGACAAAGTAAGACCGAAGGGGTGAGGTAAACCTAGCTCAGCCGCTGGTGGGGAGCGGAGAGTTGCCGTTCTGTACGTAGTATTATTCCTTATTCTATATTTATGTATACAATAAACTAAAAAAATGGAAATGGTATAAGTATTTAGAAAGTATTGAGATACTTGTTTTGCTGACGATGCGCGTATGTGTGGTACGCATGCATATGTGTCTGCAAGGCGAACAACCGCACCCAGGACAATCTGACCACTAGTGATGGGACGCATTGAATTGTCGATAAAAAATACCTACTGTCCCACGAGTGTCCAACCTTGCCAAAATATAGAACTGTTTACCATCACCTCACAACCCACATCATCATCACTAATTTAAGAGCCACGCTCTTGTCGGTGTAGCATTCTCCATGCTACTTTTTAGGGAAAAATAGAGCATTGGTTTCCCTCTTGCCTTCTGCCAAACCACAACCCACACGATAGAAGAATGGACTCCATAGGCCCGAGATACAGAAAGGATATAATTTAAGAGCTACTCTCTTTTCGGAGCATTCTCTATGCTACTTTTTTAGGGAAAAATATGGCAGTGGTTTTCCTCTCGCCTTCCGCCCCGCAGTACTCTGTCTGACGAGAGTGGGAAGCGTCCAGAGTAGTCTATTTAGGATACGATACAAAAAACCTCCCTCGATCAGCCACCCACTAGGGTCGATTAATTCTTTCAAATATTTTTCCTCTCAGACGACGCCCTGAGCTGAGGTTCGCGCCCAACTGGGCACCCTCAGGCCTGTTGTCTTAAACGTTGTACCGGGAGAGCCTTCAGCGCTCCCCATTTGTCCGGCCAAGCCATAAACAATTTTATAGTGTTGATGAATTATTAATTATGCTCAATTATTAGATATTCCATTTTATTATTGTAATCTCTTGACCTCATTTCATTGTTATTATTGTGTTATCTTCATTTGTTATAAGTATTTTTATATTTTGCAAACATGTCATGGACCTGTATAATTTATTCCATCTCTGTATACCGTGTTTAAAGCAAATAAAGATTCTATTCTATTCAAGTAGGTAATGCCAGCTGCGGCAAATCTACAATAAGTCACGTCAAAAAAAAAAGCTACAAAAAATACTGCAAATAAAAAAAACAAAAGAAATTCATAAATAAATACATACAAACATAAATAGCCTATATACATACAGCATACTCCACCACGCTGCTCCACTGCGGCATAAATAAATACTTATCGATATTCGGAAGTACAGTCCCTAACAGTGCGACTAACGTCCGCGACACTCCGCATGTCGCAACGCACGTGTGTAAGACTTGCGTGTGTTGCAACCGCGCCCACTGCGAATCAATGCACTGTTTTATTTACTTATCTCTTCAATAAAGCACAAAAGTAAACGCAATAAACCACGTCTTTCGAGCGTCGTCGTCGTGCACAGCGTCTGCGCGACGCCTACGCGACGTCGACGCCGCGGCGAACGCCATCGCCACGAACGCCAGCTCTGGCGTCGCGTCACCGCGGCGTCGACGTCGCATAGACGTCGCACAGACGCTCGCACGACGACGACGCTCGAAAGACGCTAGTGTGGGGGGTATCTTAGTAGGGGCACGTTCTTCTTCTACCGTGTGGGTTGTGAGGTGGTTTACCAACCCCATCAACCCTGGTGTTACTGTTGAGCCGCTAAGGGCCCCTGACGTGCCTCATGTAACGACTACTTACTTATTGAGGGGAGGCCTGTGCCCAGCAGTGGGACGTATACGTAGGCTGTTTATGTATATATGTATGCATGTATCGCAAAGTATGCTTGTTATTGTGAAATCTAAAATCCACGCGGTCGAAATTGCTGGCGGTAGTTTAAGCCATATATATTTTTGGCGTGACAATGCGTTTTGCATTAATTTCAATGTCTTAAGATAATATCGTCTCCAGCTCTCTCCAGATCGACCCTGACATAATTGGCTTCTTTCCAAATGGAAGATCTTCACATATTCGCGTAATAATCAAAGAACATACATACATAAACTCACGCCTATTTCCCACTGAGGTGAGCAGGGACTGTGGAGTTCCATTTGCTTCGGTTCTCACATAATTTTATTATCATATTACTCATAAGGTATCTGGAAGAAGATACCTTAAAAATAAGGCCGCATTTTTTTGAACGTTTGTTTAAATTGTATTCCTGCGTTATAATAATAATGTTCCTTTAGTGCAATGAAGAATTGTAATTTTAATTGTATTGATAATCATCATCATCATCACCAGCCCATTAACATCCCCACTGCTGGGGCACGGGCCTTCCCTATGGATGGATAGGGAGATCGGGCCTTAAACCACCACGCGGGCCCACTGCGGATTGGTGGTTATTAACGACTGCTAATGCAGCCGGGACCAACGGTTTTACGTGCCTTCCGAAGCACGGAGGAGTTCGAGATGAAAACTTTGTTTTTTTGTGGTCACCCATCCTATGACCGACCTTTGCGAAAGTTGCTTAACTTCAACAATCGCAAACCGAGCGCGTTTACCGCTGCGCCACCGAGCTCCTCACTATTGTATTGATAATATCCTAATGCAATATTCCATGTATCTTAATAAAGCAGTGTGGTGGAGTATGCTCCATACCCTATCCGGTTGATTGAGGGGAGGCTTGTGCCCGGCAGTGGGACGTATATAAGTAGGCTGTTTATGTTAATGTTATCTTGATAAAAAAGAATTATGAATTGTGCTGTTACGTAATGCGACTTGGTTCTTAAGTATAGGGAGGTATACCATATTTTTAAATGTGCCCCGGCCTCCGTGGTCCAGTGTTGGGCTCACGATCCGGAGGTCCCGGGTTCGAATCCCGGTGGGGACATATCACAAAAATCACTTTGTGATCCCTAGTTTGGTTAGGACGTTACAGACTGATCACCTGATTGTTCGAAAGTAAGACGATCCGTGCTTCGGAAGGCACGTTAAGCCGTTGGTCTCGGTTATTACTTACTGATGTAAGTACTTAGTCGTTATATGAGCCATGTCAGAGGCCTTAGGCGGCTCAATAGTAACCCTGACACCAGGGTTGATGAGGTTGGTAATCCACCTCACAACCCACACGATAGAAGAAGAACGAAATGGCAACGCAGGGTGTGATGACATCAGCTGGGCTAACCTTGAAATGTTAACTGTCTCTTTTGAGTAAGTATACCTAGTTTTCTTGTGCCATGGTATAGAGTATGATAGAAAATCACAAACATATATAAAGTGCACATTATAAAATGCAGTATGTGCGTCTACCACTGTGGTAGGGTCAGCAACACGGATCTACGCACCGCCCTCCCCTTCGACACACATTCGATAAGTTGTAGTGGTAGCAAAAAAAACTACCGCAAGTTTGGTATAGTACTGGGCTCTATTTTACCCGACTGCGGTGAAGCAAAAAGGAGGATGTGTTTGACCGCTATGTATGTATGTATATTATATGTCCAGTTATTTACAGAAGCGATTGCCTCTGATTTCCAATTTTTCTACCCGCCAAGGGAAAACCAGCCCAATACAGGTCACGAGTAATAATATGTATACACTTTGAAACCATGTCACATTAACTTTTTTGACAAATTGAACCGTAAGTCTCATTAAATGTCAAATATGCTAGTGCGACAGGGTTCTAAAGTGGGTACATGATATTACTTATGACTGTACCTATGTATGTATGTGTGTATGCACGTCTGTTCCAACCTAACTCCTAAACCAACTGTCAGAATTCAACAAAATAGGTGTCACTAGAAGCGTCTTGATTGTCCGCTGGTTATAGGCTATGTTAAAGCGTCAAGGGGGTACAGCTAATCGAAAATATCTGAAAAAATAATTATTAAAAACTGTACTTTATTTTGCCAACTGTACAATAATATTGCTAAATCAACCGGTGTAAGATTGATATGGCCGATAGCGTGTCATATGGACTGCGGGGGCCTAAATGCATTCATATGTAGGACTTAATACAAAAATACTAAGTACAGCCATTTGATATTACTAACTCAGAATCATGAGCGGAATCCTTCCCCCCAGTATTCGTTACGGTGTCACTTACACCCCGTATGTACAGGGCAGGGATGTTAGGGAGCTCCGTAACCGTAACCGAAACTATCGGATATCCGATATAAAAAATCATCAAAAATATTTATTTTTCAAAATTGGCTTACATAGTCAGCCAGGGCTGTTTGAACGTCAAAAATTAAATTACATATTGGCCCCGATTCCTGCAGACACCGCCTAATTTTATTTTAAGTTATATCCGTCAGTTTCATATCCGTCGAAAGGGACGGATGATTCACAGCTCTTAATTTTAGGAAGAATGAGTAAATGAATGAATAACCCGAGCGAATCAAAAAGGTACGTCACTGGTATGCAATCCGTTTGACATGCTGTCTACTAACTGTGTCGGGTTATTGACTGATGTAAAATTTTTAGACGGTTGTTTTAGATTTGTGCTTAAAATTGACGTGTGTTCCATAAATTTTATGCTTGTCGATTACCCGTGCCTTTCCTTTTCGGCGGATAAGAAAATGACAGATATGACTTAAAATAAAATTAGATGGTACTTACAGGAATTAGCACCATTATGTAACTAGCTGTAAAACTACTACCAAATCGAAATCTGTAACGCTGAGGAAAAGACGTGGCCAGAAAACCTCCCAGCACAGGGCCCTAGTCCTATTGTTTCATGTTTTCATTTCTTTCCTTTTTTTAATCCAATATGTATTACATAATTTATAAACTGAAATACTTACTATTACTTGTCACATATATATAAAATCATTAAAACTGTAAGTAACTCTTTTATGAAATGTTCAAAATTTCCTTGCAAAGTAAATATAAAAACTATGGTCGTGGGTAATTTATTTTTTACGAAATGGCAACGCTCTGGTATTCCAATTGTAGTCGGTGGAAGGAAAGTGAAAAATAAAGAGTTTATGTGACTTTATTACAGAAACAGTGTTTTATGAGCTCCCTGACAGAGGCGTGCCGGTCGACATACGCAGCACCCGATCAAGAGTTGACGCGAAAGCCAGCCATCGCTCCCTTCGCACATTTTTGAGGGAAAGCTGCGACCTGACTTCCGGATGCCACCGCGTACACGAACATTTCGAGGCGAGCATGCACCACTTATATAAAGAAGCTCAGAATCCTCTGCCTGGATAAAAAAAGTACTCTACTGTTAAAATATCATCAAGTGTTTCACAATAATCCGAAATAATTTATTATCCGTATCCGTAACCGTATCCGGTATAATAATCATTCTTATATCCGTATCTAATCCGTATCCGAAATTTCATATCCAGAATATCCCTGGTAAACGAATAAATAAATAATATAGGCATCTCGCTCACATGCAATCCGTTTGACATGTGCTGTCCGCTTAATTCTATGGGTTACTGGCCAATACAAAAATTTGGAAGAGTTTTCTTTAATTTCTGCTATACTAATAATAATACCTTCAGATTTTTTCGCATGTGTGCAGTTAAATGAAGTCTATTTATATTTGTATAACGAATTAATTAATTGAATTTACTTCATGTCACATGATAACATATTGTATGTATATTGTATAGGTTGCGTGTCATTCCCAACACAAGTACTCTAGTTACTTACTGGGAAGTCTCGACAACAAACTTCGTTACAATTATGAGAAATAAACTATTTTTTTTATAGGTATTGGCCCCAATTCCTGCAGACACCTCCTAATTTTAGTTTTTTTCTTATCCGCCGAAAAGGAAAGGGACGGATGATTGCCAGCTCTTAATTTTAGGAAGAATGAGTAAAAATGAATAACCCGGGAGCATCAAAAAGGTATCTCGCTGGTATGCAAACCGTTTGACATGTGCTGTCAACTTAATTCTGCCGGGTTATCAGCCAATGTATAATTTTTAGACGGTTGTTTTAGATTTGTGCTTAAAATTGACGTGTGTTCCATAAATTGTATGCTTGTCGATTACCCGTCCCTTTCCTTTTCGGTGGATAAGAAAATGACAGAAATAACTTAAAATGAAATTGGATGGCATTAGCACCAATGTATTATAAGTACGTATGTTTGTTTAACACACTCATCTTCAAGACCACGTCTATTATATTATAATGTTCTCTTTATCGTTAGTCAACACGTTCAAAGTCATAAGAATCACGATTCGCCATCGGTAACACATATTAGGTAACAGAGGTAACAGGTATATTTTAACTGGTATCTTTACTATCGTTAGATTTCCAAGGTAAACTCAGAGGTCACTGGCCTTATCATATGACACAGTCATAAAAAAATAAAAAGCATTTAATACAGATAGATAATGGGAGTCAAATGCCTTGGCTAAAAAAACCTTTACTTATTTATATATTGATATCAAGTTACTAAAATTAAAACACATAATAACCGGTTCTTACCGTGTTTAAACCAGGGATATGAGACTCCCGACATTTATTTATCAAGTTACTAGGCTGAGGATATGTCCAGCAGTGGGATGATAATGATGTTCCAGTTACTATAAATTACATAGGTACATACGTAAGGTATATAGGTATTATTGACATCGTAACGAACACTGAGAGGGATGATCCAGACCATGATTCTGAGTTAATATCAAGTGGAAATTACTGTCGCAAAATTCATGTTTTCTTTTAAATTATTTTAAATTCTCTCACTATACGTTTGCGATGGAAACCCACATTCCCGAGAATGCGATTTCGGAGTTATGTGACCTAACCTGTATTGGGCTGGTTTTCCCTTCGCGCGTTTCAAGGTCAGACAGGCGGTCGCTTCTGTAAAAAACCAGACCTGTCAAATCGTCAGGTTAGATAAGCGGACCCTGTGAAAAACAGGATATGTAATGCTAGGGGAATGATACTTTTGCGATGGAAAAATCCTCTTGATATTAACTCAGAATAATGAGCTGAACCATCCCCCTCAGTATTCGTTACGATGTATGTGACGGACCAAGAGGGACGGAATGGGACTTTGGCTCCGATTCCTGCAGACACCTCCTAATTTTACTTTAAGTTATACCTGTCATTTTCTTATCCGCCGAAAAGGAAAGGTCTTGGTTCCATACAAGACCATTAACCCGACCCCAGGGGGGCCAGACTCATCTTCTCTACCCTCCACTGGGGCAATCCTGTTCGGCGCGTCCTTGCCGCGGGGGTAAGCGTCTCTTACTTCAGTAAGAGTGAGTTGGTGGCTGAGCTCGAATAGGGACCCAGACCTACGGGGTATAAGTAGAACCCTTGCCCAAGGATACGGGTGAAGACCTCAACGGTTGCAGAGGCCAAGATGGGAGCCATCGGTACGCCAATGCAGGACGGAAGGGGCAAGTCACAGGAACTGTAACCTGGAACCTGACAGAGGGCAGCAGTAACTGTCAGTACTATTCAGAGGCGGAGGACAGGAGTCCTAGTATGGCTTTGTAATAGACTACTCTGGGCGCCATCCCACTTGCATCAGACAGAGTACTGCGGGGCGGAAGGCAAGAGGGAAAACATTTTCCCTAAAAAAGTAGCATGGAAAATGCTGCACCGACAAGAGCGTGGCTCTTAAGTTGATGATGATGATGATACTCGGTTAATGGCAACAGGCTCGCCTTAGATGGGACTTAACATAGCCGGCGAGAAGTGAATGTATAATACTAACACCTCTGCCTACCCCTTCAAGGCGTGATGGTATGTTTAGAATTTAAAAAGAATTCTCTTCTTATCGTGTGGATTAGGAGGTGGAATACTAGCCTCATCAATCCTGGTGTCAGGGTTATTATTGAGCCGCCAAAGGCCCCTGCCGTGACTCATATAACGACTACGCACTTACATCAGTAAGCAGTAACCGGGACCAACGGCTTAACGTGCCTTCTGAAGCACGGATCATCTTACTTTCGGACAATCAGGTGATCAGCCTTTAATGTCCTAACCAAAGTAGGGATCACAAAGTGATTTTTGTGATATGTTCCCACCGGGTTTCGAACCCGGGGCCTCCGGATCTCGAGCCCGACGCTCAACCACTGGACCACGAACGCCGTGTAATTTAAAAAGCATTGAATTGTCACTTATGTATTTAAGATAATACATTGAATAAACAGCCTCAGGCGCCACACGACCTATTACGGTCGTCAATCGCGATGTTTTTCACCTTGCACATACTACATGTTAAGAATATACAGGGTGTTAGTGACACTGTAAAAAACCAGTCAAGCGCGAGTCGGAGTCGCGCACGAAGGGATCCGTTCCTCTCTCTCTCTCTCTCTCTCTCTCCTTGGCATTTATTATTCCCATCTGATGGTGGGGTCTGCCTTCTTCGTAATTCTCTTCCACTTCGCTCTATCGGACGTGTCGTTTTCGGAGACATTGCACATACACAGGTCCTTTTTGACCACATCCGCCCATCTTGTTTTTGGTCGTCCTCTTGGTCTAAGCCCTGGTATGTTTAGATTGGCTGTAACGTCCGAAAGAGCTAAAAAAAAATCGTTTTTGAATGAGAGCCCCTCTTAAATATTTATTTTATTATTTCTTATTAAAGAAAACCAGGGCCGCCAGGCTAAAGTGGGACTGGGCTGGACACGTGTGCCGCATGCATCCGGAACGATGGGCAAAGATCATCACGCACTGGCCACCACAGGACGGGCACCGTAGACGTGGTAGACCCCGGAAACGAAGGCGCGACGAACTCGACGGTTATCGGATAGAGCTCGCACAGAACCGGGATACTTGTGGGGGGAGGCCTTTGCCCAGCAGTGGGATCATCCAGGCTAATAATAATAATAATAATAATTGCCTTGATTGTCTTTGGGTGCACTCCCATAATGCATACAGGGATAATCGCCGGTTGGTGTCACACCACATTTAGATTAAATTGTCTTAAAGAGCCTCTACGTGTTGGCTTCGGCCCCACGCACGCCTTCCAAAAGTCCGGGACTCCATAGGCCCGAAATATGGAAATGACAAACATAATAATTAAAGAAAACATACTCATTTTGTGAATACAAGGAATATTTCGAGTGTCTACTTGTTGCCATTATTGAATTGGAACGGAGAGTTGCCGTTCTATACGTAGTATTATTCCTTAATCTATGCTTTTCCTTAATATCTTAGGCAGTGGCCCCGATTCCTGCAGACACCGCCTAATTTTATTTAAAGTTATATCCGTCATTTTCATATCCGTCGAAAAGGAAAGGGACGGATGATTCACAGCTCTTAATTTTAGGAAGAATGAGTAAATTAATGAATAACCCGGGCGAATCAAAAGGTACGTCGCTGGTATGCAATCCGTTTGACGTGCTGTCTACTTAACTGTGTCGGGTTATTGACGGATGTAAAATTTTTAGACGGTTGGTTTAGATTTGTGCTTAAAATTGACGTGTGTTCCATAAATTTTATCCTTGTCGATTACCCGTCCCTTTCCTTTTCGGCGGATAAGAAAATGACAGATATAACTTAAAATAAAATTAGATGGTATTTACAGGAATTAGCACCAGTATAAGGATAAAATTAATAAATATTTATGTCCTCCAGCATAATATATATTTTACTATATTGTATTTTTTTTAATTATCTGTATTTTAAATTTTCATAGAAATTATATTTGTATAATTTAGTTATCTACTAAACGATTACCTACGTTGTCTTACACTGCAAATGTTGTGTGCACCTATAATTGGCTTATGTAACAGTCTAATTCCTGATGTAACTTTTATTTTATTGAATGTTTTATTATGGTGCTGTTGGTGTGTTTATAAATAAATAAATAATAAATAAAGATAGCTGGTAAGGAGTAAAAATATTGTGTTATACTCGCCTACCACTTCGGCGATGCAAGCGTTTTCTCCGGACATGTAGTTATTGCCATTTACAGCAAGTCACGTTAAAAAATATCAAAAAAGGGGTTACAGTAAGTCACGTCAAAAAAATATCAAAAAAGGGGTCACAGTAAGTCACGTCAAAAAAATATCAAAAAAGGGGTTACAGTAAGTCACGTCAAAAAAATATCAAAAAAGGGGTTACAGTAAGTCACGTCATAAAAATATCAAAAAAGGGGTTACAGTAAGTCACGTCATAAAAATATCAAAAAAGGGGGATGCATGCGTGATACTACGTTACGTTGGTCTTGTGATTTGTATAAAACCATATTATATATCGTAGTACCATACTCGACACTCATACGAGGCAGAAAGCGTGAATGAATGTGTGTCAAGTGCAACTTCTCGCACATATTATACAGGGTGTTAGTGACATCGTAACGGAAACATTGAGAGATGATTCAGACCATGATTCTGAGTTGACATCAAGTGGAATTTTCCATCGCAAAGGTATAGAATGGAAAATAATTTAAAAAGGCACAAAAAAAATCATGAATTTGGCGACGAAAAATTCCACTTGATATTAACTCAGAATCATGGTCTGAATCATCCCCCTCAGTATTGGTTATGATGTCACTAACACTGTATATTCTATGACCGTCACAAAATAATTCGTTCCCAGATCAGTCATCTCTTAATTCCCATAAACTGTTTTATACTATGTATGATGGCTTGTACTCAGCGGTAAAGGAAAACATCGCGCGGAAACCCACATACCCGAGAAATGCGTTTCGGAGGTATGTGACCTAACCTGCAACCTGGGCTGGTTTGGGGTGAATTTCTGCCTAAAATTGATGTGTGTTCCATCAATTTTATGCCTGTCTTTACCCGTGTCTTTCCTTTTCGGGGGATAAGAAAATGACAGGTATAACTTAAAATAAAATGAAACTTCTTATTTATTTGTACACAATAAAATAGACAGAAGGGACATACAAAGAAAACAGATAGTACAGGTAAGCTTATCTCTAAACAAAGAGATTTCTTCCAGCTGACTTACGTGATGAGAGAGATATTCAACGTATAATACTTTGTGTACTGGAAGCAGCACCAATATAATGTTTACCTTGTACAAATATAGGTTGTGCTTGTACAATAAAAGTGCAGAGGTTAAGATCATGTAATATGTTAGACCAGTTTGCCTCCCAACGCCTTTATCATCAGAACATTAACGTCCCCACTGCTGGGGCACGGGCCTTCCCTATGGATGGATAGGGAGATCGGGCCTTAAACCATCACGCGGGCCCAGTGCGGATTGATGGTTATTAACGACTGCTAATGCAGCCGGGACCAACGGCTTAACGTGCCTTCCGAAGCACGGAGGAGCTCGAGACGAAAACTTTTTTTTTGTGGTCACCCATCCTATGACCAGCCTTTGCGAAAGTTGCTTAACTTCAACAGTCGCAGACCGAGCGCGTTTACCGCTGCGCCACCGAGCTCCTCGGTGTCATAATGTGATCCAAATATCAAACAACATTTATTCTTATTATTCCTCTGCCGTTAAATTGTACTTTTGAATCATTATGTGTCCGAGTAAATAGAAAATAGGTAATTATAACGTTAAATCTCGACAGTGCCATCTATATTATTTTCGGGGATACGTAGCCTGGAAAATCCCTCATTATTTCAATACTTTCGAATAAAAATACGCAAATAGCGACATCTAGTAGGCAATAGTAGAACAAACACTAACGCTAACTAGCTTCGAATAGTTGAATTAAAGATTACTTTCGAATAAAAATACGCAAATAGCGACATCTAGTAGGCAATAGTAGAACAAACACTAACACCATCTAGCTTCGAATAGTTGAATTAAAAATCTAGCAGAATGATAAAATTACGTCACAAATATAAATACATTTAGTGTATCTATATAAAAACACATATTTCCTATTTACTTAAAATAAGAAAGTTCAAAAAGACATAATCAATTGCATTAAAGAATCAACTTAGATTAGATTTGAAGGCAGGTACCTACTCAGAACAATAACTAAAGCATAGAAGGAAGGCTAAAATAAGAATTCAGAAACTATAAACCGGCTCTCTTCTAGCTTACGACACAAACTATGAGTGAGAAAAGGACAAATGATTCGCTCTTTGCTTCATTTTTTCCGAGGTTGTCACAACATGAAATGTCATTTGGACCTATTGGACTCATTTTAACTCGGCCAAATACATAGTAACATACATAAGAAGATTTTACTTATATTTATCGAACTATTTGACACGGTCGCGTCAACTGTGTTTACGAGTGTCTTGTGTTCAGATTGTTTTAAGTGATAATTTAACAATATTTTTCCAAATAAATGGAAAGAAACTTTTATTTATATCAAATAATTGAGTGTCTCGACTGTGTGACATTATGTCTTGTGTGGTATGGGGCTGCAGCTCACATTCAGGAAGAAAAGAAAATAGCCAACAACTTCTGTCGTTTCATCGGTAAGTTTTTTGTAATTTTCTAGTGAAATGTGAACTGCTGAACAATTTTAGGAAAGTAATATGTTTTGCTGAATAGATTTGTAGCATAAAATATTTGAGATATCCATTATATTATACGTTTCATCGATGAATACGGAATTGATTTGAGGTTATGTTGATTGTCCATAGTGATGTACTAAAATTATCGATACTTTTAATTTTTAGATTTCCTGTAGACGATAACAAAGAGAAAGAATGGATAATTCGCATTAATAGACGAAATTGGATTCCAAATAAGTACAGCCGTATTTGCTCGAAACATTTTACTGCGGATTCATTTATGTGTGTTCCTAATTCAAAGTGGAGGCGTCTTCGAGACGATGCTATTCCTACATTGAACATTATAGATCAGACAGATGAAATGGTGTTTAAATTTAAATTTCAGCCTAGCCTGCATCATCTCACTGCTGGATAGATAGATAAGATATTTGTATCATGTTATCACAACACGTTTATACTATCTATCATTCAACTACATATTATTATGTACTTAATAAACTTAGTATATATACTAAGTCTGTAGTTGTTTTATGTCTAAACAATTATGAGTTGTACACGTTTTATATAAGTAAATTATTATTATCTTTGATTTCAGATATTAAATCCAAAAGTGTCGACTGGATTTACATGAAAAGGTATATCAAATAATTTTCTTTTTTTATATTTTTAACATGATATACATATATAGAGTGTATAATTCAACCAGCTGCACAATGCACTTAAATCCGATATATTTTACTTTTATTTTTATAGATTATTTTGTACATATACTATTTTAACATTATTATTAAACTTTATTTCAGTCAGTTCAAGAAGACGAGATGAAAAATTTAAAAGAAAAGCTGAACAAGTCCCGCCAAGATCAAACGACTTAATGAAAAAAAAAAAAAAAAAAAAAAAAAAAAAAAAAAAAATGTGACAGGGTGTCACAAAGACAGTTTCTAAGCAAATTGACACTGTTTAGAAATTAATAAATTTGTATTTATTGTAAATATAATGTACATAATTAATAACGTGTGAAATAAATACTTGCTAATGAACAGATTTACGATCTAATTTATATTTCATTTTACCTCCTTTTCTTATTTACTCCTACTCCAACACTCCAGGTTGATACGAACTGCGCCCAATAAAGAATGTAATGAATGTTATAGATTTGTGTAAGCGACTTAGATAAATCTTGACTAAACCTTCCTTTACAAATACAAATATACTTTATTGCACACAACATACAATACTTACAAGTTTTGCACGAAAGATACAGTACACCACCTACCTACCTTTTACTTTCCCTTTCTGTTCTCTTATGAATACTTGTATGCCGTATTTTTTTAAGTATAATGCTATATCTAGTAGGTACGAGTATCCTAGTATTGAAACAGCTTGTAGCCCTAGTAAAGACCGCCATTTTATGTTTACAGAGTGGCACGTTTTTTCTGTAGGTATTTCCAGTCCATACTCTTTTCTATGTCTATGGCGTGACCCCATCGGGCCTCTTACCGTCTGTGCGGCTTAGACCCGGCGGCGGCGGTTCCAATTTGCACGGCACGTCGATCGACACCAGTGCACGGCGGATGACATCATAAATAAATTCGAATATTACAAAATACTTACCGATGAAACGATAACAGTTGGCTATTTTCTTTCCTTCCTGAATGTGAGCTGCAGCTCCAAACTAATATAAACCAGACAATATAATCCAAAAATGGTTAGATACTTACCTATCAGAGACAGAGTCTCCTTTCATCAAGAAGAAGATAATTGCATCCTACAAAAAGAAATCTTGTAAAAAAAATTTATCGACATTAATTGTAAGTAAATTTAATTTTATCGACATATTACTAAAGTGACACCCAACACTAGGCAATGAAAAACTTGTGACAACCTACGAAATTACGAAACAATTTTTGTATATGCGTCTTTGTCTAACATTACGCCGGTTCCGTAAGATAAAGTAGAGCAGAATTATAGAGTTCTGTTGCTATTTTAGCCTTCCTTCTATGCTTTAGTTATTGTTCTGAGGGTACCTACCTATATTGCTTTCATTTTATGGCACAGCTTAAATAAGCCAATGACGTTGTCTGGTCACTTAGGATCTGCCAATTAACGATAAGGATGAACGAAATGAACTAATAGAAGCTCGCACTCTTGCACCGATTTAGGTACAAGTACGTAGAAGGAGATTGTAGTTTTGCTAAATTAATTTGGTTGTGAGGCAATCTAGCGGTAATGCTCAGATGCGCAACTTTGCTGCCTGGTTCGCGTTGCGTACCTTAAGCAGCAATAAGACGCATGCGACAATGCGAACCGGATGCGCGAGCATTATTGACGGACTGACTCACGCCGCCTTATGCTCTTTTTTTCAAATTATTTTCTTTCATGAATAGCACTGCAGTTCCAGTAGTCTAGACTATAAAATAATTGTACCTACCTAAAATGGGGTTATAACAAAATCTATAACAGATTTTTTAATAAGTGAAGGTTATCTAAAACTTCCTCTATGCCTAAAAAAATATTTCCAAAATGCTCATAACACATCGACTATCGACCCCGACCATTGATATACTACTAGTATATTATTTATTTTCGCGCATACTAAATACCAATAAATCAAGGACATTGACTGTATGAATATGACCTCAAGAAGCGTATCCATAATTTCGAACTATTATTCCAAGTCAGGATGGCCGAGCGGTCTAAGGCGCTGCGTTCAGGTCGCAGTCCACTTCTGTGGGCGTGGGTTCGAATCCCACTTCTGACAAACTTTTTGTGGTATAGTTATTTTTTTTTTATTAAATATTAAGTTATATTTTAAAATCGAAGGCGTTTTCGAGTATATAAATTATAAAAAATCAGTCTTGGTACGAAATTTTAAAAAAACACGCGTCGCAAGAAAATTAAGTAGGTAGCTGTAAGCAGCTCAATGTACCTATTGGGGTTTGGGGTATAAAGTTATACATACTCTGGTGGTTTGACGTTTTGTTTATTTGGGAATTTTCACAAAGCCCATCCACACTTGTGACTAGTGAGTAAGTACTGTTGCCGAACTGTCGATAGTTCGACTATTCATTGTAGACCTTAAAACCATATCCGTAGGATCAATAATGTTGATAGCTCATTTCGACCAACACCATATCAACACTATCGTCACAAATACTATCGAACCATCGAACAATATTGGTTTTCTTTCAAGTTTCAGGTTCAACTATCGATAGACTAATAGACTATCGATACCTAGTCGTTTATCGAAAAGCGACGGCTATAATTTAAAAAAAAATGGTGGACTTGGGGCAAACCCTCAGGGCAAACCTCAGGGGCAAACAAAGGGGGCAAACTTGGGGAGATACGTCATTTCTTACTAGGTACCTAGTCTGTGAGTGAGTGTGGTGAGTGGTGACTGGTGAGTGTCGTTCTTTTCATTTGTCTCCTGTCATTGCAATAACCTCTAAAAAAGTTGTACGAAGTTTGTTTTGTTTACTTTGGAAAATGACTATTATTAAAGTTGCAAATGAAACCGAAATTATCAATAAGCTTGCGTCGTATGTGGAAAAAATTTCAAACGATGCCATCTATAACAATGGAAAATTTGTCGTCGGCCTCTCCGGTAAGGTCTACTTTTGTTTGCTTCACACATTATTTATTAGTAAAATCCTCACTACTTGATTAATTCACATTCGCTTAACTTCACTTCATAATATTTACACGGTTGCAAGTTGTCTAGGGGCTATTTTAAAAGCAGTGATCGGATAATTGGGCGCATATTTGCCTTCATACAATGTTATGAAAGCAGCTTGTTCAAAACAATTCTGCTAATAAAAATATTGGTATCAAAATAAACATTACGATAGTTTAAAATTTTGTAAGTTTTTCTAAATTTATAGCGACCAAATATTCAATTACTGATCAAGTGTAAGTGTAGTGTGTGTGTTACGTGTGGAGTATGTGTGTAAGTGTGTGTGTGTGTGTGTAAGTGTACTTAGAATTTATAAAAAAAAACTGTTCAAAAATTAACTCACCATGCTGTAACTTTCTAATGAATGAGCCTCGAACCTATCCACATCTGTAAGATCATAAGATCATCTATCACTTATAAAAGACCGCACATTATTACTACATACCTATAGGGACTTTGACTAATAAACTTATATATTTATACCTACTTTCTTGACGTTTTGGCTGTATAGTAGCCAGATGTAATCATGAGATAACTGGAGAGTTGTGCTTGACCATCAAAATGTGGGTGTAACTACCCTCACTTAACTATTATTTGTTGGAAGTCTACAGACAATACTCACAATGGTGCTGATTCCAGTGCAGACCATCTAATTTTATTTTAAGTTATACCTGTCATTTTCTTATCCGCTGAAAAGGAAAGGGATGTGTAATCCGCAGGCATAAAATTTATGGAACACCAAAATTTAAAAACCCTCCCAAATTTATACATATATTGGCCAATAACCCGATAGAATTAAGTTGACAGCACATGTCAATCAGATTGCCCACCAGCAAGATGACTAATTTATTTGCCTAGGTTATTTATTCATTTAAAATTAACAGTTGTTAATCATATGTCCCTTTCCTTTTCGGCGGATAAGAAAATGATGGGTATAACTTAAAATAAAATTAGAGGTGTCTGCAGGAATCGGGGCCATTGTATAGCCACAGTAGAGAATACAGAGGTACAATAAAGTTCAAAAGTCCAATCAGTTTCTTGCAAACTAATAAATTAACTGGCTGCACTAATACCTCCTGGTTACATGTTGTTTCTGTAATAGACCAAAAACACCTACAAAAACATGGTTCATAATTTCAGCAATGTTTATTAAAATTTGCTGGGCTCAGTGATTATACCTGGGATAATGTGTAATCGGACATCTGTATATTTTCTCAGGTGGTTCTGTAATAAAATACCTCAGCGAAGGTTTACCAAAGGTCACTACAGACTGGTCGAAATGGGTGTTGACGTTCTGCGATGAACGAGTGGTCCCGGAGGATAGTGATGATTCGACATTCGGAGTCTACAAGAGGAGCCTGTTGCCAAAGACTGATTTGAAAGAAAGTCAATTCATTACGCTGAAGCAGGGACTCACAGGTATAAATTTTAAATGTAACTTAACATTGTAAATTGATGATTTGATCATCATTAAACGCTGTAAACTATGAGGCTGGCATAACCACCAAGAGTGGCTCAAGTCTCGAAAAAAAATTAGATTAAAAAAAAACATCAAAATCACTTGTATTGTTTTTTTAAATAAATAAATAAATAAAAATAAAAATAGCCTTTATTCACCGATGTACAGTTCTACTTTACATAGGTTTATTATATGTAGTACTTATTCTAATCGGGCTGTCCTGAGACATAGGCCTCCTCTATCATGCGCCAATCTGCTCTACTTTGTGTGTATCGTCTCCACCCCTTAGGTAGGTCATCCTCCCATCTTTTGATTGGCCTCCCTCTTCGCCTTTTGCCGTCTCTGGGGTACCATTCCGTGATGTCTTTTGTCCATTTGTTAGTTTTAGACCTCATCATGTGTCCGGTCCACCGCCACTTCAATCTTCTCGCTGTTTTGGTTACGTCTGCGACTTTTGTAATTGTTTTTTTAGTTGTCTTAAAAAATATTATTGTGATCAAAATAAAGAGAAGCAATATATGTAGCAATATCATTTTATACATAATGTAATCCAAATATCAAGCAACAATTAGTTCTATATGCCTCTCCCATTACATTACATTTTTGAATAATTATGTACCCCATGAATGAGAAAATAAGTAATTATTACGTTAAAAGTGAACAACGCCATCTATCGTATGTTTGGGGAACGTCGATTGGAAAGTCCCTTATTAAGTCCATGTAACATAGCTGGCACGAAGTGGGTGTAATATACCATACACCTCTGCCTACCCCTTCGACGATACAGGCGTGGTGCGGTTATCTATAATCCCATTAAAATTCTGGAGTATTAAGGGCTCTGATAAAAAGGACCAGAAATCTTGATAATAATTTTGGTTTAGAAGTTGTATATTCTAAGATAAATAAATACTTATGCCCATGGCTGATATTTCGTGATTTCGCGTGCGTTTCGTTTCGTGAGCGTCGCGTGATAAATGGAGTTAAAAAGGGGGTGGAAAATTTGTATGAACTTTGTCGTTTTAAAGTTAGAATCATGACGTGAGGAAGTCACGGGCAGACAGCTATTAGATCAAAAATAAATTATGAAATTCTGATTACTAAATAAAGACAGATCTAAAGGTGACAAAAAAAACCTTTTCTTTTTTCTATTTAACTTATTTATGAATTTTAAAAATGAAAAATGTAATAAATGTGACATTTTATCACGTGTTTCTATGACGTCACAGGTTGCTTTTTCATACAAATTCCATAGTAATTTCGTGGTTTAGTAAAAAGTAACTGATTTGACTAGTTGAACACTACCCTACTATTTTCAGGTTTTATTTAATGTATTTTTTCTACTCCTCTACTTTAATCTGGCATTTAAATAACCAAAAAGTCTAATATAAGTACATACATAATTAAACTCTTTGAAAAAGTGTACGCTCTATGGCCTATAAAAGCATTGTTTACAAAGTGTAACTGTACTATAATGTCGCCAAAAAAGCATCGTTGTTGTTTTTTTTTTTTTTGACCTGGATACTGGCACCTTTACTTTGTTTGGTGCCATAGATATACTATAAAAAAAAGTATACATTTGCCGCCATTTTCCCGCGCGTTGGAAAATAAATTGGAAAATTTTTGTGTTTCGTTTAAAATTACGTCGTCGTAGAAAAAGTATTGTATGCAACGTTGTATAACTAGGTCAAAAATGCTCGTGGCGTCTCTTATTGCGATGTTCGCCAAGGCTCACATCGCAACTCACGCCACTCGCATTTTTTGACCCTTCTTATACAACTGTTGCATAAAATACTATTATTTTACAGCTGAAGAAGCAGCAAAAGATTATACAGAGAAACTAAAAGTGGCTTTTGATGGTGAAAACTTCATATTTGATCTGCTACTCCTGGGCATGGGTCCAGATGGCCATACATGCTCTCTGTTCCCTGGTCACTCACTACTCAGTGAAACACACTTGAAGGTTCGTTTTAGCAACCTAGGTCTTGACAACAAAACCCCGAATGAATATAATTTTTGATTTTGTAATCTTTATAATAGTGATAAGGTGTGGCTTATATATTATACAAAACAAAATTCCCATAGTATGTAATTATTAATTCCTCAAGGCAGTTGCCTACTATAATTTCTCTGAGTCAGGTGGCATATTTTCTCTGTCTTTTGTCAAGACTCGTTCCTCTGTTATTCTTCTTCTATCGTGTGGGTTGTGAAGTGGATTACCAACCCGTCAACCCTGGTGTCAGGGTTATTATTAAGCCGCAAAAGGCCCCTGACATGACTCATATAACGACTACGTACTTACATCAGTAAGTAGTAACCGGGACCAACGGCTTAACGTGCTTAATTAATCAGATGATTAGCATGTAATGTCCTAACCAAACTGGGGATCGCAAAGTAATTTTTGTGATTTGGCCCAACGGGATTCGAAACCGGGACCTCTGTTATTAACAGTCCAAGCAGCATTTTGTGAATTTTGCAGGTGGCAGCTATCACCGACTCGCCGAAGCCACCTCCAGAGAGAATAACCCTTACATTCCCTGTAATAAATAGCGCTAGAAACTGTATCTTCGCTATGAGTGGTGCGGGAAAAGCCGATATGGTCAAAGTAAGTGTTTTTTATACATAAGTATATGGGTATTTCAATAGGCTCCTTGGAGTTAAATAAGATACTTTTTACGTTTCGTAAAATTAACGGCCTATTTGGTCCAGTGGTTGAACGTTGGGCACACGATCCGGAGGTGCCGGGTTCGAATCCCGGTGGGGACATATCACAAAAATCACCAATAACCTGACAGAATTAAGTAGACAGCACGTCAAACGGATTGCATACCAGCGAGATGCCTAATTTATTTGCACGGGTTATTCATTCATTTTAAAATTGTTGACAATCATCCGTCCCTTTCCTTTTCGGCGGATAAGAAAATGACGAGTATAACCAACTTAAAATAAAATGAGGTGTCTACAGGAATCGGGGCCATTAATGTTCTTAATCATGTTATGTTAAATAGGTTATAATATAGCCCAAGACATGGGTAGTTTCCTAGGTCAAAGATAAATTATGAAATTCTGATTACTAAAACAGATCTAAATGTGCCAAAAATGTTTATGAATTTAAATAAAAATGTAATAATAAGTGCGACAATGGTGCTAATTCCTGTAAATACCATCTAATTTTATTTTAAGTTATATCTGTCCTTTTCTTATCCGCCGAAAAGGAAAGGGACGGGTAATCGACAAGCATAAAATTTATGGAACACACGTCAATTTTAAGCACAAATCTAAACCAACCGTCTAAAAATTTTACGTCAGTCAATAACCCGACACATTAATTTACTCATTCTTCCTAAAATTAAGAGCTGTGAATCATCCGTCCCTTTCCTTTTCGACGGATACGAAAATGACGGATATAACCTAAAATAAAATTAGGCGGTGTCTGCAGGAATCGGGGCCATTTTGTCACATTTTTCTATGACGTCACAGGTTGCTTTTCCATAGTAATTTAGTAAAAAGTAACTGATTTGACTAGTTGGAAACTACCCTATGTATACAAACTTTTTCCTTTTCACAGCGCATTTTAAAAGACAAAGAAGACTTACCAGCTGGTCGAGTGAAGCCGGAAAATGGTTCGTTGTATTGGATCGTCGACGAAGCGGCCGCAGCGCATTTATGAATCGTCCATTCCATTTCTAAGTTCGTATTTTTTTTTTTATATAATATAAGGAATAAGATTCCTGCAATTGCATTTATATTTTATACATAATTAAACATAGCTTGATCAGAGTAACAGGTTCAAGGTACATTTTCCTAATGAATATTATAATGTAGAATAGTCTTCGAAAATACAAGGTGTTAGTGACACCGTATCCATATTAACTTGAGAATCGTGGTCTGAATCATCCCTGTTTTCGGTACGATGTCATCGCAAAAATATGGAGTTGAAAATCATTGAAAAAAACGTGAATTTTGAAACGGAACATAACTTACGTAAGTTCTAAGTGGATGTTTGCAAAACAAAAGATTCTAAGATATCTTTGCGGTTCGTTAAGATGATGACCACCGAATGGTGTTCGAAAGCCTGCACAAAACCCAGAGTAGGGGACTACCATTATTTAAAAGAAAATGTAAATTAATTTTGTTTTAAAAATGTTGTAAATTATGAAGGTTTGGGATTAAGATTTTTTATACATTCCTGTTGAATAAAATTTATTAGAAAATCTTTGTTTGACTTTAAGAAATAAGATTTTGTATACACTACAGTGAAAATATACGGTAGTTGCCTTTGGGCTAGCTTTAAACTACATTATTTCGACCCCGCCGGCGGCGTGGTCGACGACTTCCCACATTCAGGGCTTATCGCCATCGACTCGCCTAGGGTTAATTAAATCTCTCAAATAACTGGGCACCTCGGGCCTGTTGTCTTAAATGTTGTACCGGCCGAGAGCCCTCAGCGCTCCCCGTTTGTCCGGCCAAGTAGTTAATGCCATTTGTGGCATATCTACAATAAGTCACGTCAAAAAAAAGCTTAATAAACGCATACCCAAAGAAAACCATCACACTAATAACACACGAACCGTTCGTTCATGTACGGTCACGAGCATTTATGTATACACTTTGGTACCATGTCACAGTAACTTTATTGACAAATTGCACTGTAAGTCTCACTAAACGTCAAATATGTTAGTACGACAGAGTCCTAAAGTGGGTACATTATGTTGCTCATGACTGTATATCGGCAGATTTCCCTCCGGACTCGTGGTCACACCAGTATGACAAACAGGAATTTTATTCTTGTTTGTCACACCGCTAACGATACAACACCTTTTATCACACCATTGTTAGTGCGGAGAATATCCCTATGATAAAAAAATATATCGATATTTGCCATGAGGCATTATATTTGTGCAAAGAGATTAATTATGTTTAATAGCACATTCTTTTTGTTTATTCCTATCTTCTATCACTGGCGACCTAATGGATTTTTCCATAATTACCGGGTTTTTTTTATTTGATAATAAGTCATATTATCGCATTAACTACTTGGCCGGACAAATGGGGAGCGCTGAAGGCTCTAACCCGGTACAACATTTAAGACAACAGGCCTGAGGGTGCCCAATTGGAATCGTCTGAGAGGAAAAATGTTTGAAAGAATTAATCGACTCTAGTGGGTCGATAGCGATAAGTTTCTGTTAAATAAAGTATAATTTCGTAAATGAAATTAATTTTAATTTATACGCCGATAAACACAACACTACTTATAATGACAAGTCAGGATAAAAGGTGTTGTATTGTTAGCGGTGTGACAAACAAGAAAAAAATTCCTGTTTGTCATACTGGTGTGACAACCTGGTGTGACCACGAGTCCGGAGGGGCAGATTTTATTTTATGCCTACCTGAAAAGTAATATGTAAAACCTCCACTGCCTTCTAAATCCGCCGCCAAATAATACATTATAGTTATTATAGGTTTTCATTGTTGTGTTTCGGTTTGAAAGATAAGGTAGTCAGTGTTTTTGTTCTAGTCGTAGAAATGAAAAAATATAAATGAAGTAGTGGAATGGAAAACTATCTGTCAGATAACACAAATCAACGAAACGGGCAGAGTGCAAATTTTAACCACATGTTTTTTTTTAATTATTTGATGTTTTTTTGCTGGTAATGTATTCTACAATGCTTCGCGAACATGAAACTGTAGGTATTTAAATTTTACGTAGCACATGCAGATGCATGGGGCCCGTTTAAGGGTTAAATGGTAATAAAACGAGCACGCAAGTTCCAATATGTGTAATTCCCTCATACGTTCAGGAGTCCACGAGATCACTGCATTCTTTCACATAAAAAAAGACCTCGACTATACGGTAGTGTTACATTACGATTATCGCCCTAACACATTCTCAATAATAATAATAATGTAATTACAAAGTCTGTTTGTCAACTAAATACAAAAAAATTCGGCGCGCATAGCGTACCAAACGCTTACATATACATACTAGACGCGGTGACGTCTTTATTATATATAAAACAGATATACATAGCACTACAGTTAATTTTTTAAACTATCGGAGCGGACTTATCGTACGTGAGGCGGCGCCGGCCGCGGGGCGACTCGGTATAACAACCGTACGCATCGCATTATAACTACGCTTAATCTCGATTCACTATGATTTAAGCCGAATTATACATTGGCATTAAATTATACCCGCCCCGGCTCGGCGCCAATACAAAATACACTAGAATTTAAAAAAAAAAACATTATTAACAGTTTCCATTCAATTTCCTTCATTTTATTTTACAATAAATCAGTAATTAAAATAGGTACACAAGGAGACTTGTCTGTTTTATAAGTTTTATATAGTAGTAATGTATACAATGCTAGTCGGAGTATGGAACCTTCCGGGAAACAACTTTAGTTATACATTTGTAAATTCGCGAAAAAGTTTCAATTTTCTATACCAACACTATAATACAGTCTAATGTCGTTTTTCCCGAATTTCCAAACTTTGTACGACCAAAGTTATTCATGAGAATTACAATGGAATACAATAATATTACTTAAATTTTGAGCCCCGCCAATTTGAGCACATACAAATAGGAAATTTTATGAGATTTGGAATAATCCTTTAGCAGATCTCAATACTTAAGTTACATTGCAGTATTCGACGCTTCCCGACTAATTAACATTCAGTATACATAAATATACCCTACGTCCCTTTATGACAACCGACCGACTTAAAAAGAGTTATATTGTCGGTTAGGGTCGGTTTTTGTCTGGAATTGTCCAATTTCGGCGGTCTCAAGCAACCATTCGATCACAAATTTCAATATAATAAAATTTTATCACATTTTGTATATTGTGTCTTGCTATCTCTCTGACTTTGTCAGTCAAATGTTCTGATATTAGTCGGATTGAGCAAACATAAATGTGATAATATTTTAACGGTGTGTAGTTTTAGACGTAAATAATGCTACACAGCCAAAACTGTTAACAAACTTATATATACGGATAGTTTATAGCGAATTTCAGCGTTGAAACACAATATGTCGTCTACAAAAACACGCCATTTTACGTCATTATTGTTAAACAAAATGGCGTCTCGAATATTTGGATCGAACAGCTGATTGGTTGGCGGGAGACATGACAGTTGGCGTGTTCGTTTCGTGGAAAAAAAAACATTGCAAAATTAAGCTCTGGGCGTCCGCCCTTTAGGTATCAAAACCTTAATTATAATACTGGAGTCACGTCACTTAGGGCGCTTAGTTTATATTTGAAAAAGTTACTATTGGCGTCGATTCGGGCAGCTTTAACTTAATTTGACAGAAATAAAACTAGCTCTATCTCTGTCTTGCACTTATTGTAAGTGAAGGACGGGACTAGTTTAAGAGCTGCCAAATTAAGGTTAAATTAGTGTTCGCCCAAATGGGAAATATTGTGTAGACAACTGTCTGTCTGGTCGCGTATAGTTATGCAGAGCGTAGTAGTGTGTTGGTTGAGAGCGTGGCTGTACATAACATTACGCCCGCCGAGGGACGCGGGCCGAGCGCCGGCTGGCGGCAATTGACTGGCTGAGGGCGCGTAGAGCCATTTACTATGTACATGTGTCTAGCGACTGTGTGTTGGGTGCCTGCAAAATAAATAATTCTTCGTAAGTTTTAAGTAGCGGCATGTAAAGCGAAGCTTGATGGTAGGGCTGGCAAAGGAAGACAATATTCGCAAGACGGGACTGAGCATTCGCCCACCACTGACTTTCAACTATTAGCTAGTGTAGTGCTTAGGGAATGCAATCCCGATCTCGCGAGATCTCGAGATTTTTCGGGATCAATCCCGAAGAAAAGTTACTGTTTTATGCTATTTTGGTGCCCACACCTCACCGAGCTTTCTGATAGACCAACGTATTACGTGGTGAGCCGTATTGCCGTCTATAATGGTCGAGCCAAATGTGTTAAGTGAAAACTGCAAGCTCGGCGAGGTGTGGTTACTTGGTTCATATTGCGGTGGATGTACCTCTGACTATCCCAATGAGACTTCCAGGCTACGTTCCTCAAAGAAATCAAAAATAATAATTATAATCAGTATAGAATTATGTCGCTACCTTCATTGCGTCTCTTTATTTTGATCAGAATAATAATGGATGGAAGATTTGTGCCTGGGTGTAATAACATGGGTTATCTTTTATACCCAAAAACAAAGATAAAAGATGCATATGTCTGTTATCCATGAAATTAGAAGGTTAAACAAAGGCAACATTGTACAGCGCCATCTGTATTTTTTGGGGGTGTAGCTTGGAAAGTCCGTCATTGGGACATCGTGAGAGTGATTGGCAGTGTGTGGCGGTGTGTAGTGTATCCAGCGGCACCTGCTTCTAGTTGGGCGCCCAGTAGGACTGCGAGTACGCGGGCTTGCTGGCGGCCGGCTTGCTGCCCGCCGCGCGCCCGCCCGCGCCCGCGCCGCCGCTCTCCTGGGGGCGGGGGACATATATATGATAGCGCCACAGACAAATATTCAAAAAACTAATTATCATTAACGGTAAACAGCACGTGCGGCACTTGTTTGCGACATGTTAGTTACAGAAAGCTCGTGGTGAGCCGTATCGCCGTCTATAATTATTCACAAAAAAAATACATATTTATTCTTCAAAATTGGCTTACATAGCCTTTTGACGGTCAGAAATTAAATTACATATTATGTAACTAGCTGTAAAACTACTACCACATCGGAAGCTGCATCGCTGAGAGAAAGACGTTGCCAGAAAACCTCACTACAGGGCACTCCTACTGTTTCATGTTTTCCTTTTTTCTTTTTTCTTTTTTTTCTGATCGAGATGATATAGGATATTTAATATAGTAGATTACAGAAGAACATTGGCTCCGATGAACTAAGGTTCATCTTGCGATGGATGCTCCTCTGACCACCCCCAATTGGGATTAGTCATGAGCTTACGTTATGTATCGTCACACCTTATATCGAAAACCACGTAAGCATTTAAAACATAAGGAGAAACTAAAATAAGTCATCTAAATTGATACAAGCAGAAATCGAACGTTGGATTGGCATCTGCTAATCATGGTTCAGGGTTGAACTACATCTGCAGGCCTGGCAACAGTATGTAAGCGCGACGCGACGCGCGATTAAATAAGGTCCTTGGTACACGCGACTACCGGGACTTACGCGATTTTTTCAAGATGTCGCACTTCAAAGGGAATATCTTATTAATGTATATTGCTTATAGAAGAGCCAATAAAAAGAACAGATACCTATTTTTTTATAAGAAATGAGAAAGTTGAAGTTTTTAACATGATTCGTGTGACACACATCATATTCAAGTCGCGAGCTAGTCGATGAGTGAACAAGGAACCTTAACTCGTCTGTCAAATTTGACATTTCGCCCTTTGACACTTCTTCGCTCTACTCGCGCCGTTAGTGTGCTAGGCCTGCTGGCCACACTGCATCGCAGATTCCTATGCTTCTATCCTTTTCTTTCACTAAGAACTGTCGTTTGCTAGAGCGACAAATACGACCGCACGCGGCATAATCGACGCAGTCGAAATGCGGTCACACTCCCGCTTTTTATCTCACTCTAGCAAATGATGGTTCTGACTGTTAGAAAAGGATGGATGCATAGGACAGTGCGAGGCATAAGATATTCAGTAGAGGTAGTTATATTCGAAATTGGACTAAATAGTGGTGCTAATTCCTGTAAACACCAACTAATTTTATTTTAAGTTATTTCTGTCATTTTCTTATCCACCGAAAAGGAAAGGGACGGGTAATCGACAAGCATAAAATTTATGGAACACACGTCAATTTTAAGCACAAATCTAAAACAACCGTCTAAAAATTATACATTGGCTGATAACCCGGCAGAATTAAGTAGACAGCACATGTCAAACGGTTTGAATACCAGCGAGATACCTTTTTGATGCTCCCGGGTTATTCATTTTTACTCATTCTTCCTAAAATTAAGAGCTGTCAATCATCCGTCCCTTTCCTTTTCGGCGGATAAGAAAATGACAGGTATAACTTAAAGTAAAATTAGGAGGTGTCTGCAGGAATCGGGGCCATTACCTATACATACAGTATGTTATCATGAGACATGAAGTAAATTCAATTAATTCGTTATACAAATATAAATAGACTTCGTTTAACTGCACTCATGCGAAAAAAACTAAAGGTATAAAAGTATACAAGACAACCTTTCTGTGTAATATTGCCAGAAAGATTTACTCTTTGTCTTTAAAGGTTTTTGTAATTTAATATCAGTTCACATTTTTACTATAGTAGTCAATAAGTGTTTAAAAAAGGTAAACAAACACATGCATAACAATACAGGCGGGTAGTAATAATTATGATTAAAAAAAATACAAATATTATACTATGTATAAATATAAATATGCTGTTATAAATATATGGGTAACATACCGAGTGTGATTTTATGTTTTACATTGGTGCCGACTCAAGTAACTAGTATTAACTAGTTAACAGGACTAAATCTAGCTTCATCTCTCTCTTGCGCGTATTGTAAGTAAAGGACGGAACTAGTTTAAAAGAGCTGCCAAACTAATATTAGGCTAAGTTTATGTGCACCCGTGTAGGCATCATTATCTTTACTATATCCCTGTTCCAATTCCCGATGTGTGAGATAGCATCCTATATCCCCGGAGGTGTATAGTAGGGATGGATATCGCGGGATCCCGATCTCGGGATCAATCCCGAAGCATAATATGACGAGATCCTATTCGAGATTGACGGGATTGAGCGAATCGCCTAGTGAAACTCATTATACCTTTTGTTTTGATTATGCTGCTTTCCAAATAAAACTTAATTATTTAGTTAGTAATATTGAAGAATAAAGGTTAGTTTTCGTTCAAAAAATATAAAATATTTTGTTTTAAATAACCCCACTATCACAAACAAGCAATTTTCATCGTTTCCAGCCATCCTAACTTTACATTTGAACTAAACGAGATGCCGAAAATTATGGGATCTCGCGGGATTGATATTTCCAATCCCGAAGAATCTCGAATTAGCGATCTCGACTCGGGACAGCATACCCTAGCGTATACGCCAGCTATGTTTAAATCCCATGTAATAGTGGGCGAGCCTATTGCCATTAACCGGGCACAAATCTTAGAAACCACGTGATATCTATTGTCTGTGATCCAAACATGAATTCAACTCCTCAATCAATCTATCATTTATACGCAGAGGCATACATACATACATAAACTCACGCCTATTTCCCACCGGGGTAAGCAGAGACTATAGAATTCCATTTGCTTCGATCCTGACACACTTCTCTTGCTTCCTCCACATTCATTAATCGCTTCATACACGCACGCCGGTTCAGAGTAGATCGTACTAAACCTTTCTAAGGACATCTCCAATTTGGTCAGTGTAAGTCCTTCTAGGTCTTCCTCTGCCAGCCTTATCATCAACTTTCGCTTTATATGCCGCTTTTGCAATTCTATTACGCAGAGGCAAATTGTGCGACTTTTATTCCAACTAAATTCATTATGAGGAATCATGGTTTTTAACCGTACCGGTATCCGTGACACTGGGATATAAAATACGAGTTTTCAGAACAGGGTTATCACGGATTGTATAAAGTTAGTGATTATTTAGAAGATATGAATGCATGGGTTTAACTGTCTGAGAACTGATATTAGGCAGCTAAATTACTCAATTGTATAACAATATTTTATGTTTATTTTTTAAAAGAACATCTAGGGCCCTTTGCCGAGGTTTTTCTTGCAGCTTCTTTTCGCCGGCTATACAGGTTGTGAGAAGCTGCAGTAGTTTAAGCGGATGAGACGTTCGTTATGTAAAAATTGACGATTCAAAGTGTAACTATGTTACCTACTGAATAAAGATATTTTTGAATTTGTAAGTTGTAACCGGCTGTTATACTATACTTTTTTACAAAATCACACTCGATATGTTTCTGAATATGTTTGCGGACAAAAGCGTACACAGACATATAAATACGTGTAAAACTTACCCGCCTATGACTACTGTTCACCCGAGCATCCATCTACAAATGAAAGCAAACTCTAAGAATATAATAAAATTATTAACCAAAATATAAAACTAAATATTCTCATGCAACCAAAACGATGTGTCAAACTCGTATTTGGTGCTCCGAACTGGTAATAATTGGATATTGGTGCTGATTCCTGTAGACACCGTCTAATTTTATTTTAAATTATACCTGTCACTTTTTTATCTGGCGAAAAGGAAAGGGACGCGTAATCGACAGGCATAAAATTTACGTAACACACGTCAATTTTAGGCCGAAATTGAAAAAACCCCTTCCAAAGTTTTATATTCGCCAATAACCCGACAGAATTAAGTTGACAGCACACGTCAAACAGATTGCATATGAGCGAGTTGATTGAAAACTGTTAGTTTTAAAATGAAAGAATAACCTAGGCGAATCAAATAGGCATCTCACTGACATGCAACCCGTTTGACGAGTGCTGTCAACTTCGTTCTGCCGTGTTATTGGGCAATGTAAAATTTTTGAAAGGGAGAACCTGTAGCGGTTTTTCGAGTGCATACACGTGTTGACACCACCGTGGATAAAATTTTAACACGATCCATAAAAAACCTATTACAATTTTAGATGAAAGTTTTTTTTTTTCATTTGTTAACAATGAACCAGTAAAAAATAGTGGTGATAAATCATTCGTGAATTAAAACACTCGTTCATTTGCAAGACTTTTTACTTACTTATAAGATGAGAAAAGGACAGCGCTATACAAGTTTTCTGTTTCTTAAAACTTTCTTGTGATTGTTTCGATGGAAAAAAAAAACGCAAGTGTATTTTGACTAGTAGTCGCGTATTAAGTATTTCCGTAATTATTACCAGTTCTGGAGCATATGCCTCCTCCACATTAGGCCACTCTAATCATCGATACATGTCATATAATTTTCGAGTAAATTAAACAGCTTAATATAAACAGCGAAACATGTATCGCGATTTGTGGTCTAATGTCGATGAGATAGTCTATATCCAAACAATCGTGAAACTCATGCCAATTTGATTTGTAATATATCTTCAAATGATTAAATTTTGATGCTAGATAAATCTATTTACCTACGACTAAATGACATAGTACATATTACATGCTAAATTGAAATTCGCTTAAAAATTTTAATGTCAATAAATGTTTGGTTTATTGCTCGTCTGTATGTGTTTTGTGGTAAGTGGGTGTATGTATGTTAATGTGTGGGGATTAAGTGTGTGTTATATTTATAATAAAAGTGAATCTGTTGTGTACGTAGTGTAGGTGGACTAAAAGCGTGTGAATAATAAATTATATGTGTGTGTGTGTGTGTGTGTATGTTAAGTTTGTGTGTGTGTGTGTGTATATGTGTGTGTGTATGTGTGTGTGTGTGTGTGTGTGTGTGAGTAAGTGCGTGCGCATGTGGGCGCGTACCTTTGTGCGTGCGTGCTTAGTTGTGTGTGGTATCAGTTCGTGTAGGTGGGTTTCAGCTTGAAGTTAGTGTGTTTATAAGTGAGTGTCCGACACGGCGAGTATCTATGTGCTTGCGTAGTTGTGTGATTTTGCTTCTAGTTAGTGTGTGTGTGTGTGTGTGTGTGTGTAAGTGCGTGTTCACGTGGGCGCGTACCTTTGTGCGTGCTTACCTAGTTGTGTGTAAGTATCGTTTCGTGTGAGTGGATTTCAGCTACAGCTTGAAGTTAACGTGTGTGTGGTGTGAGTTTGAGTGTGTATGTTGTGGTAGTGTGCGGTGTCCGGCGTACCTGGTGCTGCTGCGGCGCGTGGTGGTGCGGGTGGTGGTGGGGCGGCGCGGGGATGTACAGGTGCGAGCCGGCGCCGAAGGGCGGGGGCGTGCCGCTGTGGAACGTCGCCTTCTCGTAGCTCTGGAAACGCATACACATGACCATCAATACAACATTTTCAAATTCAAATAATTTATTGTGACACACAGGTACAGTGGGTAGATGTTACAAAGATAATAATAAGACCGCTGTGATCAGCACTGTGGGACGCCGGAGTTGTGGAGTTAAATAAGAGACGTGTGACTTCTAAGACGGTCGTTTATTGTCTATCTGTTAATGTGGTATATAACATAGAGAGATATAGAGCACTTGCATATAATATAGGTGTGGAGGTACACGCCGAAAAGGAAAGGAACGGATGACTAACAGTTCTTAATTTTAGGAAGAATGAGTAAATGAATGAATAACCCGGGCGAATCAAAAAGGTATCTCCTCGCTGGTATGCAAACCGTTTGACGTGTGCTGTCAACATAATTCTGTCGGGTTATTGACCAATGTAAAATTTTTAGACGGTTCTTTTTTATTTGTGCTTAACATTGACGTGTGTTTTTATGCTTGTCGATTACCCGTCCCTTTCCTTTTCGGCGGATAAGAAAATGACAGGTATAACTTAAAATAAAATTAGATGGTATTTACAGGAATTAGCACCATTAGGTATCTAAATACATCTTACACTATATAACATAACATCACGCCTATATCCTCGAAGGGGCAGGCAGAGGTGTATCCGTGTACATTATAACTATACACACACCCTTCGCCACCCTACTTAATTACCATCACTTGTCACATATAAAAATCATTAAAAACTGTAAGTGAATCAGAAAGTTCAGAATTAAGGTGATTCGTTTTCCATACAAAAGTTGATGCAGTGCTACAGGAAAACGGATAGAGGAATATTGTTATAAAACCGATAAATAGTAATATTTTGGTGTATTATTTTCGCAAACTAACAAAAATTTAGGGTCCGAATACGAGAAGTACCATATTTCAGACCCTCAATTTTGATCAATTCTACATTTGTAGTGGTGCAGATTACAGTGTATTTGCTGAGCGTGTAGTGGTGTCAATGTTAGTGTGTGTGCGTGATAGTTTTTTTTTCTCTAAAGGCTTTGACTACTTGACAAGTGTAATAGAATGTCAGTGACAATTTATAAAGAGATTTTGTATGAATAAATAAAAAACTAAAAATATTACAATCTGAGAAAAGGAATATTGGAAAAATATTTTTGTTTTAACGCATATTTTTTAAACATTTTTAAATAATGGGTAAGTACCGTGTTTTAAAAGAGGACATATATTATAATAAAAAATCAATACATAAAATGACATGGCTGTATGGGCATAGTTCCCTTTGCCTTACCCTTCGGGGAAAACCAAATCAAAAAGAAAGTTGTTGCATTTGCCGGCCTAAATAGTAGTCATTTATAATTAATTGTTTTTCCATCCAACATACAGATTTATTTATATTCTCTTTGCCGCGGAATTTTTGGTGGGAACGGGAACGGGAAGGTTGCTTTCTTGATTGAATAATCTAAATAATAAATACGAAGTGGTGTTTTGTGGTTAATGATCACATTAAGTTAGTCGGAAAACATTCCCGATAGTATTATTAAATCGGAATATTCAATAAACAAAGTGTACCTATCTATTTTCGCTTTGCGCCAACAAGCCGCTTACTTCGTTTGGGGTTTGGAGTAAGAGTCTGTGTGGGGGCTTAGGTTTCATCATTTCATTAATCATCATCAAGAAAAAAAAAAACACAAGACATGGCTGTATGGGCATAGTTCCCTTTGCCTTGCCCTTTGGGAAAAAAAAATAAGATAAATTTTGAAATTCTTATGTATAATATACAAACATCACAGATGAAAAAAGCGCGGGAAACTTCCGAAATTGGCGGTCGTGTTTTTTAGTGAAAATTTAATTTAATTGATTTCGTGTGGGTTCAGTGGAGTATTTCTGTATTATTTTATCTGTTAATTCATATTTATATATATTCTTCTAAAATACTTGCTGCTGTGTAGTGGTAAGTGAGTTTTTCTTTTTACTATGGGGGTTGATCCCCCCGACGACCCCGGTGGCGGCCGGGATCGTCATCGTGTCCCTCATGTAGGGATGGAAGTTATTGTTGACGATACTTCGTCAATGGATACGGAGGACGGGTGCTCCTCTCAAGTCAGAAAACGTGTAAGACCCTTGAGAAAGATTTGCAAACATTGCAACAAAAAGCGCAAAAGTAAAAATAGTAAAAACGTTTCGGGTGTAGACAAGTGCAATTGCAATTCTGACGAAGACAATTTTATTCTCTTTTATCAACAATACCTGATCCTCCACCTCCACCACCAACAGTCACAGTAACTAATCAGCAAACCCAGCAGCAACAGCAAGTTGGTAGGAAATATGTTTCTTCCGACCTAGCACCCTATGTGGTGCACATTCAAAAGGAGCAGTCTACTCCTGACGATCCTGTTTCACTGCATCCCATTCAGTTTGGCAGCGTTCTAAAGAAAAATATGATTAAAAACATAGTGAACGGTAGCTTGAAACGGGTCGGCAGAAATAGACTATCCATGGCCTTTTCCACATATTCTGATGCTAACGCTTTTATTGAAAATCCTTGCCTTGCCAGCCATAGTTTGAGAGCTTTCATTCCAACCTTTATTATCACACGGATGGGTGTTGTCAGGGGTGTCCCTGCTGACTGGCCTGAGGATGAGATTTTGGATAATGTGAGTGTCCCCATTGGATGTGGGAAAGTTCTTAAAGCTAGGAGAATTAAAAGTAAAAAAATTATAAATGGGTCTCCAGAATTTACTAACACTGAAACAGTTGTTTTAACTTTCGATGGACAAGTACTACCAAAACGTGTGTTTATGTGCTATACTCCATTGACTGTCGACTTGTACATTTATCCAACCATTCAATGTTACAGCTGCTGCCGTTTTGGTCATACAAAGGCTCAATGCCGCTCCAAGCCTCGCTGTTATAAATGTGGGCAAGGTCACACTGCCGAATCTTGTTCAGTAGAACAAGAGGATGGATCATGCTGTCTTTGTTCTGGTTATCATTTTGCCACTAGTAAGGCTTGTCCTGAATTTTCCCGACAAAAAAATATCAAAGTGTCAATGGCTCAAAACTGCATCTCATATTTAGAGGCTTCCAAATTACACCCCGTTGTCTCCAAATCTTTTGCTGACGTTCTTAGAACTTCGCAACATAAACAATCTCAAGATGAGGCTGCTAACCCAGCAGCTCGATTGTCCCCATCTTCCAGCTCATATAAAAAAACAGTTTTCCTTAAGCCTCGTGCTCCTCCTACGCCTTCGGCTGGGTATGACCGGGCTGCACATGCATCTCTAATAAAAGATTATGATATACCTCTATCTTCACCAAATGGTTCTGCTCTGAAAAATGATAACTCAGAAAATGATAAATCAAACCAACCCATAGCGAAATTAATTTTGTCTCTTATTGAGCTTTTGTTTAAATCCAGTTTAATTCCCACCAATTCTATACCGTCCCACGTTGCCCAACTAATTGAAAACACTGTGTCTATCAATCCCAATAATGGATCAGGTACTCCTACAGTGGAATTGTAGAAGTGCTGCTGATAAAAAACCTGAAATAATATTTTTAATTAATAAATATAATCCTTCAATAGTCTGTCTCTCAGAGACATGGCTTTTGCCTGAATATTCTTTTAGAATATCAGGTTTTAATATTCTTAGGAAGGACAGAGCTAGTGATGCGCATGGTGGTGTTGCCATCCTTATCAATAGTTCTGTTCCTTACAAACAAATATCTCTTCCTCCTGTAAATAATGGTGTTGAAGCCATTGCTATCTCTGTAAATAATGTGTGTATAGTTTCTGTATATATTGCTCATCCTACTTTAGCTTTGTATAGTGATCTCACTAATATATTTAAATGTATACCAAGCCCTTTTTTAGTACTAGGTGATTTTAATGGCCAGCACCCGGCATGGGGAGGTTCATCTAGACATATTTTTTATGGAGAAGAAATGTTGCGAATTTTAAATTCTCTCAATCTCTGTATTTTAAATGATGGTACTCCTACTCGGCGTACTGGCCCTGACGAGGGCCCTAGTGCTCCAGATCTCTCTATATGCACGCCTAATCTTGCTTCTATTCTTTCGTGGTCAGTTCACCCTTCTACTTGTGGAAGTGACCATCATCCCATAACTATTAAGTTTCCTTCGTTACATCCAATGATAGCTCCGAAACCTACTCCCCGTATGAAATATAGATTACCTAGTGATTGGTCTGCATTTAGTCAGCAAGTTGACAGTAAAGTTTCAAACCTCCCTTCTGTCTGTATGGGTAATGAGATGGCTTGCTCTGAGGCTCTTGTCAAAGTCATGATTGAGGTTGCAGATGCTTTATTCCCAATTAAAGTGGGCGGCTCCAGAAAAATCCCCTGTCCACCTTGGTGGGACAACGAGTGCACAGAGGCTATAAAAAGAAGGAGGGAAGCAGAAAGGGTTTATTCCTGTTTAATGACATCTGTGAACTATGAGCTTTACTGTCAAGTGGCACGGGACACTCGTAAATTTTTGAAAAAGAAGAAGTTTGAGGGATGGAGAAGATTCTGTAATAATATTTGTCCAGATGTTAATGTTTCTGTTGTTTGGCAAAGCGTTAGGAGATTCAGGATGGGTGTTAATCCATCATCTAGAGGCTCTCTATCTTCAGAGCTAGCTGAACAATTCCTAGATAATCTAGCTCCTTCTTCAGTTCCTGAGTTACAAATTCAGTGCTTGCCAACTTCAATTTCTAATAATTTATCAGGATTAAATTCACCTTTTTCCATGTCTGAAATTAAAGGCATTTTAACAAGTTTAATTGACACGTCACCCGGTCAAGACGGTATACCCTATTCCTTTTTCTGTAACAGCAGTGATAAAACTTTAAATTACTTCTTAAATATTATAAATTCTATTATGTTGTCTGGCAACATTCCTCTCTCATGGAGGTCCCAGTTAGTAATACCTATCTTAAAACCAAAGAAACCTCCTTCTGACGCTTCTTCTTACCGACCTGTTGTTTTATCTTCTGTACTGGCCAAATTGGCAGAACATTTAGTCAAAAATAGGCTAGAATGGTATTTAGAAAGCAATAGATTGCTCTCTGAAAGTCAGTTCGGCTTCAGAAAGGGCAGAAGTACTTCTGATAGTTTGAGTCTGTTTATGACTGACATTAGACTGGCATTTTCAAAAAATGAATCCATCCTCTCTGCTTTTTTAGACATTAAAGGTGCCTATGATAATGTTGTTATTTCTATTCTTCATAAGAAATTAAAATCATTAAATGTTCCGGAAATGCTCACTTCATTTATTATTAGAATGCTGTCAGAGAGATCTATAAGTGTTACACTAGATGGGTCCCAGATATCTAGAGTTGTTTGGCAGGGCTTACCTCAAGGCTCAGTGCTGAGCCCTTTACTATATAATGTATATACTTATGATTTAGAGGATTCCTTAAGTAACTCAGTTAATATTTTACAGTATGCAGATGATCTTTTATTGTATTGTTCAGGTAAATCTGTTTCTAATTTATGTAACACACTTACAACATCTCTTGGTATATTGAAGGGTTGGCTGAATGATAATGGCTTAGAATTATCCGTTTCCAAAAGCAATGTAGTGCTTTTTTCTCGTATGAGATCTCCCCCTGAAATTAATGTTTTTTATGATAATATCCCCATGCCTGTAAGTTTACAATGTAAATTTTTAGGAGTTATACTGGATTCCAAACTTACTGGTATCCCACATTGCAATTATATTGAGGCTAAATGTGAACGGAATCTTAATATTATTAAATGCCTCAGAGGTGTATGGTGGGGCGCTCATCCTACTTCTCTGAGAATCATTTATAATGCACTAATCAGGAGTGTGATTGATTATGGATCTTTTTTGCTGGAACCATGTAGTGCTGCTGCTTTAAATAAACTAGATAAAATACAATCGGTAGCTTTAAGGATTGTTCTGGGCGCAATGAAGACTAGCCCTATTAATGCAATGCAAGTCGAGTGTGTTGAACCCCCTTTACAACTGAGGCGGCAGTTTCTTTCAGATAGTTATTTATACCGTTGTTTACAACTAGGTGACCACCCACTTTTAACCAAGCTAAAAATCCTCTCTGAAGAAGTCAACTCCTCAAGTTACTGGACTCATAAATGCACTCCTTGTTTAATTAATAGTTATCAAAAATTACTGTCAATTGATACGCCAATTCATAACTCAATATGTTTCCCTCTTTACACCTCAAACTATGAAGCCCTTGTTTATAAACCTGATGTTCGTTTAAACTTGGGTATAACTAAACAAACTTTTGAGGCATCCAATGTTTTCAATTTCGTTCTAGACACGGAATTTGACAATAGCACTGACAGTTGGCATCATGTTTTTAGTGATGCGTCCAAACGATCCACAGATAATAAAGTAGGTGTTGGCATATATCACTCACAATACGATATAGTTCAAAAGATTAAATTACCTCCTGAGAGTTCTGTTTTTACTGGTGAAGTTTTTGGTCTGTATAAAGCGGTTGAGTATGTACTTTTAGCAAAACTTAGGAAAACTATAATCTTTTCAGACTCAATGAGCGCTCTACAATCTCTATCTAAATTTTTATTTAAAACAAAACTTATTAGTCCATTGATAATAGAAACCAGAAACATGATTGTTCAGTGTGCTGCAAAGGGATTTTCGATTATTTTTGCCTGGATTCCGGGACATAGGGGTATCCGTGGAAACGAACAGGCTGATAGGCTTGCTAATGACGCCATTGATTGTGGAGATATGGCTTACTATAAAATCTACCCTCATGACCTTCTTGCTCTACCCAGAGTGTATCTACGTGATTCGTGGAGGGAAGTGTGGTCTGTCAGTTCTCAAACAAAAGGAAAATATTTCGCATCTATCCAACGTGAAATTCCTGCAAAACCCTGGTTCTCGCGGTTGCTGTTGGGCAAGACGGCATCGTGCATCCTGACTCGTATGAGATTAGGTCACGTTTGTACGTCTGCTCATCTAGCTAAATTTCATATAGTGGACAGTGCTTTATGTGAGTGTGGTGAGGTGGAGGATGTGGATCACATCTTCCTGAATTGTCCTAAATATGATAATGCTCAACTTTTTCAGGGACTTACACATTTACACATTCCTTTTCCTACTTCTATCCAGATCCTTTTATCTTCAAATAATCCTTCAGTCTATCGTTTATTAAGTATGTTTATTAATACTAATGATATTAAAATTTAACTTCCTCTTTTTATTATTATTCCTCTCCTGATCCTCACCTTTTCCAAATTCCGTTCCTATCCGGTATATTTTATTATTGAAAAGTTTCCTCGTTTTTAACGACTGCACAGTAACAACATGAAAAGATAATTATTATTGAAGACTAACTCACGATTTATCACTCAAGATTTGTCATTGGCGCATCGCTAGCCGCGGAAGCCAGAAGAAAAAAAAAAAAAAAAAAAACATCACAGACATCATGACAGATCTAAAACTAACGAAAATCTTTTTTCTTTTTTCTATTTGACTTATTTATGAATTTTAATCAAGAAAACGTGATAATAAGTTCGACAGCAACCAGTTCAGGTCCCCGAAACAGCCCATTTCAGGCCGCGTATATATGGAAATACTACTTCAACACGTCCCAGCCTCGTCATTTTTTAACGTCCTCGTTAAAAAAAACGTCCTAACCTGAACTAATTAACCTAACAATAAACACCACGCGTAAATATAAGTCCAGAAATGCGCTGCAAGTCGTCTGGACTGGGCGCGAAAACAACATAAAATTCGATTAGCTGCTAAGTGTCCCGCATGCTATCACCAGCTGTCACTGACATACGTATGAAGTCCTGCGGATTTTATTGGAACTAAATGACAAGTCATAATAATTATATGCGGATACTGCGACATCAGCGCCGTGCTTGCGGGACGTCCTGAAGCGCTATTACATCTTTCAAACGCGATGCGTCAAAGTTTGAACCGACGCAATTTAGGAAAAATCTACCTTATTATTACTGAGATAATGATCGTTATTTGTAATATCATACAATACATATACACAATTCTTTATACACAATATAATTATTATGACATATTGTGGACTTTCCGGTAGACCTACAAAAATGGAACAATTCAACCATACGTTGTTTTGTTATAATATCTCAATGGGCTCAGGCAGCGTTTTCGCCGAAAGCTCCAAGTCGGCTATATTTGTAACGATAATTATGTTTGATATTCATCACCATTTTTGAACCATTTTATACAAACAAAAAATACTTGTATAAATTATATACCCTAAAGCACGCCCATGAATCACTCTACTCATTGGTGAAAACCGTATGAAAATCCGTTCAGTAGTTTTTTAGTTAGCCGCATGTTCACTGATGCGATTAATGCCTGTTAGAATTTTACAAAATAAAAAATACGGAAATTACGGAAGGTACTTTAGTGCAAAGTACATTATTGTATAATTATAATATTACTGGTAAAAGTGATACTTTTTGAAAATTCCGTAACAAATAAACGGGTTCGCCAAATTCAATTGTAAAAAAAAATACAAAAAGTAAAAACAATTAAAACATGCACTTGGGGTTTGAACCGTGAAACTTAAGAACGGCGGCGACTGCTTTACCAAATGCGCCATTTAGAAGTTAGAAGTAGACTTCAAATTATGCATCTCTTTTAATAGCTAACCTAGTTCGCATGTGTGTGTGACAGCTTCGTGTTTGTACACAAATTGAAATGACACCAACTTTTGATGCAATGTTTTAATATGATGTCTGCAGTAAATACTTCAAAATTGTAGCTTAACTTAAAGATAATGTATGTAAGATTTCGCAACCTAACGTTTCACTGGGTCAGAACTCAACACTAAACGAATAAATGGAAAAAAATACGAAAAATGCAGAAGTAACGCCATCTGCTGACGCAGCGTTACCTAGCTGACTGACACGCATCACCTTAATTCGCAAAGAAATATAACAATATTAGTCGTAGGTAATTTATTTTTTACAAAATGGCAACGGGGGATGAGATGACGTCAGCGCGACTAACCTTGAAATGTTAGCTGTCACTTTTGAGCATACCTTGTTTTGTTGCACCATGACACACCAGATAGTACAGTGTTCTGCGGAATCACTTTGTGATCCCTAGTTTGGTTAGGACATTACAGGCTGATCACCTGATTGTCCAAAAAGTAAGATGATCCGTGCTTCGGAAGGCACGTTAAGCCGTTGGTCCCGGTTACTACTTACTAATATAAGTAAGCAGTCGTTACATGAGCCATGTCAGGGGCCTTTGGCGGCTCAATAGTAACCCTGACACCAGGGTTATTGAGGTTGGTACTCGACCTCACAACCCACACGATAGAAGAAGTGTTCTCCGAACTGGGACGTCTCTCTGAGGCCGGGCTCCCAGGCCATCCGGGCTTCCAGATCGAAAGCACAAACCCTTAACCGCTAGAGCGCAGATGCTAGTAGGTACTCATCACCATCAGCCGTACGACGCCCACTGCTGGGCATAGGCCTCCCCCAAGGATCATCACGACGATCGGTCCTGCGCTGCCCGCATCCAGCGGCTTCCCGTGACCTTCGTCGGTCCACCTTGTAGCGGGCCTACCCACTGAGCGTCGTCCGACACGTGGTCGCCATTCCAGAACCTTTCCGCCCCATCGGCCATCGGTTCTCCTCGCTATGTGTCCTGCCCACTGCCACTTCAGCTTGGCAATTCTGCGAGCTATGTCGGTGACTTTAGTTCTCCTGCGGATCTCCTCATTTCTGATTCGATCGAGCAGGGAAATACCGAGCATAGCTCTCTCCATTGCCCGCTGAGCGACACCGAGCCTCCTCACTAGACCCATCTTCTTCTTCTTTGCGAGTCGATACGAGACCCTTAACCGCTAGAGCGATACCCATACGAGACCCATAGTAAGCGGCCACGTCTCACTACCGTAGGTCATTACTGGTCAAAGACTTTCGTCTTGAGACACTCGAGGTATTTTCGAGGAGAAGAGTAGTACTAGTAGGTACTCACATTGACCTTATTCAGCGCCACATGCGTCTTGGCGTACATGGCGTTGGTGAGGTCCGCCGCCGCGCCGCCTCCAGTCTTGTTCGCGTTGCCTGTGTACGGGCCGCCTGCAATACACACATAACATAACCTCACTTCTATATCCCAATCGGGGTAGCCAGATGCACCATAAGCGAAGTCCAATCAGTTTCTTGCGGGTATGTAACTTTAGTTCGAATGTCAGTAGTTCGATGAATGCTTATACGACTGAAATATTTTTCGAATTATGTTTTTAACGAACGATCATTCTTCCGAGTCAACTTTGTATCGAACCCATCCTTTACCGACGAACGGTTGACCGAAACATTCATCGAACAACTCACATTTCTTGTTCGATGAATGCTTCGGTCCGAAAATGCATTTCTCGAGAATGTGGGTTTCCTCACGATGTTTTCCTTCACCGCTGAGCACGTGATTATCGTTTATGATCCAAACATGAATTCGAAAACAAATTCGACAATCATTGGATTAGGCCTGTGCTGGATTCCAACCTGCGACCTCAAGGTGAGAGGCAAGCGTTCTAGGAACTGGGCTACCTACCATGGCTAAACTAGCTAGTAACAAATTCAAGCAATTTTGTTAATAATTATAATTATCTTTACAAACTTACAACAATACAATGACAATAGACAATAAAAACAAGTGAAATTACAAAAATACAGATGGGAACAGGGGTCTTGGAGAACCAATCTCTATATAAATATATAAAAGGAGAAACTGACTGACTGACATATCAACTCACAGCCTAAACGGCTAAACGTACTTGAAATTTGGAAGGGACGTAGCGTAGGTACCGTAGAGGTGCACTAAGAAAGGAATTCTCGAAATTCCCACGGGAACGGGAATTAGCGGGATTAAACATTTGTGTGAAAAATCTAAAACACTTAAGTTAGACGCCTGAAATTTGGCATGCAGGTACCATAGTAAACTTAAAGCTTAGTTGCAAAAGGATATTGCGAAATTCCCACGGGAACGGGAGTTAGCGGGAAAAAACATTTGTATGAAAAAATCTAAACTGCATAAGTTAGATGCTTGAAATTTGACAAGCACTCCCACACACACAAACATCTCTCTTTTATAACACGCCACGCGGACGAAGTCGCGGGCAAAAGCTAGTTAAAGTATAAAAGGATTTGGAACAAGAGTATCAAAGTATAACTCAGCTGCGGAATTTATGTATGCATAGTATGTAACAACGGGTGTTTCTGTATGGTCTGCAGGTTTGTATGTAATAAGCAGAGAGATAAAATGTATGCGTGTGCGTATGAACTAGTTACCAGGTTTGTATGAGTCCTGTGCATCGTAGGGCGGCTGCTGGGGCGCGTATGTGGACAGCTTGCCGCCCCCGCCACCTGACACGCCGCCTACTCCGCCCACGCCGCCCACGTTCGACCCGCCTCCGTACTGGAACACATACGAGTAACCTTAGTTATGCATAAGGCGCCCCAGACACCTACAATAATATTGTCTCTTCTTCTATCGTGTGGATTGAGAGGTACATTACCAACCTCATCAACCCTGGTGTCAGGGTTATTATTGAGCCGCCAAAGGCCCCTGACATGGCTCATGTAACGACTACTTACTTACATCATTGAGTAGTAACCGGGACCAACGGCTTAACGTGCCTTCCGAAGCACGGATCATCTTACTTTTTGGACCATCAGGTGATCAGCCTGTAATGTCCTAACCAAACTAGGGATCACAAAGTGATTTTTGTGATATGTCCCCACCGGGATTCGAACCCGGGACCTCCGGATCGTGAGCCCAACGCTCAACCACTGGACCACGGAGGTCGTCATATTGTAATAATATTGTACAATCCTTTAATTTGTGAATTGAGTTTCTACAGGTTGTGAGAAGCTGCAGTAGTTTTAGGCGGATGAGACGTTCGTTATGTAAAAATTGACGATTCAAAGCGTAACTATGTTACCTACTGAATAAAGATATTTTTGAATTTGATTTCCCCTTCGTTACAAAAAAAAAGTAGGGGGTAGTACCTGTGGGTAGACGCCGTACTGGTAGGTGGTGGGCGGCGGCTGGTAGAAGTAGGCGTACCCGGGCGGCAGCGCGGCGGGCACCTGCTGCGGGGAGGCCGCGTCGGCGCGGCCGAACCGCTCGCCCGCGCCCAGCCCGAACGTGCCCTCGCGTCCGCCGTAGCCCACCTCGTAGTAGCCGCCCTGCCCACACCACATCATTCATTCATATACATATTACATTTGTTGATACCCATGTTGAAGGTCAATTTCAGTTCTCAATGGCAGAGGAGAAATGACAAGAAACTGCAAAAGCAACACGTCTTTTAAACCAATGTCGATATAGAACACACTCGTTGTCGCTTCACTATATACGGTCCAGACGACTGGATTACTTTAGCCATAGAGACGGCCAATCAACTCGCGACACTCGGCGTGGTCGATAATTTCCTTCATTCAGCGCTTATCGCTATCGGATTACTAAAGTCGATTAATTCATTCAAATATAACCGTCTCAGACGACTCCCTGAGCCGTGGTTTGCGTTCAAAAGGAACCCTCTCAGGCCTGTCGTCTTAAACTTTGTACCGGGTGAGAGCTCTCAGCGCTTCCCATTGTTCCGGGCAAAAATTTAATGCCGTTTGCGGCAAATCTGCAATAAGTCACTTAAAAAAAACCAAAATCAGCCGTTACTATCAGTAAATAGTAACCGAGACCAACGGCTTAACGTGCCTTCCGAAGCTACTACTTTTTCGACAATCAGGTGATCAGCCTGTAATGTTCTAACCAAACTAGGGATCACAAAGTGATTTTTGTGATACGTCCCCACTGGGATTCGAACCCGGGAACTCCGGATCGTGAGCCCAACGCTCAACCACTGGACCTCAGAGGCCGTACTTTCTCGTGATACGGGGCTTGTAAGTTATAATAAACAGGGCACAGTGACTGACAAGGTCGGTGTGCTCAAGTTTTAATATTTTTATTCTGTTTTATACAGGTGGAAACCTGTCATTTTCAACCTGTTTTCGCTATAGTTGTTAAGAGCTGTTGTTCTCCTAAACATCTCTTCTTCTTTGCGAATCGATGGCGATCGATACTAAATTTTTGCTGACCAATATTTGGCCTCGCTTACGGCATTGTCAGTGGCTTCGTAAAGGTCTTTAATAGTGCAGGTGTAAGGGCACTTAGGACAGCACAAAAGGTGAGCCATAGTTTGTGGTGATACTCCACACTCGCAATCATCGCAACCATCAACCAGGTATCCACACCTGCAGAGATTATCCTTGCAGCGGCCAACCTGTGTCCGAAGCCTTTTTAAAGACTTCCATGTGGGCCACGCTAGATTGCTAAACATGAATTATTATTTTTTGTTTTGGTTTTCCCCGAAGGGTAAGGCAAAGGGAACTATGCCCATACAGCTATGTCTTACGTATTTTTTTTCTTGATGATTAATGAAATGATAAAGGGTGACGATGATGAAACCTAAGCCCCCACCCTCGGAGCAGACTCCTACTCCGAACCCCAAACGAATTAACTCAAAAGTCCGCATAAACTTTTGAGTTATGAAGCGGCTTGTTGGCACGAAGCGAAAATAGGTAGATACACTTTGTCCACCGAATACTCCGATATAATAACACTGTCGCGAATGTTTTCCGACTAATTTAATGCGATCATTAACCACAAAACACCACTTCGTATTAATTATATAGATTATTCATTGAAGAAAGCAACTGTCCCGTTCCAGTTTCCCGCCAAAAAGGCCCAACATGAAATAAACAAACAAGCAGGCGGTGCCCTGCGCGCATACCATGTGGTGCGGCAGCGTGGAGCGCATGATCTGCGCCTCGTCGTAGGCGGCGTACGTGGCGCTGCCCGCGGCGCCGTACAGCGCGCCCGCCGCGTAGCCCGCGCCCGCGCCCCCCGCGCCCGCCCCGCCCGCGCCGCCCGCCGCCGTCACTGCCACCGAACGTACACTCCAGGTTAGGTTACACAGTGCGAGCAGCTGATGTGACAATAGACAGCTACTGTGCCTGTGTACTCGTAAGACAGTAGCTCGACTCGCCTCGCACGGTCGCACTATGCAAACTGCTGGCGTCGCAGAAGACAGCCACTACACCAGTGTACTGGTATAACTAGTCAAATCAATTAGTTTTTGATAAACGTCGAAACTCGAAATTACTGTGGGATTTGTACGAAAAAGCACATTATGACGTCATAGAAAAAGGTGATAAAATGTCTGACTTATAAATACGTTTTTCTTGATTGAAATTCAAAATAAGTTAAATAGAAAAAAGAAAATGTTTTTCGTTACTTTTATATCTTGTCTTTATTTAGTAATCAGAATTTCGTAATTTATCTTGAACCTGGTACACGACCCAACTCATCAACAAAATCTATTGATTTTGTAGAAATATTTTTCTATTTGACATTTGTTTGCATTGCACACTTGCATATAAAAGCAAATGTTAAAATGTAATACTGCTTTATTAGATGAATTACTTCGATATAGCCTTTTTAACCCCCCAGAAATCAGAATCATTTACTCAACGTAAATATCATAGATAAACTTGTTGAAGATCAACGTAACATTTTTGAATTTACGTCATTTCGCAAGGTGTTACGGCTGAGGAGAAGAAATGACTAATGACAAGAAACTGCAACAGCAACACATCTTTTAAATCATTGTAGGTATATAAGTTATTGAATAACTACAGAAACACATTTAATACCATGCATTTTTATCATTTAGGTAATCATAATCTTGTAATAAACTTTTTTACATAAAGCTTCACATGAGCTTTAAATTTATTTTCTGACAAATTCAAAATATTGTCTGGTATTTTGTTGTAATAACGTCGTTTCGATGGCATTCGATTCTTTCGGACCAGTATTTTGCCACCCTGTCAGGACTGCCACCACCACCTTATGATCATTTCGACGAACATACTTTTTGCTTTTTTGTAATTGTTTGGTGAAATTTTTATGTGATTTTGTGTGTGGCGTCCTTTAATTTATAATAAACAACTTCTATTCTATAACATGATATGATGTCAACCTGCATTTCTTGGGTATGTGGGTTTCCTCACGATGTTTCCCTTCACCGCAGAGCACGTGACAATCATTTATGATCCAAACATGAATTCGAAAACAAATTCAAAATCATTGGCTGGGATTCGAAACTGCGACCTCAAACTGGGCTACCACAGCTCAGTTCCAACAATATTACATACTTAGGAGTCAAATTAATGACCTTATTTTTTTGAAGTCGGTTAACCTTTGATCTGTTTGTAGTAAGGATCCTGACTACCCCTCTCGTATGTTTGTGATAAGGATCCTGACCCATAGGACTGGTACCTATTTTTACGTAATTATCCTTTTCTATCGCAAAAGGTTTAATGACGCTATACAATACATCAAAATGTACGTACCTGTCGTCGTGGCTACTTTGGCAGTGGAGGTTTGTGTCGTCGACGTACTCGTTAGGTTATTGCTTGACGCCACCGAACTGTCGTACTGTCAACAAAGTTACATTGCGTCAATAAAGCGGCTCCATTCGAAGACTTGCAGGGCTAACATGCGCAACGTCATAAATATTGTCGAAATCGTTTTTTTTTTCTTTAATTTGCATGCGACCATTAGCACCAATCGACATAATGATATCGTCAGAATCGATAAAATATCCGTGACAAAATTTTATCACGTTGCGCATTTTCGCCCTACAGGGGGGTTAAAAAGGCCACATCGAGCAATTCGTCTAAATAATTTGACATTTGTTTGCATTGCGCACTGACTTTTACATGCGCAAATGTCAAATTGCTACATTGCTTTCTTAGATGAATTGCTTCGATGTGGCCATTTTAATCCCCCAGTTTATCAAGATTATCATCTTATCATTAAAAGATCATACACGTCTAGCAAGAGACTGTACACACTACATATTCAAATACTCTTCGAAAAAAAAGTGTTACCTGCGGCGTGTCCTTGGGCTGCAGCTTGGGCTGTGGCGTGGGCTGGTAAGCGGTGTAGGGCGCCGCCGTGTACAGCGCGCTGCCGCCGTAGACCGTCGCCGACGACGACGTCTGCTGCAATACACATACATTACATACAGTTGCTGCAATACATATTCATTACAGTTATCTGACTAATTACTTACATCAGTAAGTAGTAACCGGGACCAACGGCTTCACGTGCCTTCCGAATCACGGATCATCTTACTATCGGACAATCGGGTGATCAGCCTGTAATGTCCTAACCAAACTAGGGATCACAAAGTGATTTTTGTGACATGTCCCCAACGGGACAATGGAAAGGAAATGGACCGGGGAATGGTCTCCCAATAGAGACAGACGCAGGCGTGGCAGACCGAGGCGGAGATGACTTGGATGCTTTCCTGGAAGGCTGGCTGGAGGAGGCACTAGAAAGAGGTTCCTGGAGGAAGTGGAGGGAGGTCTTTGCCCAGCAGTGAGACACTTTAAGCTAGATAAAATCCAGACGTACGGCGGGTTACCATCCTTACTTGGTTGACATACCACTAATCCGCACCAAGCGCTTCGCTTCATCCTTCATAATGCGCACAGCCAAGGAATGGAATGGGCTGCCGGCGTCGGTGTTTCCTGACTCTTATAACCTGGGGTCCTTTAAATCACGGGTGAATAGGCATTTTCTGGGTAAGCTCATTCCAACGTCGATCTCTTCTTCTTGTAGAAGAACGAAGTCAAGAGCAAACCCATCTTAATTAAAAAAAAAAAAAAATAAGGTCCCCACTGGGATTCGAACCCGGGGCCTCCAGGTCGTGAGCCCAACAGACCACGGAGGCCGTCTAATGTTTCGAATGTTATGTTATGTAACGCTAGGGAGAAGAATGTGTTTTATTTATGTGTACAAACCTGGTATGAATTGATGATGGGCTGGTATTGAGTGAGTGTCACACTGGAAGGATACGCTGTGGCCGACATCGCCGACGCGCCCGTTAGCGACGCGTTCGTTGAATTCACCTGCGAATAACAAATATACAGGCTGTTAGCGCCATCGTAACGAATACTGAGGGGCACGACACTAAAATTATCAAGAATTTTCCGACGAGAAATTCCACCTGATATCACCCCATACAAGTACATACTATAGCCATACAAGTGCATATGGGTGTTAGCGACATCGTAACGAATACTGAGGGTGATGGCTCAGACCATGATTCTGAATTTTAGTGTTTTTAAATTATTTTCAGTTCTATACTTTTCCGACAGGAAATTCTACTTGATATCAAATTAGAATCATGGCCTGAAACATCCATCAAAGTTTTCGGTACGATGTCACTAGCACCCTGATATAACACACATTAGACAGTACAGTAGCCAATTAAGTTAAATAACTACAATTTTCATGAGTTTTCGACAGGAAATTCAACTTGATATCAACTCAGAAACATGGTCTGAATCATCCCCCTTAGCATTTGTTACGCTGTCACTAACACCCATATGTACTTGTATGGCTATAGCTTGTAGTTGTATGGGGTGTAAGTGACATTGTAACGAATACTGAGGGGGGTGATTCAACTCATTATTCTGAGTTAATATGGAATTTTCCATCGTAAATGTAGAATCATGGTCTGTACCATCTCCCTCAGTATTCGTTACGATGCGATGTCACTAACTCCCTGTACACGTGTTGTTTATATAAGCTGTATGTTTTCTTTAAAAAAAATGTGATGAGCGTAGTGTTTGTTACCTGCGGCGCATACACATTGGCTCCGTAGACGGGCGGGTGGTGCGACACGGCGTGGTGAGCGTACACGTTCTGCTGCTGGCCGACTGTCTGCTGCGGACACATGTTATGTTATGTTAGTGGGCTCTGTTTTCCGTATTTAGGGTGGTATTAAACGAATCTCAGCTGAGACTGCCCTCAAAACCATGCTCAAGTCTCTGTTTTTATAGAACTGTCACATTGACGTGATCTTGAGGGCAGTCGCAAAGCTGAGATTAGTTTATTAATACCACCCTTAGACTCTAAGATGACCCATTATGCGTGCTAGTGTTGACTACATAAGCCAACTTTATTTTCAAATAAAAAATACTATTGTATGCAGTATCTTACGAAAAATAATGATAAAATTGCAGCCTATCGCATAAAATATACATTGCCAGTAAAGTGGCTATGGAATTTGAGAAGCAGTAGAGCTATCGTAGTTATCTGTTTGCTGAAGTAGTAGTAAAAGGGTTTGGTTGAACCGGCGACAGCGTTTCACATAGAAAATGCGCGCTAGGGCCGTTCCATCCTCTTTCATGTATTCCGTGAGAGGTACCTTGGGCCTGTGGTGCTGCGTGTAGTGCAGGCTGGCGGGCGGCTGCGCGGGCGCCGCGGCGCTGGCCTCCGACACGCCCGACACCGCCGACACGGACGACACGCCCGACACGGATGACACACCCGATACTGACAGCTGCTTCATGCCCGCTGATAGTTGCTTTTCTAATGACGCTGGAACAAAAACAAACAGATTATAAATATTTACAATTTACAATTAAAATCACATGGAACAGATTAAAGAAAAGGTTAACGTCGTGTCTTATAGGGAAGTCAAGGAACTAAAAGTTAACTTACTTGTGCTGTTCGTGACGATGCTCTCAGTGGTGACGGGTTGACTAGTCGGCGTTGTGTCCACTACAGATAAACTCTCGTTTAACTGGAACGTAACAAAAACAACAAAATTTTACACGTCATTCATACAGGGTGTAAGAGGCATCGTAACGAAAACTTTAAAGGATGATACTGACCATCAGGGTTAAGATGCGCAACTTGATAAAATTTTGTCACGGTCATTTTATCGATTCTAACGATATTAGTATGTCGTTTTGGCGATGGGTGCTAATATGCGAACCCAAATAAGTAATGTCGTTCTGTCGAAATACGAACAAAACCACGTGGCACGCATGTTAGGGAAAAAAACAAACTTTCCGATTTTGATAAAATTTATTGAATCGACGGATAAGTTTATCACTTTGCGCATTTTAGCCCTACATAATACTGAGTTGACATCATTTTATTTTTAAAGTTACCGACCTCAGACACCTAGTAGACCTCAGTAGTAGTAGTGGTGGTAGTAGTGGTGGAGTGAGGTAGTTGCGACCTCAGGTAATACAGTACCCGTGCGAGCCTGGGGCGGGTCGCCAGTTAATGATATGGTGTTGTTAAAGATATTGTGGGCAACTCACCATACTGTTAGTGGTAGGATAGCTACTGCTGGGGGCTTCAGTCGTTGTCTCGTGGCTACTTGGCACGGGTTGGGTCTCCGCTTGTGACGTCGGCTGGAATATATTATGTTTTGTCAGTCAGTTTATTCTTAGGGAGGTATTGGTGCTAATTCTTGTAAACACCATCTAATTTTATTTTAAGTTATATCTGTCATTTTCTTATCCGCCGAAAAGGAAAGGGACTGGTACAAGCATAAAATTTATGGAACACACGTCAATTTTAAGGACAAATCTAAAACAACCATTTAAAAATTTTACATTGGCCAATAACCCCCAGAATTATGTTGACAGCACACGTCGAACGGTTTGCATACCAGCGAGATACCTTTTGATTCGCCCGGGTTATTCATTCATTTACTCATTCTTGTTAAAATTAAGAGCTGTTAATTATCTGTAACTGTTATTAGTAAGGAAAGGGACGCCTTTATACGTAATTAGTAAGAAAATGACAGATATAACTTAAAGTAAAATTAAAAGGTGTCTGCAGGAATCGGGGCCATTAATAAACTAATCTCAGCTGAGACTGCCCTCAAGACCATGCTCAAGTCTCTGTTTTTATACAAGAACTGTCACATTGACATGATCTTGAGAGCAGTCTCGAAGCTGAGGTTAGTTTATTAATACCGCCCTTACGAGTCTAAATGCGGAAAACTGAGCCCACCACTAACTAGTTAGTATGTTTTTTTACTAGTTGCCTATTGTACTCCATATTCTTCTTCTATCGTGTGGGCTGTGAGGTGGAGTACCAACCTCATCACCCCTGGTGTCAGAGTTACTATTGAGCCGCCAAATGCCCCTGACATGGCTCATGGTAACGACTACTTACTTACATCATCAGTAAGTAGTAACCGGGACCAATGGCTTAACGTGCCTTCCGAAGCACGGATCATCTTACTTTCGGATCTGATGATCAGCCAGTAATGTCCTAACCAAACTAGGGACCAAAAAGTATATTTTGTGATATGTCCTCACCGGGAATCGAACCCGAGACCTCCGGATCGTGATCCCAACGCTCAACCACTGGACCACGGAGGTTGTTCCACTCCATATTTAAAAGTGGGCTAATAAAAATAATAATGACTATATGTCACCTGTTTAGGCAGCGGCGCGTCCTGCAGCGTGTCGGGCTCCAGGGCTCCGAACTGCACGTCGAGGAACATCGCGCCTTCGCCCCCGCCGCCAGGCATCTCCACCGCCGACGACGGGATCTACAGACATAATTAAAAATATATATATATATTTGGACGTTTTGAATACATACAATTTACCGCCAACAACAGAATCTGTTGATAAAGTCAACCAGTAACTTTTTATTGCAACACATAGGAGGTACATGCTACTAGGAAGATAATCATGGTGTTTTTGAATTTAGAAGATAATTTACGAGAGGGACGTTTTTGAAAGAGTTAATTTACGAGTGGGACGTTTTGAAAGAGATAATTACGACAGGGATACTTTCAAAGGTGATACACGGGAATGTTTTCGAAGAAGATAATTTACGAGACGAACGTTTATGAAAGACATCAATTATTATTGGAGGAATGTTATCGGAAGAGATAATTTACGAGACGGACGTTTTTCAAAGGGATAATTTACCAGAGGGATATTTTCGAAAAAATCATTTACGAGAGGGACGTTTTGAAGAAGATTATTTGCGAAAGAAATGTTTTAAAAGATATATTTGAATGAAGTGTTTTTTTAGAATAAGGTATAGGTATTGTTTTCGTTATCGAAAGGCTTCTTCTTCTTTTTTCCTCCCGGGTGAATTTACGAAACTCTAGTGTAGCACCAAGAACTATTTTTGGGCTGTATCTGTAAGTTAGGGTTGGATGTATATGATGTAGAGCTGGAGGCGTACCTTGGAGGGCGGCGGCACGCGCGCCCGCTGCGGCTTGCGCTGCGCGGGGTCGCTGTAGGCGTACTGGCCGGCCGCCAGCTGCGACAGGTACTGCGACTGCGCCGCTGACAGGCTGCCCGACATACCCATAGGCTGTTGGGCAAACATACGCCTTCAATGCTGCTACTCCAAACTACTATACAACTTTTTTTTTGACGTGACTTATTGTAGATTTGCCGCAGATGGCATTAACTTGGCCGGACAAAACTATACAACTACTATCGGACTGGATGCGCTCGAAAAACCACAGAACCATGATCCGAGCGCGGATCAGGGGGGTTAAAAAGGCCACATCGAAGCATCAAAACATAAACATAACATAAACAGCCTATACACGTCCCACTGCTGGGCACAGGCCTCCCCTCAACCGGAGGGTGTATGGAGCATACTCCACCACGCTGCTCCAATGCGGGTTGGTGGAGGTGTTTAGGCTAGTAGCCCGGGACCAACGACACAATTCATCTCACATCGAAGCAATTCGAATCGAAGTTTGCATCGCGCACTTACTTTTATATGCGCAAATGTCAAGTTGCAATATTGCTTTTTTAGGGGAAATGTTTCGATGTGCCTTTTTAACCCGCCAGTTCTACATCGATCTACGAGATCGACAATTTAACTCGAATTAGCGCTTCAAGTTCGAAAGTACTCGTATAGTCAAAATCTCGCTTAACTAAGACACATAGGTAACAGATGTTTGACATATGAAGGGACTAATGGTTGACACATGAAGGACTCATGTTTGATACATGGGGGACTCATGTTTGACACATGGGGGACTCATGTTTGACATATGAAGGGACTAATGTTTGACACATGAGGGACTTATGTTTGACAAATGAGGGACTCATGTTTGACACATGAAGGGACTAATGTTTGACACATGAGGGACTCATGTTTGACACATGGGGGACTCATATATAGAATATAAATGAGAGACAAGTACCTGGTGGTGCGGCGTGGAGCGGTACGAGTCGAGCGGCGCGGGCGCGTCCGAGTGCGCGTGATTGTTCGCCGTACTCATTTGCTGGAATATAAACAATTTTATTTTTAATCCACCATTTTAAACTGCTGAAGTTAATTTTACTCTTGCTGAGTTCAAAACACCGTTATTTCTTTCTTGCTCTTAGATTATTTTTTCGTAAATGAGGTGACCTGCCTTGAGACTCTTAGACAGTCTAATTCAATGTGCAATCGGCCTTAATTCGTATGTCAAATATATCATGATAGTCTTGATGAGATAGCTTAGGACTTAATTAGTTTGAAATGCGTCGGCCGTGGCATGCCTTGCGTGTATTGCGTGCGTTGTACGCGAGGCATGCGGGACTCCGCTTTGGCACGTGATAATGTAAGAAGTTACCTCAATGAGCTTGAGATGCGGCGGCTGCGTGGCGTGCGCTGCATGCGTGGCGTGTGCGGCGTGCGTGGCGTGCGGCGTATGCGCGGCGTGCGGCGTGTGCGGCGCGTGGGCGGCGTGTGTGGCGTGTGTGGCGTGGGTGGCGTGCGGCAGCTCGGCCGGGTAGCTGTACGGCACGTGGGCTTCGCCTGACCCGTTCGCTTCGGGAGTCTCCCAGTCCTCCTGTGCGAAAATATATAACTATAAAGAATCGTGGCGTTTTGATAGTCTGGCCAGACCTTTGTAAGATTATTAAAAGTAGAAAATAGACGTAGAGAGCAGAAGTGGTATTTCTCTTTGTTATTTATCTCTATATTATGCAAAGGTTTTTCTCAATCAATCAATTTATACTATAAAACATGCACAATGTCATTACTTATTAGAAATATGATGATCCATACTTCTTTTTTCGCTTTAAGCTTCTATTTTTGCACTTCCCCGTGTTGTCAGTTCTACGTCGCTATATTAACAGGAACATTGCGTCCCACATTTTGAGCGCTGATGTTCAATCTACGGTAGTAGTAAATCTATGGGGTGAGTCATGACGTCACAACGCTCTGAAGACGTAGAATATCAGCAACTCACCCTGGTGTTGACGTTGAGCGCGGGCTCGGGCTCCGGCGCCGCGGCAGCCGCAGTCACACTCGGCGTGAACACCTGCACACACAATACAAACAAAGACTATACATATTTGCCACCACATCGCATGCACGGTCGCACGGTGCACAAGCGGCGTAACGACTTACAAAAAATACAAATACACTTTATTGCAACAAAATAAAAAGATTTTTTTTATTTTTTTATTTATTTCACTCACAACAACTGTCTTTACAGGATAACCTAATGCGACAGAGTTGGGGACTTATTTATACATATGTAAAATTAATGATTAATTATTTTTTACTAGCACAGTTGATGCAGCAGGGTTGATGAGGTTGGTATTCTACCTCACGACCCACACGATAAGAAGAAGACTAGCACAGTATTAAATAATAACACCACCACGCGGGCCCAGTGCGGATTGGTGGTTATTAACGACTGCTAATGCAGCCGGGACCAACGGCTTAACGTGCCTTCCGAAGCACGGAGGAGCTCGAGAGATACCTTTAACTAGGTACATGGGAAATGGCGGCCTTATCGCTTAAAGCGATTTCTTCCAGACAACCATAAGGTGAGGAAAAATGACTTCGTCAGGAACAAATAATTTAAGACCTCGCAACGCAATTGCCAAACTCCCTTCCCATTTGAAATTTGTACATTCCGGCCCTCACTCTATAAAAAATACAATAAATTACCTAAATTCATAACTGAATTAGACAAAATACATCTCTCTCAAATATATCGATAATTTTATCACGTCGCGCATGTTAGCCCTGCAGACCTTTATTACTGTGGTACAAAGGTATAAATCGGCACGCGTCTTGTCACTTACCGGTCACACTAATTGGCCATGCTCGGTTTTTGTAAAAGTACAGAAAGCTGAAAACCATTTCGAGATAAATGAATTTGAAACAACTCCCTATATTTACTTTTTTTTATTTTTCAGTATTTTTGAAGATATTTTATTAAAATGATTGACCTTTATTTGACCTTTGTAACAAGATGTATAAAAATATGCCTTTGCCTGCTTACAAAAAGTTCATTTATGACAAGTGGTATTGATAGTTGACACAAGTTGTTGATGAGGTTATATTCAAATTATTCAACAAGCTATTCTGTTTCTGTCTGTATTCTTTATTGCGATGGCGACTAGAACAGCTAATTTCGAAAATGCCGACTCTCGTAATTTACCGCGAGTGAACAACGTCATGATTTTAGAGTTTATGACCAACTCCAACAACCACAATATTTCGGAGATCAGAGGAGCGAAAGCTCTTATGTAAGTGTTATAATTATACCTAGTTGCTCATAAAAATACATACATAATTGTGATTTATTGCTGTAATTTTTATATGTAATTTAAATATGTAATTAGGTACACATAAAGTAACGTTTCAACAAGTTTCATCTGAGTTTGGCGAGATGGACTGAATTGGACTGACAATCACTGACAGTTCAGTATTGAACTGACAGTATTGATATTGACGCTTTTTTTGTAGGCAAAGGCATTTTTTAATTCTTGCTTTAGTGACGTCACCAAGGGTGAAATTTTAAGTGTTTCTAAAAAATAGATAGGATTGATAAAACACAAAAATATCGAAATTGCGAAATTGGTTCCTTAAAATGGACTATATTTTCAAAATAAATTATAAAACAAATACATAAAAAAATCGTAGCATGGCCAATTTAAGAGCCACGCTCTTGTCGGTGTAGCATTCTCCATGCTACGTTTTTAGGGTAAAATAGGCCAGTGGTTTCTCTTGCCTTCCGCAGTACTCTGTCTGACGCGAGTGGGACGGCGCCCAGAGTAGTCTATTTCAAAGCCGTACTAGGAATCCTATCCTCCGTCTCTGAATAGTACTGACAGTTACTGCTGCGCTCTCAGTTCCAGGTTACAGTCTCTGTGACTTACCGGTACGTCAACTTATTTACGAAACGGCGTAGCTTAGCAAAGCGTTGTAGAACGTTCGAATAAGCGTACAGTTTGGTACCGGTCCTACATTACAAGACAAGAAGTTCTTCACGAGGACTCAAAAGAAATAAGTAAATACCTTGGTGTCTGACAGCGAGCCGGACCACTCCTCGTTGTCCCAGTCTTCTGTTGTGGGGAATGCATCGCCTGTCGTACCACCTGAGCAAACGACATACTTAATATTATAGGAAAAAGAAATGACCAAAGACGAGAGATGGATGGTATGCATGCCTCTATCACAGCACAAGCTGAGAAAATTCCTTTTGCGTGTACATTAAATAATACATTTAATTAGTTCTTAAAGAAATAAATAAACTGTCACTGGCAATAATTTTTTACGAGTGTGTGGATTAGAGTGTGTGGGTACGAGTGTGTGGGTACGTGTGTGTGGGTACGAGCGTGTGGGTACGAGCGTGTGGGTACGAGCGTGTGGGTACGAGTGTGTGGGTACGAGTGTGTAGGTACGAGCGTGTGGGTACGAGTGTGTGGGTACGAGTGTGTGGGTACGAGTGTGTGGGTACGAGTGTGTGGGTACGAGTGTGTGGGTACGAGTGTGTGGGTACGAGTGTGTGGGTACGAGTGTGTGGGTACGAGCGTGTGGGTACGAGTGTGTGGGTACGAGTATGTGGGTACGAGTGTGTGGGTACGAGCGTGTGGGTCCGAGTGCGTGGGTACGAGTGCGTGCGTGTGTGGCGTACGCACCGGTGTCGTCGTCGGCGCCCCAGCTGTGGTCGTGCCGCGGCGGGCGGGCGCGCGGGGCTGCGGGGCGGCGCCCACCCCGAGCCGCGCGCGCCCCGCGGGCCCCGCGCCCACCGCCGCGCCCACGCCCGCCCTCGCCCTCGCCGCGACCTGCGGAGTACACAACTTTAATGGACCAACATTTATATACAGGATATTAGGGACACCGTACCGAATACTGAGAGGGATCACTCGGCTTATGGTTCTAAATTATCAAGTTTCATTTTAAAATTAACAGTGGTCAATCATCCGTCCCTTTCCTCGTCGGCGGATAAGAAAATGACAGGTATAACAAAATAAACTTAGATGGTGTGAATCGGAATCAGCACCATTGTCCTCCCGTAGGAAGCCGGGACGGGCTGCTAGTCATCAATAAAGTTTATTATGACTCACGTGGTCGTGGTCCGGAGCGCGAGCGCGCGTCGTGTTCGCGAGGAGGCTCGACCTCGCCGTTGCCAGCTGCGGCGGGGGGCTTTTTCTTCTTCTTCTCGCTGGTCTGCCACACGCCCTGAAGATGAAACATACAATATTCATATCAAATGTATTTCTCTTAGTAATGGCCTATTATTACACCCCGAACACTCATTACAAAAACATCATTCTTACTATAAGTAATAAGCGTAAGTGCGAGTGTGAGTCAGTCCCCCTTACTCCGATGATCATAGAATAAATAAGGTAGGTATGACACTTTATATAGAACGGTAACTCTCCGCTTCTCACCAGCGTCTGAGCTAGGTTTACCTCACCCCCCCTTGGTCTCACTTTAGTCTTCAAGTATGGGCGTCAGACGTCACACACATATACGTAGATGCGCGTGTACGACATGTAGTGTCTGTGTAAAACGAGGTCTTTTGTCGATCCAACAATGTTATGTTGGAAGTTGTATATATGCGTCACACTGTGTAAACTTCGATAGCGCGCTTCAGGACAGCATTATTAAATGATGGCGCCATCTGTTACATGTGAGCGGAACTAGCTGGTCAACTAGTTCGGTCCGGCACAAAAGCTTTACATATATAAATAAATAAACAAAATATGTATATATCTCAACGGGGTGAATGGGGTAGTCGCGAGGTGAACTAAGTTCCACATCTCACCGAGCTTTCTGTGTGTTTTTGTGTGGGTGTATGCCGCTTGAGTGATCAGTGCGTAGATTACCTGTATAGTCTGGTTGTCCTCTAGCAACAGGTTGCAAGCAGCCACCATGTCGTTGTCGGAGTCGTGTAGCGCTGAGCACACCTCCTCCTCCGTGCGACACGTCATCTCCATCAGCTCCAGAACCTGGAACCACCATCATCATCTCCTTAGCTTTCTTTTTTTCACATAACTTAATGTGGATTTGCAAATGGGGAGCGCTGAGGGCTCTCACCCGGTACAAAATTTAAGACAACAGACCTGAGGGTGCTCGCTAGGCGCGAGCTTCGGCTCAGGGTGTCATCTGAGAACATTATATTAGAAAAAGATAATCGACCCTAGTGGGTCGTTAGCGATAAAATCCTCTCCGTTCTCCCGTTTCTTACAGGGTCCGTTTCATCTAACTTGAAGATTTGACAGGTCCGATTTTTTACTGAAACGACTGCCTGTCTGTCTGTCCTTCCAACTCAAAGAGAGAACCACCATTGGGGTAATAGGTGTGTAAAATCTAAAAAAATCGTCTTCTATCGTGTGGGTTGTGAGGTGGATTACCAACCCCATCAACCCTGGTGTCAAAGTTTCTATTGAGCCGCCAAAGGCCCCTGACATGGCTCATGTAACGACTACTAACTTACATCAGTAAGTAGTAACCGGGAGCGACGGCTTAACGTGCCTTCCGAAGCACGGATCATCTTTCTTTCGGACAATCAGGTGATCAGCCTGTAATGTCCTATAACCAAACTAGGGATCACAAAGTGATTTTCGTGATGTGTCCCCACAGGGATTTGAACCCGGGAGCGGTGAGCCTAACGCTCAAACCCCTGGACGACAGAGGCCGTTAAGCCCGTTAGAAGAATGACGTAATGTATGTACTCACCATCCTCCGCACATCGGACGCATCTTCATTCTTACGATCGATCATGTGAGCCATGCGAAGTTGTTCTGTTGTAGCCTGCAGAATACAATAACATCATTGGAGTCATTTAAAGGGCAAGTCAAGGCGCATTTCCTTACTTCTATTTCCTATTCATCTTCATAATTCAAAAATATCTTTATTCAGTAGGTAACATAGTTACACTTTGAATCGTCAATTTTTACATAACGAACGTCTCATCCGCCTAAAACTACTGCAGCTTCTCACAACCTGTATAGCCAGGGAAAAGAAGTTGCAAGAAAAACTCGGCACAGGGCCCTAGACGTTCTTTTTTTAAAAAAAAAACATAAAATATTGTTATACAATTGAGTAATTGAGCTGCCTAATATCAGTTCTCAGACAGTTAATCCTATGCATTCATATCTTCTAAATAATCACTAAGTCTATATTAATCTATCTACTCCTTTCCTTTTCTTCCATAGTATATGTAGTAGTTTAAGTAGTGATATTTATTTATTATAACAATTATAATTATGTGTATTATTATGTAGTTGTAGTCGAAAGAGTATTTGTTTTTATACGTACAAGTATTCCCATGCTAAATTACATAATATTCAATATCTCCTATACTTAAAGGTTGCCTGGAAGATATTGCTACCTACCAATAAGGCCGCCTATTGTACTCATTCTATTTCTCTTTTGTTTTGTATTTTGTTTTTTCCTGTTTGTGCAATAAAGCATTTGTTATGTTATAACATTAAACAAGATAATTAAATATTTTTATGTCTTCCTAAATATAATTATCATTATTTGTTATTTATTTTCTTATCTAATCTTTCTGATTCTTTAAAAATACAATATGCACTTATAAGTACGTTTGCACTATCATCATGGTTCATTAATAAACGCAATTTCATTTTCTAAATGTTTCCAGTGTCTCGGAATATCATCTACACTGCAGAAACTTCTTCTCATCGTGTGGGTTGTGAGGTGGAATACCAACCTCATCAACCCTGGTGTCAGGGTTATTATTGAGCCGCCAAACGCTCCTGACATGACTCATGTAACAACTATATACTTACATCAGTACATAGTGACCGGGGCCAAACGCTTAACGTGCCTTCCGAAGCACGTATCATCTTACTTTCGGACAATCAGGTGATCAGCCTGTAATGTCCTAACCAAACTAGGGATCACAAAGATTTTTGTGACATGTCCCCACCGGGATTCGAACCCGGGGCCTCCGGATCGTGAGCCCAACGCTCAACCACCGGACCACTGAAGCCGTTACTATAGAAAGTGAAGATTATTATAATATTGATCCCTTTAAAAAATCATCATCATCATCAACAGCCTATATACGTCCCACTGCTGGGCACAGGCCTCCCCTCAATCAACCGGAGGGGGTATGGAGCATACTCCACCACGCTGCTCCAATGCGGGTTGGTGGAGGTGTTTTTACGGCTAATAGCCGGGACCAACGGCTTAACGTGCCCTCCGAAGCACGGAATCATCTTACTTTTTCGGACAATCTTCATTTTTTTTAAAAATCCTAATCTAAAATTAGAAGAGAAACTGTGAACCATAAGATACTAAATTACTTGACTGTAAGACCTCATTGACTATCATCGTCGTCATCTCACTGGTTCTGACGGACCATCATACTGACCGATTAGTCGACATTTGACAGATTCTACTTTTGACATCATAGTCTATTTTAGCCAGATTCTATATTTGACAGATTCTATATTTGACAGATTCTACATTTGACAGATTCTACTTTTGACAGATTCTACTTTTGACAGATACTACACTTATCAAATTCACAGTACAGTTTTGATATTTTAGTGGAATCAAAAATGAAACCGAATTCTATGTTACTTAATCATCATTTATTTCTTACGTTTAAAATCAAGGTTTTTATGGATCTAATAATAATTGTATATAATTTCTTACAAACACGTACAACAATCAACAACATTTTTTTATAGTATTAGTAGTACTATTCTTACGTTTTACAATATTAAAAAAAAATTAAATGAGCATCTGTACATAAATTATTTATTTCTTACGTTTAAAATCAGGGTTTTTATGTTCTAATAATAATTTTGTATATAATTTCTTACAAACACGTACAACAATCAACAACATTTTTTATAGTATTAGTAGTACCATTCTTACGTTTTACAATATTAAAAAAAAATTAAATGAGCAGCTGTATATAAATTACTTTCTTTAAAAAATTCTCGACTGTCAATTCACCGCTTTGAAGTTTCCTAACAATTTTTCTATATTTTTTATCAAAATCAATATCGCGGTTACGGCGATTTTTTCTCAAATTTTGAAAGAGGCTATTAGTGATCCTGGTGTTGCAGTGTTGTGCTTCTTTGCGCAACTTTTGAATGAAGTAGAACAGGCTAGGTCGCTGTGGAATTAGGACGTTAAGTCGGTGGTGCCATCCTTCTAAGGAATTGGTCGTTCGGTGACGTTGGTTGGCACAACTTAACATTGAAGGACTCAATCGGAACCATTGCCTTTCGTAGTAATTCCTGAACTGTTGCATAGTATCGGTATGAATTGATTCCATTTTTTCCAGTATCAATTGACGTCCTTGTGGAATAAATTGTGCTGGCAGTAATGGGAGGATAGCAGCCATTCTAACAATTCGTCTTTCTACAGAAGTTCTATTTACTTTTAATTCTTTGGCTTTCTTCCACACGGCTCTTTGATAGTGGTAGTAACACCCACTTACATTTGATTCCTGGAAAACATACTTTACAGCATTCATAATGGCTATTTCGTAGTCGCATTTAAAGTGATGAATCTTAAAACCCAATTTTTTTATAATTTCAAATAATCGGATGTATGTGCGTTGGTTTTTATTTGGTAGTAGCGCGTATAATATTGGTACAATGTTTGTGGTGTTTTTATCAGAATTTAAGTCCATATGGAGGGTAAAGAGCTGATAGAATGGCCTGGGAACACTCTTAAATGTACCATCACCGAACCACAACCTTGCCTTGCGCATAACTTTTTTTGATAATTTCGTCATAAAAATTAATATTTTTTCTTCTGTTCCATCTTCAGCAACAAGGAAATTCTCACTTAGAGCCTCAGGAATAACCACATCTTCCAACTTATTAAACGACAGTCGGTCAGCACCCAAATACCTTTTTCTGGCATTATAAAAGCAATCTTTTTTGTCGTGAAAAGTCGGCAGTCTGCTTGGTCCGGCGCTTGCGTCATTGATACCGTCGAAAATATCTTCAAAAATCCTTTTTATCGGGCCCAAGTTTTTGCATACTTCCCTTTTAACTATGTTCGTTTTTATAAATAACTCATTTCCAAGATGATCAGCCTGACATGTGTGGTGAGATTTACGAATAATTGTCGTTAAATTGACATCCACTGTAATAGATGCATTGCACTCATTTCTCTTCACACACCGCCAGCACGTACTTTGATCTTGATTCACTCGTTTAATTTTGTTGTAGCGATAACCTTCGTACAATATTGTGTCAAATCCTCTCTTGTTTTTTTCAACAACAAAATCCCTTTCTTCTGCCATATTTAGTAAAATAAATCTAATAAAACATTATGCTTTTTCACAAAAACTACAACCGAACCAGTTTAGCAGTAAACTAATGTCGATTAAACGTAAATAGGTAACGTTGAAATTATTCGTTTTCTAAAAGTACCCACAATTTTTTTTAGAATTTTTTGTATTTTTTCGATATCAAGCCAGGCAAAGGAAACTTGCTCTAACGGCCTAGTTGTTATAAAAATATATTATTGTTTTGTGTACTATTGTTAACTAATACTTATTGCACATAACACACGGAAGGAAAAACTACATACACGGAAATAAGCGGTGATTTGACAGTCGAGAATTTTTTAAAGAAGTTAATTTATGTACAGATGCTCATTTAATTTTTTTTAATATTGTAAAACGTAAGAATAGTACTACTAATACTATAAAAAAATGTTACAATTATTATTAGATCCATAAAAACCTTGATTTTAAACGTAAGAAATAAATGATGATTAAGTAACATAGAATTCGGTTTCATTTTTGATTCCACTAAAATATCAAAACTGTACTGAATTTGATAAGTGTAGTATCTGTCAAAAGTAGAATCTGTCAAAAGTAGAATCTGTCAAATGTAGAATCTGTCAAATGTAGAATCTGTCAAATATAGAATCTGGCTAAAATAGACTATGATGTCAAAAGTAGAATCTGTCAAATGTCGACTAATCGATACTGACCTGTGGTTTGACCTTTTCCTTAGGCTGGGGTTTGTCTGTCTTGCCTTTCTCTTGCGCCTTCCCATCCTTGCCTGCCTTTGCACCACCTTTGGTGGCGCGCGCACCCAAACTCATCTTTACTCTCTATAGTTATATATACAGCCTCTATTTACAAGCAGCTGGAACAAACAGACAGTTGCCAATAAGTATACATTCAAAACATAATAAAATATATAAACACTATATACGTCCCACTACTAGGCACAGGCCTCTAAGAGTACAACTAATAAAAAAGTATTTAGTGCAGTTTTCACTAACACAATCGGCTCGACCATTATAGACTCCGATACGGCTCGCCACCTATCACGTTGGTCTAACAGAAACCTTGGTGAGGTGTGGGTATTTAGTATATCTTGCGATGGATGTAATTAATGAGAAGGCGAACACACGCAACGCAAAGACGTCGTCTTATAAGGAAGTCAAAGAATTGGCCCTTCATAGACAAGAATAGAGAATGCTACACCGACAAGAGCATGGCTCCTAAATTCATGATGATGCCACGGATGTACCTCTGACTACCCCAATTGGGATTTATTGTTTTCGCTCGCTGCTGTAAGGCCTGTAAACTTATTTATAATAATATTATCTATGTCGTCCTTGAACTTCACTTTGACCTCCACAAAGCTAAGTTGTGAAGGTCAAAGTAGACAAACACAGAAATACAGACAGACATAAGCGAAGACAGGGATAGAAGATTGGCCGAAGACGGCAAACTCAAAAAGCACACAAAACGAAAACAATCATAAATAACGCGCCTTCTCAAACATAGAATCATCTTGCATACCTGCTGGTACATAGTCAATAAACTTTTTTTTTGGTTGGGTCAGATGGTATCGTCGGTCATCGACCTTACAACCCATATAAAAGAAGAATAAACCTTTGCAGTGTTATTACAAAACGAAAAATAAAAAATAAACTTGATTAGTTTTAAAATATAGTCACGAAAGAAATTAAGCGGCTGCGGCGCCACTGTGGCAGATTCTGCATATTTTTTATTTTTTTATGACGTGACTTATTGTAGATTTGCCGCAGATGGCATAACTACTTGACCGAAACAGATTCTGCATAGAATTTTGTAATAACACTGTTGAAGTCAGAGTTTACAAATGACAATCAAAACCTGACCTACCCCACTACGCTAATAAACTCACAAGCCACAACCAATTCTACTTCAGTTAAGTGTAAAAACGGTGCCCGTACAATATAGCTTTACGACGTAATTTACTACACTAGCAAGCGCTAAACGAGAGAACGAAGTTTGCACACTGGACACCTCATACAAAAATCTTTTTTATTTACCATGTAACACATGAGTGAGACTGCGGCACGCTGGGTGGTGAGGGTATGGTATCCCGACGTGCCGGCAGAGTAAGGGGATGACTGGTGATGACGATGATAAAGTAGAAGCAACAGCAAACAGGAGTATATAGTTTAATAAAAAACACTTCACAAATAGGATACGGGAAACAGGAAACAGGTTCACAATATACACAAAAGAATCAAGAATTAGAGGGCACGGCCCTAAACAGTATATCTTGTTGTTTTAATGAAGGTCGGGGATGCAGTGAGTCAAAAAAGAGTAAAATGAAAGGAAATGCGAATGGAATGGAATGAGAATTTCGTAATTTAAAATGATGATAGAACGAAAGGCCAGTATGTGCAGAGTTTGTACTCTGCTACAAGACAGTCCGCTCTTCCCTTACTCCATAGCGACTTTTTTTTTAAATTAAAATAGGCGTTTGACCACAATCTCACCTGATGGTAAGTGACGATGTGGTCGAAGGTGGATCACGCTTACCTAGCAAATGCCTATTCACTCTAGCCTTGAAGACTCCCAGATTATAACCAGTTGGAAAAACAGACGACGGCAGACAGTTCCAGTCCTTTGCCGATCGCATCAAAAAGGAAGAGACAAAACGAAAGAGAAAAAAGTATATGTGTGTCGTAGATTTTACCTAAATAAACTTTTTTATTATTATTATTAAAACGGTAGGTTAGGCTAACAACCATTTAAGCCTAAAGTAATACCAAGAGGGGGTGAGGTTCGTGCCCGATACTAAGGCGCGGGGCGGAGAATTACCATTCTATGCGTAGTATTATTCTTTATTCTATGGCGTAAGTGTGGTCACAATTAGGACACTCGATACAAAAATCTCGTTGTCGCGTTACGCTCTTACTCCTTAAAGGCTTAACTAGACTTGGAGATATATCAAGCTCACTCCAAACTCGTATTGAAGCCGGGTGGAGTGTTCTTTCTATACGTATTACAATTTAAGATATAATTTAAGTTATGATAATTTAAGATATATTTTAAGTTATTTGAGTTATAATTTTGTGGATGCACTTTTTTATATATTCGATTTGTGCATACATAAACATGCAGGAACAATTGAATTATGTATATTAATTGGACAAAACAGCATGCAAAGACAAGTAAATACCTAAAAAACAAAAGGTCTAGATAAAAAAAGTAGTTTAGTAACTTTGGTCATAATTTGATTGCTAACTGCATGCAAGTGGGAGCACAAGATAAATATTTCTAACACCTATATCTATAACAATGCAATCTTCACTTGCAGTGCTATTCGTTTCTCATAACTTAAGGTCGGAAATGCGGTGGCATATTCACCGAAACTGGATGCTAATACATAATATAGAGTTGATATTACCGTTCGACCGTGCGTGGTGGAGTATGCTCCATACCCTCTCCGGTTGATCGAGAGGAGGCCTGTGCCCAGCAGTGGGACGTATATAGGCTATTTATGTTATGTTATTACCGTTCGCTTTTTACCCGACTTTTTAAAATAGCAATAATTTTATTTGTCGCTCTTCTTTTTTTTAGTTGTAAATCGCCGTAAGCCGCTAAGGAGCAAGGGAGAGTGCATGCGGACTGCCTGTCTGGCTCGCTCATACGCGTTAGGTTAAGCTACGTGTAGATTACGCGTTATGCAGAACACGGTAAGAAAACTTTGAAATATTCACCATAAGACATCATAGTAACAAAAAACATTATTATACTTCAAAATGTCGTTAAAAAAATATTTTATTGAAAAATCATTCTATATGCTGCAGGAGTTTTTTAACGAATCTTTTAGATTCTGATTATTGTAAATGTACATACATATTTTTTTTAATCTTTATTATTTTTATTCTTGGTTTTCTGTTTTCATTGTGTATAATTTTAAGTTGTTGTTGAAGTGCCCTTACAGGGCCTTACAGGACCTTTCATCTATTTTTAAGACCTCTGTAAAAACATCATGAATGCAATAAATATCTTATCTTGTCTTAAAGTAGATGCAAGTTAATGTTATATGATTTTGTTGTTTCTAGCCTGATTACTTGTCACTCTGTCTACCTCATTAGCGATAGCGGTAAGATTTTGTATATAACTATCCTACAAATATTTGGATCAAGAAAGTGTCATTTTACGTATTTCTTTTTTGCATTTTCGGGAATACTTTGTGTGTAATTAAATTACTGTTTTTAATGGTTTTTCTTGGAGCTACTTCTCCTTGGCTATACAGGTCGAGCATCTGCAGTAGTTTTACGTGGGTGAGGTGTTTGACAAAAATTACGTTTATAAAATAAAATACGAATATAAGTGTAACTATTTTACCGACTGAATAAAAATTCTTGTAACTTGCTTATTACGAAGTTATATATACTTAAAGAAATGTAAGATAATGTGAAATGTTCAACGAAGCAAGGAAAGCGTATGAGAGTTGATTTGTATTTGTTTGTGCTCACACAACCGTGTAGTCATTATTTTTTAATTGGGCATCACCTGTTACATAACTTAATTTGATATGACTAACAGCCTCCGTGGTCTAGTGGTTAGAGCATTAGGCTCACGATCTGGAGGTCCGAGTTCGATTCCCGATGGGGACATTGTCGAAATCACTTTGTGAGACTGTCCTTTGTTTGGTAAGGACTTTTCAGACTTGAATCACCTGATTGTCCGAAAAAAAAAAGTAAGATGATTCCGTGCTTCGGAGGGCACGTTAAGCCGTTGGTCCCGGCTATTAGCCGTAAAAACACCTCCACCAACCCGCAGTGGAGCAGCGTGGTGGAGTATGCTCCATACCCCTCCGGTTGATTGAGGGGAGGCCTGTGCCCAGCAGTGGGACGTATATAGGCAGTTTATGTATGATATATCTAAAACTGTATCTCTTTTGTATCTCTTTCTTGCACTTATTGTAAGTGCAGGATGGCTCTATTCGGAAAATTAGGTTAAGTTTGTGTGTGCCCAATATCATACTTGTTGCCAAGTTTTGGGCCGATACTATTTAGTTTGCCATCAACACGATAAGAAGAAGAATGGCCCAATTTATACCATGTCTTTCTCCATAACTAAATTTATAGCAAGCTCAGAATCAGAATCATTTATTCAAAATAATTATCATGGATAAACTTGTTGAAGGTCAATTTAACATTAAACATTTCGCAATGTATTATAGCTGAGGAGCAGAAATGACAAGAAACTGCAACAGCAACACATCTTTTAAATCAATGTACATTACAGGTTGAAAGTGGGATTTCTAACATGATAGCATAATATTGGCTGATAAGCTATCACCATATGGTTCATCTTAGAATGTTGTAAGTACAAGTAGTTTTAATAGTTAACACTTTTGCAGACAGTAATGTCTAGCCTTAGTCCCAATCTCAAGTGTCATTTTTTATGAATGAAAGGTCAATGACCTCTGGTCAGTATCCTTGAAAGGGTTCATTTTATGAGTTAGGATCTGTTGTCTGAAATTGTATTGCAATTTGAGATTTTGGGAACTTTTGCATTATTAAAATAAAGGGTAGGTACACTAAATAGGTATTATTTGCCCTTATGGGTAAGAAGAATTAATTTATGGTATTATATCAATGTGCAACATTAATAAGGTACAAATACAAATTGGATTCTAATTTGAAATTATGTGCAAACTATTGAGATACTTTTTATGCTACTAGGTATGGTGACTTGTTACGATCTAAGGAACTAAACCAATTCAAATATAATCTAGAATGAAATTATACTAGTTTCAAGAAGAAAATTAACAAATTACTAGAACATTTTTCATATTGGAATTTTACAGGTAGGTATTAAAAAAAATATATATTATTTACTTTAATTAATATTTGTGTAAAAGTAGAACTTTAGTTTGTCAAATAGTTTACCCATAGCTCAATTGTAATAGGTTATTTTACACTTATGAAAAAGTTTGACATTGATTATTCTTTCAAATGTTCTTAATTCCATCTATATAAGGGGGATATCCCTAATCAGAAAGTGAAATAAGCCGTGGTTACTAACAATGAGGCATAATAAGTGCAACAGTAAAGAAATGTGCACTTTAAAATGGAGTGCATGTTTATACAAAACATATAGTAAGTATGGGTGTGACCAGCCAACAACACAAAGGTGTAAATATATAATACAGTCCTATCTCTGAAAAACCACTGGATTGCCAAGATAAAGCATCTCTGACGACATCACACCGCTCAACACGTAGTAAAAGCGGTAAATTGGTAAACAAAACAACTGGCCAGATATTTCACCAAACATAACCAACTTTTCCCGAATAAAAAACAAGAATGTCTCAACAAATCGGTCGCATATCACTTCTAGACCGTATATAGTGGCGAAATAGAGGAAATTATTCGCTACTTTTCGTAGAAATCAGGACAATGATTCATTGTAACTGGACCGCAAGGGCGACGAATGAAAGTAGACGTTTATCGGCGTTTTACGCCGGATTTCCCGACAAAACCGCCACAAACACGTTTTTCCGCCCATTCAGCGAGCTCACGTCATCAGATTCTAATACGTCCAAGACGAAACTCAATAGGCAGCGGCACATGTGGGGACGCCATTCTTTCGAAGCACCATTCTTGGTATCAAAATGACAGTCTTTGTTGAAGAATTAACCACCCTCAGCACCAATTCACACATCATTTACACGCACAATAACACAAATAGAAAGCTCAACTTTCGTTTTTACCTTATTTCTAGAGTATTTATCGAGAATTAACTTGATTTCTAATAAATTTACTAATTTTCATACCTGTGAATGCGCTCTCAAACGCAAGCTGGTCACGTGACTTCCTAGTGATGTCCCATATGAAAAGTAACGGTTTGACAATGTCAATATAACGCTATTCTGTAACATGCTACTAAAAAACGACTTAAGAAATTGTCCTGGATATTAATTAATTTAGATTAAATCCCAATATAATGTACAAAAGTAAAGATGAATAATATAATGGGAAATATACCTGGTGCTAGAATCACAAAGCCAGCACCTCAAATCGAGGCCATGGTAAGTAAAGATTTGTACACATCTGCATAGCGCAGCATCGGTAGAATAACTTTTGCATATTACGTATATAGTGACCCATATATATATATAGTAACAATCGGTTTATGTCTGCGGTAGTTAATTATTATTTAAATAGTGCTTCTATTTTTCTGGAGGATGGAGTTTCCAAATTCCTTAAGAGTTATAATGGTAATTTTCAACTTTTTATTTTCAATCATTATAAATCGAATCAAAAAATAGGTAGGATCAATTCGACATTTTGTGAAGTCATTGTTCTTTTGCGCCGTTTACTCTACTTCACTTAGTTTACTTAACTTTTGTATTCTAGGTGCTCAATGCGCAAATGGCCTTTTTATGTCTAAACGTTCACAGAACATTCTAACTTTATTTAAATAGACTAATCTTGTTATTATTTTGATTTTGAACTCCCAAGAAGAATCTCCTTCACGCTTTTCATTGAATACCCGTCGTATGTCATCGGAGACCTGGAGACCCATGTTGTTCTGTGTATGTATGTCCTAGTTTCCTATCTCTATGTAGTTTACGCTAGTATATTACATAACCAGAACGCGTTGTAGTATAAACTATTACATAGTTATAAGAAACTAGTACGTAAAATATGTACAGCGCTAGTAAAGCGGAAGTAGTATAACTATTTATGAACGAAAATAAATTTTTAAACGGATTTTTAATGCGTTTTATTTTCAATAAATTGAATATATGAGAAATGTAAGTAAGAAATGCAATAAAATTTATGTTAGAGTATCTATAAATAATTTTTATATAATGTTGAGGTTAACAGTTTGTATTATTCAATATTGAAAGACTAATATTGGCACAAAAAACGTATTCTTTGTATATTTTCTTGATAACTCTTACATTATAATTAAAGTAATGAGTGTTTAATAAAAGCGCACTGAGATGCAGTTACGTTCTGAACATAAGAAACGTCTTATGATTGCATCTTTTACCTTGGTCCTTGTGATTGAAATATCTTAGACAGTGTTACTTTAATTTTAATAAAATATATTATTATTTTGTAAAAAACGCTCATAGATTTATTATTAATTTTTAATCATAGTTTTTATGAATTAAAGACAAATGCTATCAGACCTTTTTTGAAGTACATTAGAACGCACACGCATGCGTTGCAGATTTTTCCCGCGCAATCTGAAGAACTGTCACTCAATACCCGTCTTAATAATATGTTTATATTCTATATTTTCTCATAATTTTGCTCTGTTACTCGTGTAAATTGCAATATGTCGCTACTGGAAGATATATTTCTTCAAGACGAAGCTAATGAGGCTCAGGAATTGGAGCGTATTATCGAGGGAGACGAATACGATGAAAGGCCGCGGAATGAAGAAAATAGTGATGCAAATAGTGAAAAAGAAGACGAAGCGGGTAAATAAATCTATTGTGTAGTGATCTTGATGGTAATGGTTGAATATTTATTTGTTTCTGAGTGTAATATTTCCGGTAACCTATTTACCATACATTGGGTTGTACACTTTAAAAAGTACGATACACAATTGTTAATTATCATTTAGAAGTTGTAGCTTTCTAGAAGCACATTAAGAAACGACCACTAGGCAAACGTAACATCAAAACCAACTGCGAAAGGATATTTTCTTTTGTAATTTTTTAAAAACTGTCTTTTCTGTGCTTTACAGAAGAAGATAAAAGACGTGTAGACCCAGCTTCCACTAAAACCAAGAGAGTGATAAAGAACCCCAGGTTTGTCTTGAACCCAGCCCGATTGACAGGACCCCGAGGGATACAGGTTATTCCAGACCACTTCAAAGACTTTAAATTTAAAGGTAATAGGTGTTATAAGTTAATTATGAATATAGTTATAAATTTCATTTGTATCTACAAATTCACATTTACTGTTTCATGCGAAATTGTTGAATGTTACAGTCTAAGTTGTTATGTTCTGTATTTTGTCCAATAGTGTCTTTTTTTAAATAGGGTATTTTAGTGAGTTAAATATAAATTCATAATCAAATTGATGATGATGATGATGAAATATAAATTATAAAAAGCTTATCTAGAAATAGAAGTCAGTCTACGATGATCAAAAATCAATCTCATTTTACTTTTCGACTTATTTTCGTATTTTATACATATGAATTAAGTAACAATGAGTACAATATTTGAACACTTATAGATGAGGCCATGTGATAGTATATCCATACGAACTCAACTATTAGGTGGAGACTTGTAATTAGCCTTTAGTTATTGTCTGGTAATTATTTTTAGAAAATCTATATGGCCGTAAGTCTTCCTCAAAATAAATAAATAAAGAAAACTTTAATTTTGAGGTTTTGTAAAAAGTATCAAAGTAATATATTAGTAATATAAAATTAAATACCTATTTGACTAGGTTGTTAAGTAGCCTGCAACATTGCAACACTGCATATTGAGATAGACTGATAGGTCTCTACATGGAGTCTCTAGTCTAGTCCCTAAGATACCAAGAATAATTAAAATTATTTAGATTGTTTAAAAATTTCTGTTAGAAATGTTGTGCCCTTTGTTTCTCTGCTTGTTGTCTTATTGTGTTTCTCTGTTATCCTGTGTACAATAAATTTTTAATAAATAATATTTAGGAAACACCAACTATGGCAGACTGTTCTATTTATATTCTTATTAATAAGTACTACAATTTAAATCCAATTGTTGGTTTGGTCGTTTGGCGAAATGCATATTTCTAGGTATGTGACCTAACCTGTATTGGGCTGGTTTTCCCTTCACGGGTTGGAAGGTCAGACAGGCAGTCGCTTCTGTAAATACCTTGACCTGTCAAACCTTTGAGTTAGGTAAGGGGACCCTGTGAAAAACGGGATAATGCTAGGGAGATGGAGTTAAATGCTATTGTTTACATATATTGCAGGTAAAGGCCATGAAAAAGAAGATTTAGACTTAGTTCTGAAGAAGCTGGAGCACTGGGCTTACCGGTTGTACCCTAAGTTCCAATTTGGGGACTGTTTGAAGAAAATTGAGACCCTTGGCAAGAAGAGACCTGTTATGGTAAGTTTGGAAATACTTATGGCAGTTCTTATACCTTTAAAAATCTAAATTCTTCTGACAAAAATAGTGATGAAAATACTCTATTCTGTTCTAACACAAAACATAAGCTCCCGACCATATCCCAATTGGGGTAGTCAGAAGTATCCCATCACAAGATGAACTATGTTGCCTACTTTTAAATATCCAGGTACACCTCCACAAAATCCGTTCGGACCAGTTCCTGTCAGAGGAGACGGTGGTCCAAAGAGACTCGAGTGATGACGAGGCACCAGCGCCGCCTCAGGAGGAGGATGAGTTCGACAAGTTACTGCAGCAGCAGATTGAACTGGCTCATGCCACCCCCACCCCTGGGTCGGTTAGGAAACCTGCTATGAGTACCCCTATGCCTGATAAACGGTGAGTAGTTCGAAACCTTAAGCTCACTCCAACACTCCATACAAAAATCACGCACAAATACTCGGGGACGCTCGCAAGTCATAGACCAGTGTTTGTTCACGTATCGAATGTCGAAATCCACGCAAGGAACAATGAAGGAAGTTTATGTATGTGCCTAATAGTTTATTAAAAAAAAACTGTTATAATAATATGCACTTGTTAGCTTGGTTGGTACCCTCAATGGTGTATCTCTATTTCTATTAATATAGCTGCACAATACAATAACTCTTTATTTCATAACACACAAGAGGAAACCAGTTTATAAATAGGACAATAGAAGCACAATAGGCGGCCTTACAGTTAAATATCTCTTCCAGGCAACCTTAAGGTTAAAGAAACTTTAATTATTATAAATAATAATCGGGGACGTATTTTTTTTTCAGGACATCCCTAATGATGCCGAAAGCTACGTCATCGCCGTCTATCAGTGATGAACAGCGAGAACGTATGATGCGAAACAGGAAACTAGCTGAAGAAAGAAGACTTGCTAGGCTTAAAACTGCCAATACCAACACATCAACAGATGGCGTTGTACCTATGAACACTGGCGACAACAGTGTCAGAGATGATACAAGAGCTAAAAAGAATAAATTGCAAGTGATAGATAGTACAGATGATGAAGGTGATGCTTCAACAGTGAATCAAGCTATCATTGTTGATGTACATAAGACCATTGATGAGAATGTTATTGATATCACTGAAGGATATACAAACAAAAATGGAAATATAGAATCAAACGAAATTATCGACATTGATAAGGAAATTGAAACTAATAGAAGGAAACCAAACAAATCAAATGTTTTAGACAGTTCAGATGACAGTGATGATGATTGTAATGTAACAACAGTGAACGAAGCTATCACTGTTGATATACACGATAATATCAAAAGAGATGATACAGCAAAAATACTTGATAAAATATCTTTGGATTCATCAAAAGGTGACACTGACAAAAATAGCAAATGTATATCTGAAAATGAAAATGATGATATGCAAGTTGAAAGTGTTGAAACAGAAGCAAGTAACAAAGTCGACGAAGTCATTGTTATAAACAATAGAGATGATAAGAATACAGATGAAACAGAAGAAGGAACTGAACAAATCAATCTTAAAAGAAATTCTGTTGAAGAAAATGAAACAGTTGCAACAATTGATACAAATAATGGTACAGAAAATTCTTCAAGTGACCAGATATTAAAAAAAGGTGATGAAACAACACTGGATGAAGAGAATAATGATGACAATAAAGACAGTGAACTTTTAGATGATGTAATGGATGTTGATTTTACAGAAGATTTCTAATTTAACTGCTGTTAAGCAGGGTGATAGTCTAAAGATCTTCATAATCTGGCTCAAGTTGTCACCTGATTACTTGTGGAACTTCCCAACCTATAAGCTTGGGAGTTTAAATAACCACATAGAAGCAATTCATCTAAGAAAGCAATAATGCTATTTGACATTTGTTTGCATGGCCCATTTAGTATTGTAATCATCTCATCATCACCATCAAATGTCATCATCTCCCTAGCATTATCCCGGTTTCACGGGGTGCCACGTCCAGTTTTTTACAGAAGTGACTGCCTGACCTTCCTTTTTTTTTGACGTGATTTGTTGTAGATTTGCCGCAGATGGCATTAACTACTTGGCCGGACAAATGGGGAGCGCTGAAGGCTCTCACCCGTTACAACGTTTAAGACAACAGGCCTGAGGGTGCCCAGTTGGGCGCGAACCTCGGCTCAGGGCGTCGTCTGAGAGGAAGAATATTGAAAGGATTAATCGACCCTAGTGGGTCGATAGCGATAAGCGCTGAATGAGGGAAATCGTCAACCACGCCGGCGGGGTCGGTATCAAGGTTCTGAAGGCCTGACCTTCCAACACGCGAAGGGAAAACCACCCCAATACAGGTTAGGTCACATACCTCTGAAAATGCATTTTTGGGAATGTGGGGTTCTTCGCGATGTTTTCGTTCACCTCTGACCATGTGATAATCATTTATGTTCCGAACTTGAATTCGAAAACAAATTCGACAATTATTGGTTTAGGCCTGTGCTGGATTCGAACCTTCGACCTCAAAGTGAGACGCCTCGTATATGCGCAAATGTCAAATTGCAATATTTCTTTTTTAGATGAATCGTTTCGCAGTGGCCTTTTTTAATGTTGGACTTTATGTATATTTTTCTAATTTATTGTTTGTTTTTAATATAAAATCAAGTTGATCTTGGTTTGTTTTGGTACTATATTGGAGCCGATTTAGGCAATCGCCAATTTAATTTTAACTTATAAACTAGCTCTCTTTTTCTTGCACTTATTGTAAAAAAGTAAAGTAAAGTACGGCGATATTTTAAGAGCTGTCTAATAAAAATAAGGTTAAGTTTGTGTCCCCTCTAAAAGGCACAATTGTCTGTGTTAGGTGGGCAGCATGTTTACTATTATTTTTTTCGTGTATAAATTGAATATTTTGTTTTGTCTCATTAGCTTATATTTTAAAACAGTTTTAAAGCTACTACGGTGCTTGGTAATACCACAGAAAAAAAAATTCTACCCGTAGTACTTACTACTAATATCGGATTTTGTCGGAGACGCTACGTTCAAGGCCGAAAATATAAAACCCACAAACAAAAGCGCTTTGATCGCAACGTAACGGGTTAAAAAAAACAAAAAGAAATTGCTATTTACAAATAAAGGGTTTAAAAATAAAAGAATCCAGATACCAATCCAAAATTTATTTTAGAAGGGTGCAAACAAAAACCTTATCACAGTAAACAAAATTATCCGTAGCGTAATATCCGAAATAATTTATAGTAATATTATATCCACAATCTTAACGCTTACCAAATGCAGATGATCTTTGTATGTGTAGTTATTTTTTAATTTATAATAAATTAATCAACAAAGGAAGCATTTCTTAACAACTGTAAAATAATTTACAATTAACATAATTTGCTTTGTTTTACAAGAGTTTTAATATTACATTTTGGAATATTGTAATGTAATGATGCCGATTCAGGCAGATACAAACTTAATTTTGTTTTAATTTAACAATGGCCACGATTCTTGCAGACACCTCCTAATTTTACTTTAAGTTATACCTGTCATTTTCTTATCCGCCGAAAAGGAAAGGGACGGATGATTGACAGCTCTTATTTTAAGAAGAATGAGTAAATGAATGAATAACCCGGGCGTATCAAAAAGGTATCTCGCTCAGATGCCACAATATTGAGAGCTATTATACTAAAATAAAATCACATTTTGCCTGCTAAAATCGTTACCATCGACACAAAGTACTTATTGAGCTTAAAGCTGGTGTAAAGTAAAACAAGTACTCAGAATATTTGTCTGTCTAACTTTTATAAGACTAGCTTCCTTATAGATAAGAACTAGCGGAGAATAGAGCGGGACAAATAACATTATATTCAACGTTATGTCTCATCGGGTCCTTATTCTATCTCGCTCACACCCGTTTTAGGAGAATAGTGACGTATGTAGTAGCATGTCTCAGCTTAAAAGGCCACATTGATACAATTCATTAAAAACCAATAGAGCGCAATATTAACAAATAATTGTCAAATAGCAATATTGTTGAGATAAATTGCTTCAATGTAGCCTTTTTAATGCCCCAGTTCATAAAACGGGCGTTCTGTAGCATAATTTACGATTCTAAAACCAAATGCTTTATTCTTCTTTAGTTAGTGTTTTGTTTTTATTTTATTTTACACTCAGCTTCATACAGTTTCGAGATACCGTCTTAAAACGTGTTTGTTATTTTTTCCGTCCTGGTTTTTGATAATAATTGAAATACTAAAACCTATAGTAATAGTAACAAACTTTTGATGATTTCTGTATCTCACTGGTAAACGGCTTGTAATATTGTCCCTTACGCAACAGACACCCAAAACTACATAAAACAAAATTAACCATTAAACATGAAACTATCCTATTCACTGTGGTGGTCGAACGATAAATAATTATTATTATGTTAAACCAAAGATGGAAATGCAGGGAATCACGACTATAATTTATATGTAGTAAGACCTAAAACTATGTGCTATATACAGGTTTATATAATCCACAAAAATGTTCATAATGGTGCCGATTCCTGTACAGACCATCTAATTTTATTATAAGGTATACCTGTCATTTTCTTATCTGCCGAAAAGGAAAGAGACGGGTAATCGACAGGCATAAACTTAATGGAACCCATGTCAATTTTAGGCAGAAACTTAAGGGTGGCATTATAAAAGAATCTCAGCTGAGACTGCCCTCAAGTCCCTGTTTTTATATAAGAACTGTCACATTGACATGATCTTGATGGCAGTCTCGAAGTTGAGATTAGTTTAGTAATACCACTCCCAAACATCCTTCTCAAAATTTTACGTAGTCCTATAACCCGGCAGAATTAAGTTGACGACACACTTCGAACGGGTTACATACTAGCGAGATGCCTATTTAATTGCTTGGTTTATTCATTCATTTTAAAAACTGACAGCTGCCAATCATCCGTCCCTTTCCTTTTCGGCGGATAAGAAAATGACAGGTATAACTTTAGGTGTCTGTAGGAAACCGCGCCATTATATGCCTTGACTTTTTCTTCAATGTAATAACAAGTCTTACTTGTTTTGTCAAAATAGAGAAGAAAAATTGACGTCTAGGCAAAAATGAGTTGAATTTTTAAGAATCTTGCCTAAGCCATAGTAGTCGTCGGGTCATAAAAGTGTGATTCAATCCATACAGTCTTCGGCTGCGTTTCCATTGACGCGGAGATGTGCAGGAATTGACCAATCACCGTGAGGGAGAGTGACAGAGCGTCTTCGTTTTCTGCTCTCGAACGCTGTGATTGGTCAAATCCGCCCATCTCCGCGTCAGTGGAAATCCGGCCTAAACTCAAGCCCGTACGTTATTACTCCTTATTTAGGTCCACGTGGTGAACGCTATATTTTTTTTCTTAAGGGATATATTGTAAATAATGTTATAAATACCGACGGCGTGTAACGACACTGTACGGTCACGAGCATTAATATGTATACACTTTGGTACCATGTCACATTAACTTTTTTGACAAATTGAACTGTAAGTCACTAAATGTCAAATATGTTAGTGCGACAGAGTCCTAAAGTGGGTACATTATATTGCTCATGACTGTACTAGATTTAAGACCTTTAGTTTAAAGAGCAAGAGAGAGTTACAAGTATTTTTGTCTCGCTCTCGCACGTAACATAGTTGTCGCCTTAAGGTAAAATGTAACATAAGTCAGTTGACACTTAAGGATTTCATTACTCAAGTTGTGTAAAGAAATTAAAAAATCAACCAAGTTATGAACTCTGCTTCAGATCAGTATTTCTCGATGGAAATACTTCGTTGATTATAAATTCTGCGATCTAGCAGGTGAGTATGAGCAAGACAGAAAGATAACAGTCTAGTGCGAAAGAGACAGAAATCTACCATTCTGACAGCCGTCTTAGGCCGCGTTTCCATTGACGCGGAGCTGGGCGGATGTGAGCCGAGATGTGCAGGAATCGACCAATCACCGTGAGGGAGAGAGTGACAAGAGCTTCTTCGTTTTTCGCTCTCTCGAACGCTGTGATTGGTCAAATCCGCACATCTCCGCTCTTCTCCGCCCATCTCCGCATCAGTGGAAACCCGGCCTTACGCACCATGCTACAATTTCCGGATAACTCTTAACATTTTCGGTCTTTCAGACCCTTCAAAATTTCACGGATTCTTTTTATAGCAAACGGAATTAAATTCAAATAAACTTCTTAAGAAATCTTTGTGGATAATTTACAATAGCACTACATCCTATTATACATTTTCTAAAAACTAATAATAATAGATAATTTATATACAATTAGTATTTGGTTTTGCAATCAGTGCGTGAATGATTTTTTTTCATAAACAAATCCGTATTATTTTAATTTAGCCTTTTTTGGACTGCGTTTAGTACGAGTTAGAAGCGGTTTTTGGCAAGAAATGAGAAATATACAAAATGGTAGCAAATAAATGTTTTTTTTTTTTTGTATATCTCTTATGTATAAAAATTTGGACGACATTTATATAAAAGGAGTGAAGTGCGTTACAATGAATGTGCTTATTATTCTAAAATTGGGCAGTTATTGATAAATAATCTGAAATTATTATTTGACGGTAGGAAGACAAATTCAATTTAGATATATTTATTTGTATTCCGCCGCCACACATGTAACAATAAATAGAAGTTTTGTTATTTTGAAAATGGAATTTGAAATAACTCGGTATCGACTGTTACAAGTCTTTAAAAAGACTAAAATGTACGTAAATAGACATTTCTCGCGAAGTTTCTCTTCGGATGATGTTACTAAAAGATGATTAAATTGTCTTTGTACACTTGCCACAAATGGCAATCAAAACTTGGCTGTACAAATAGGGCGCGCTGAGGTATTCCACCCGTTAAAAAATTAAGGCATGATGTGTAACCTTGGTTTTATGATTACATAAAGTTACCATCAGGTGAGATTGTAGCCTAGCCCATATTATTAAAAATATATATTTAAGAAAATTGGCCCAAAGTGGGCGGAGAGCGATAAGGGTTCTTAAGGATTGACCATAAAGTATGCTTTGCATATTCTTCTGTAATTTATTAGTTACATTAGAAAAAAAATAAGACGTAAATACTTCATTTTCCGCGACGGAGATTAGACCGCACGTGGTTGTAATTACACGGATATTACCTAAAGAAAACTTCGCGAGAAAAACCGATTGAATTTCATACTTGAACGTGATTTTACTATCGATATATTTTTGAAACTCGCTTCTTTCGCTTTTTACGCAGCCATAAATAGAGAAAAGTATTTTGCTAGTCGTTTTTTATTTACATTTTAAAACCGCCATTTTATATCTAACTTACGTTATGAACTATGACCGGTTTCCTTTAAAGTTGCCCATAACGTTCTCTCTTACATATTATCTAGACGAAGATTTAAAGTCACTTTAGTTCCGATATCTGATGGCCTAGAATTGCATTTTTTTAAATAAAAACTCCTGTCACGATAAAAGAGAGGTAATGAAATGTGAAATTAAACCTGTTGGCAACATTAATAACATTCTAGTCTATTCTCATTTTGTTAATAATTTCAAATTTCAAAATGAAACTACACCGGCTTTATGAAACGACCCTTTGCCTCCCTTTTCTTATAAAACTACCCGCGCTTTTAATTGTGACGGAGCGAAATAGTAACCGAATATATTTTACTAGTCCATTTGACGTATCGACCAAAACGACACGAGAGAAACGCACCGGACAAACGTTAACTTTTTAATTCGTGTCTGGTATGAGGGAGGCAAAGAATGAGGTGAAAATCATCCAAGTGACAGCTAGTAACGACTGTTGGTTGTCGTTTATATTGTCTGTGGTTTCGGGGGCGGGGGCGTTGAGGTTAGGAATAGCGTTGTTCGCGTTATTAACGTTAGCTTCGTTATTAACGTTAGCCTCGTTGTTAACGTTATTTGGCGCGGGATTTTCGCGCGCTTCGGCGGGTGGGGCGCGCATTGCTTCCTGTGGGTTCACTTGGAGATCGCGGAAGAAGCCTATCTGGTGGCTGGAATAGAAAAAAATATATTTATTTCATTTTGGGTAAATTAAATAGTAATTAGTAATTTAATAGTAATAGTAGATTGATGAATGTGGAGGAAGCAAGAGAAGTATGTCAGGATCGAAGCAAATGGAATTCTATAGTCTCTGCTTACCCCGGTGGGAAATAGGCGTGAGTTTATGTATGTATGTAAATAGTAATATAAGTCCTTTTTTATTTGTAAACGTACGAAAATATCCCTTCTGTCTCCTTATCCCTTGTGTGTGAGCGAGACACAATCTACGCGCGCTCCCTTACTCCTTAACGGCTTAAATATACTATTGGCTCCAATCTCATATTGGTGCGCCGCGGAGTGGCCCTTGTAATAAAATGTTAATATTATGGTAATAGTAGTGCCTGTAATGGTCCTGTTTGGAGAATGCACAACTGTTGTTGTTTGCCATCCCAATGATAAATCTAGTAAAATAACGTGAACCACAGAATATAACTATACTCACAGATAGCCAGCGGCGCACAGCAGCAAGACAAGCAGCAGCCGCGCCGGGCTGCCGTACAGGTACACCAGCGAGAACAGTATGGCCAGTCTCGAAGCCGCGTAGAGATGGTCGAGCCAATCTCGAGCCGCGCCGTCTTCGTCGTCGGCGGGGGGCGCGGGCGGCGCGGCGGGCGCCGGCGGGGTCTCGGGGGCCGCGGCCGGCGGCGGCGCGCCTGCTTGCCACCTGGGGACAATTCAATTCGGGAGTCAGTGGTCGTATCTACATCAATACATACAGAGGATAAGCAATTACCAAACGTCGGGTAAGCCAAAACTTAGCATATCTGAAAGACTCATTTTTCAGGTTCTTTTTGATGTGACTTATTGTACATTTGCCGCAAATGGCATTAACTACTTGGCCAGACAAATGAGAAGCGCTGGGGGCTGTTACCTGGTATGGGGAGCGCTGAGGGCTATCACCCGGTAATTTCTTTTTTTGTGGGGTAACTCAAAAGAAACTGCTAACTATAAGCAGTATCTAATTTTATAATTATGACAACTAATGGTTCATAATTTCACCACTGCAAATAATTCGCTGGATTCAGTAACTGAACTTTTACTCTTTGACTGTACGTACGTACATATCTACGCACGCACGTACGTACTACTAGTTAGTAACGCGTTGCTACCATTAGGACTTCTTGAACTATCAAACAACAGTATGTTCTATTCAATACGATTCATAAACTTTCATTCGTCATTCAAACATAGTAGGTACAGGGGGGTTAAAATGGTCACATCGAAGCAATTCATCTAAGAAAGCAATTTTGCAATTTGACATTTGCGCATATAAAAGTAAGTGCGCAATGCAAACAAAACTGATCAACCGGTAAGGAATCTTCAGAAGTCATGCCATACTTAAACAATAGCATACAATAACAAACAAACCAACTCACATATTCGCATACTGCTGCATGTACTGCAAATACGCTTGCTGCATCATCATCATATGATTCGCGAGCATGGCTGGATCATTCGGCACTGGGAGGTAACCTTCACCCATATTATAATTCGGATAAGGAGGCACCCTTCCATAATTATTGACGAAAGAACTCAGATAGTTCTGCATTTCAACAGTGTGATTCTGGTCATTCTGTCTCGTCTCTGGCCTGTTTTCCACAGGCCTTTCCTCCTCAGGGACGGGGACGTTTCTCCGTCTGAGTCCCTCAGGGGTTGGGTCCGGAGTGGGCTCAGGCATTCTTCGCTTGGGTGTGCACACTAAGTGCATAGTATGGATGATCTGGCTCTCATAAGTTCGGAGGACGTCTTTTAAGACTGTGTTGTCGTCCAGGAGTTGTCCAGAGTATATGATTTTTTGTTCATCCGTGCTCTGAAATAAGTCGAAAAATTTATGAATTATAACTTGCACACAAAAAGCTCGTTTCACGATAAAAACTAAAGAGAAAACCCTAAGTAAGTAGGTACACTTAAACATAACAAAAATAGCCTATATCGTCCCACTGCTGGGTACAGGCCTCCCCTCAGTCAACTGGAGGGCTCTGGAGCATACTCCACCACGCTGCTCCACTGCGCCTGCGGGTTGGTGAAGTTGTTTGGGCTAGTAGCCCAGGACCAACGGCTTAAAGTGCTTTTCCGAAGCACGGAATCCTCTTACTTTTTCGGACAATCAGATGATTCAGCCTGGAATGCCCTAAGTCCTAGCCAAACAAAGGATAATCTTAGCGATTTCGACTGTCCTAATCGGGAATAGAACCCGGATTTCTAAATCGTGCGTGAGCCTAAAGGTCTAACCACTAGACCACGGAAGTGGACACTTAAACCTATCTGAGTTACAAATGCTTTGAGAACAATATTAGGTAGGTACGTATTGGTATTTTCGGTTAGATAAGGAAGAATTTCAAGGTATACTGTAGACTGCTTACCCCAGTAGGAAATATACGTGAGTTTATATACCTATGTATGTTTAAAAGAAAAAACCGTGAGCACTTTGCACATAGTTATGTATATGTAGTGATTAATGCAAAAATGTATATTGATTGGTCGTAAAGCTTATCTGAATATGAACCAGCCACATAATTGGAATATGAAAAAAATAATTTGATAAAGAACTCATTTGATACTCTACGAAAGTAAATGTTATACAACTTATTTTAATAGTCACAATTTTATAGAAAAAATGCTAAATTCTAAACTGAAAGACATACCTACTTACATAACTCATGTGTCAAGTAATAGTAATTAAATTCATTACTCAGTAATTCACTTATATTTCAATGATAAAATTTACGTTCTTGGAATGTTGGAGATACCAATTTAATGGTAACAATTACGTCATTCAAGGGCTAGCAATGGCGGCTTGTCATAGGATTGAGCATACCTGGTCTTATACCATGCTCATGCCTATCAAGGTGGGTAGACTACTTGCTGCCACATTTTGGCATTGAAGTCTTAAGATGGATATACCTACCGCCCATTACCGCATTAGATCACAAACAGAGTTGGCTCGACCTTTACAGACGGCGATACGGCTCACTACCTATCACGTTGGTCTAACAGAAAGCGTGCGTGCTCAGTTCATCTTGCGATGGATGTACCTGTGAGTAACCTAGTTAGGAATACAGTCGTGGGATTATGTTATGTGTTCTGTATGGATCAGTCCCCCCTTTTGATTGCAGTTCACAATTGTCTGTCGGTCAATTTGATATGGTTCAAACGTTCTACTAGGCAATAGCTATCAGCTTATAAATTGTGAAAGAAAATGTATAGAATGGCAGTGAAAACTTTTTCAGGAAAAAAAATATTTACGGTCGAATTGAGAACCTCCTTTTTTGAAGTCGGTAAAAATGTAAATCTATTTTTGACCTAAGCCAAAATAAAAAAGATTTGCCACTTTTATACCTGGGGCCTGTTTAATAAAACTTACAATTGTAATTACAATGACAATTTGATGTACATTGCGGAGTGTGACATCACGAATATTTTGCAGTTTCATATTAGCTACGTAATGAACACCAAATTGTCGTTGTAATTTACAATTATTTAAAGTTTTATGAAACAGGCCCCGGGTGTCAGTTTAGGCATAAAATAATGGATAATTTATTTGCTGGGCTGTTGGCAGCACACCCCGGAAACTTCATACCTTTTTACACAGACACTACACGTTATTACCGCACACGCGTATCTGTGTGAGTCACCCACGCGAATGCGTTTAGCTGCTTCTCAATTCGTGCATATCGTAAAAGTCATCTAAGCGAGTATCCTCTCCAACTGAGGAACATAATAAAATATCATAGGCTCAAGACTACGTTCCGTCAGAAGTACATCCATTGCCAGATGAACTAAGAAAACCAAACTATGTTAGTGAAAATTGCACGGATAAATACATAACTCATTGGTGCAAGTCTGGTACCGGGCATCGAAATGGAGCTGTTTGAGAAGCAAGGAGATATATTTGCCATATAATAACTATGTTTTCTTTCCATACTACCTGGATAAGTAATCGGATGATTGTACAGACAAAAGCAACCATAAGACAACTTGTAGCTCAAGTCAATTTGTTACGATCACGAGTACCAATATGTATACACTTTGCAACTGTCTCTTTAACTTTTTTGACAATTTAAACCGTAAGCCTCATTAAAAGTCAAATATGATAGTGCGGCAGGGTTCTAAAGTGGGTACATGATATTGCTCATGATTGTACCGATGTCCTAAGATGGATACGATCATGATACAATGAACCATATGGCAGGTAAATGAAGATTCGGTTAAAATTACGTCATCATGCATAAGACACATTTGGAATTTATAAATAAGTAAACATTGAAACCAGAAGTCTTGTTCAAGGTCTCATATATTTTGATAAGTTATGGAAACAAAATTAAAGGATAGTTTCACTCTATATATTCTCTGAGACCGACGTCAATCATTAAGGTGGCTGTAAAAGCATCTACTTTATGTTATGTTCTGTGCTCCTGTGGTCCGTACCGTACGGTTTACGGCCTATTTCTAATCTTATTAGGAATTATGTATATACTTTGTAATGTAGGTATGTACTTGGCTGGACCAATGGGGAGCTCGGCCCAGTCCTGTATGAGTCCCATAAGTGGGTACGTCCATGGACATTCACACCACTAATTTAAGAGCCACGCTCTTGTCGGTGTAGCATCCTTCATGCTACTTTTTAGGGAATAATAGAGTAGACCACACAGTACAGTAGTGGTGGGTTGTGGTGTGCATGGACATTATATTAATTTAATTCGTAATCGTTGCTCCGGGCATCATCGTAACCTTAACATGACGGTTGGTGCGGTCTGTCATCCAGGATTTTTTTGAGTTTCAGTTCGGGTACCAATTAAAAAGCTCTCGTTTTGCTTTGCACCGCGATGAATCACTACCGATTCGGACCGCAGTGGAATCGGATAAAATAAGATCGTATTTATTACCTTTTACCCAGTCCGAATCGACCCATTTTATAAGACACCTGTGGCAATTGGGTCGTGTACTAGGTTTAAGACAAATTATGAAATTCTGACTACTAAATAAAGACCTCACCTTTAGATCTGGTGACAAAAAACAGTTTTTTTTTCTATTTAACTTATTTATGAAGTTTATTAAAAAAATGTAATAATAATTCCGACATTTTATCACGTTTTTCATCATAGTGTGCTTTGACGCTTAGCAAAAAGTAACTGATTTGACTAGTTAGAAACTAGCCTATTCGCATAGCTCCAACCACAGCGATGGTGCAACATTACGACCCATTCGAAAAAAGCTTTAGTCGATTCGCACCGCGGTCCGAAACTCTATAGACCTGCCTTTTTAGATCCTGCTTACAGAGTTGTAAGTACTTGTAAGCGCGATGGAATGGAAGAAAGGAAGACATACTTCTTCCTTTGTGTACAGTGTGGGTAGTTCGACAGTTACTCGACATTTACACATGAAGGAAGAATTCGTTTTTACATAGTCGGCGGCATTCCATTGTTAAGGTTAGACCTGTGTTCAACAGTGGACTCACACCGTCACCCTCACACACACAGATGCGCGTGAACGATAACCTCAATGTATGGTGTCTGTGTGAAACGAGGTCGTTTGTATAAAGTGTCCTGAGTGTGCTATGGATGTACCTCTGACTACCCCAATTGGGATACAGCCGTGAGTTTGTGTTTTTTTTGTATGTTATAAAAGATCCAATCACTTTAATAATATTCAATCTTTTTTATATTATAAAATTCATAAAAGTAATTGGGATTTGCTAAGTACGATTCATTCGTAATTATATCTGCTGTACGTAGATATAATTTGCTCTTATTATAATGAACTAATATCACGGCCATGACGATAAGTCGATTAGCCATTTTTGATAATAATCTATACGTAAAACAAGAATTTATGTATGTGTGCAATAGCTGTTTGCATGAGTAGTATTCTAAATAATGTAATGATAAGAGACTTGAGCACTGAGACATAGAGTAAAGAATATAACCGTAGTAACAGCTCCGTATTAACGGCCTCCGTGGCCCAGTGGTTGAGCCTTGGGCTCACGATCCGGAGGTCCCAGGTTCGAATTCCGGTGGGGACATAAATCTCTTGTGGCATGCATGTCTAGTTTGGTTAGGAGTTAGGTCGAATAAAACTTGTAGAAAAACGAAAGAATTTGAAAAAAACGGGAAAAATTCCCGCTTTTTTCAACGCTAGTTAGGACATTACAGGCTGATCGCCCGAATGTCCGCAAGTAAGATGATCCGTTGGTTCTGTGTGGATCACATGTGGATGAGCCATGTCAGGGGTCTTTGGCGGCTCAATAGTAATCCTGACACCAGGGTTGATGATGTTGGTAATCTTCGTCATAACCCACATGATAGAAGAAGAAGACCGCTCCATGGTCTAGTGGTAAAAGCATTGGTCTCTCGATCTGAAGGTCAAGGGTTCGATTTCCAGTAGGGAAATATCACAAACGCATTGGAGTCTGATCGTCCAAAAGTCGTGACGACTAAGCGACTAAGCAGTCGGACGTAGCACCTTTTACTTAAATAAGTGGTTAGTTACATGAACCGTGTCAGAGGCCTTTGGCGGTTCCGTGGTATAAGAAAACCAGGTATGTTCAATCAATCCTATGACAAACCGCCATTGCTAGCCCTTTGATGACGTAAGTGTTACCACTGTGTTTCTATCAAATTGGTATCTCCAGCATTCCAAGGACGTAAATTTTATTATTGAAAATTAAGCGAATTACTGACTAATGTATTTAATTACTATCACTTGTCACATAATTATGTATAAAAATCGTTAAAACTGTAAGTAACTCTTTTACTAAAAGTTCAAAATTTCCATGCAAAGTAAATATAAAAACATATGTTGTGGGTAATTTATTTTTTACGAAATGGCAATGCAGGGTCGGATGACGTCAGCAGGGCTAACCTTGAAATGTGAGCTGTCACTTTTGAGCATACCTGGTTTTCTTATTCAAGGGCGGTTCAATAGTAATCCCGACATTAGGGTGATGAGGTCGACTATTGACCTCACATCTCACAAGAGAGAAAAATTGCATATCAATTCTAGTGTAACCAGATATTATCCAGTTTGCAGTGAAACACCAAAGTGGCTATGATGTTGTCATCTACTGACGTCATAATTTAGTACACGCGTGAATTTATGTACATTTTAAACATAACTTGAAAGAATTTTAGAGATAAGGCACATACTTAATACTAAACAAACACACTTGCCAATTTGTCTTTTGATGACTTAAAAACTTAGGTACATAATACATAGGAGCATACATACATAAACTCACGCCTATTTCCCACTGGGGTAAGCAGAGACTATGGAATTCCATTTGCTTCAATCCTGACAATACTTCTCTTGCTTCCTCCACATTCAACAATCGTTTCATACACGCATGCAGGTTCAGAGTAGATTTTACTGAACCGAAGTTGGTTGGAACAGAAGTTGGTGCTAAGAAATAACCTTGTCAAATAAGGTAATACTCATGAGAAAAATCATGGCATGCCACGACTTTCACAGTAAGTGTTTAGTTGTTTGCCTATTTATAGGTACAGAGGCAAGCAGATTATAACATATATTTTTATGTAGTCGGACAAGACTAAATGTTGATCATAATTATCATTATCCGCTTCAGTACTAGGTTCTTTAACATGTTCTTTAAAATTATTTTTTTCATTTTTGTTCCCAAACATGCAATCAGTCAACTGAACATAAACAGTTAATAAGACTTTGTTTAGGTCGCGGGAAGCCGCTGGATGCGGGCAGCGCAGGACCGATTGTCGTGGAGATCCTTGGGGGAGGCCTATGCACAGCAGTGGGCGTCATACGGCTGATGATGATGAAGACTTTGTTTTAGTGGCATGTCGGACAGACCCTCTCATTACTTGGAATTTCAAAGTAATATAGCTATGAAACCTACGACATCAAAATGGACAAATACTATGTTAAATACACATATCCATCGTTAATGACGGCCTCCTTGGTCATCCTAAGTTTTGTTTTTTAAATATATTGTCATATTCAGTATGTTATATTGTTTTTAAAAATATCAGTTTCATTCAATATTAAAATCAGTATTATAATGTTTTGCTTTCTCAATCTTCTCATTTCATACACTCTCAACATCCATTATCTTATCATAACTTGCAATTTACCGACATTGAACTAAAGTTTACTATAACAAAACAAACATTTGTTTAAATGTTTGTTTTGTTTAGAAGCAATTGCATGTCATCTAATCTATAGAACCTAGAAACTAAATAGGTTGGTACCTACATACCTACTTTTAGATAATAAATAATTATGTTACACAGAGGAAATATGATTTACAGAGCTGTGCTTTTTATTATATGTAATGAAATGACATTGAATGATGCAAGAATATAATTTTCTGGTTTAAATAATCGAAATATACCTACCTACTATACTATGTTGTAAAATCATTTGTGCGGATGATTAGTAAATACAGGGGACAGAAAAGAGGTAAAACTTAAAGAGTCATCAGCCTATGGAGGGACATATACATATATTACAGACTAATTATATGATAAGCGATACAAAAATAGTAGATATTATGAAGAATCTTACCGGTTTACTAGGATACACTTCCGAAAGATGTCCTTTCAGTTGCCTCACTGTCCATGACGACTGACATTCTATGTTCTGGTCTTCAATCTGCTGATTTGGGGCCTTCACGACCAGGGTCACGTTATCTGGTATCATTTTCAACCATCCAACAAACCTTACTGTTAGATAATAGCACTCGAATTTTTTTATCACACCACCAAAATAAAACAATATTAATTTTTCAAATCGTTACTCAGGCATGGGCGACGTTGAATTTTATAGTGGCGCGGTTGTATTTAAAAGCGTTTTCTCTAGCTGAGTATATTATTCGGTTGTAAAACTTATAAATGGCTAAACTAATTGGTTTTTACGTAAATAAATACTCCGTAAAATGATGGATGAGGCCCCCGCACCTGTCAATTTACCAAATTATCTGTCGAGTTTTGATTGGTCCAGCACTAGCATGTGACATCAAGAAAATGTTTTAAATATACAAAATACAGATTTTTCATTGGTTGTTAATGCATATTTTTAAGGTATTTAGAAAATAGTCGTCTATGATTGGTTTATTGTTGATAAGGTTGTAAAAACAGAATAAGCATTGGGTGATTGAAATTTGATTGAAATCCTTATCTCTTATCCTAATATTTAGAAATTAATATTTTTACAAGGACCATGATCTATAATTTTCTTTGGTATCATTCTTTACTGTTATATAATTTAAAATAAGTAGTTGCATATTGCACTCGCCACGCGCGTCGTTAACAAAACTACAGACAACTAAACAACAAAACGCAATGCAAAGAAAAGATGACAGCAAAACGCTTTTAAAAACTCAAAACGTCATTTTTTGTTTGGTACCGCGTCTTTCGATCGTAGTTTTGGGTTGATTTCTTATACAATTTCAGTGTTTTCTTTGAAGAAGATTACTATTATTGACGAAGATGTGTTAAACCTAGCGATATGGATTAAATGCTGTTAATGTTCTGTGTATTAACGCACTAATTTATCATAAAACATATCTTAACCTATAACTTGTTTTGAATCGTTTTATAATACAAAAAATGGGTGTTACAGTGTAAGTAAACATATTTTTATTGAAAACTTTAATTTATTTATCAATTATAATTCATATTGAGCCATTTTTTCCAGTTTACAACAGTACCCGGTCCCTGAAAACAAGACTGGAACTTATGTTATAGAATTAATTACAAAGCGACTTCTAGCTCTCGGGGCTTCGCAACAAGGACAGTTTCTAGTTGATTGCGAAAGCTACCTGTCTCCTCCACAAATGGGTAAGTTGCCTATATTCAGGTTAATACATTATTTACTGGAATTCACTCCTATAGGATCGGTAAGTACTCTTATTTTCAAAAAGATTCAACAATCAACATAATAATATCTATGAGAATTTAAATAGACCTTCTTTCTTCCTTCCTAGTCCATTAAATGTTGAATTATCATTCCGAACAGCATCATTGGTTTTCTTTTTTTAATGTCATTTTGTTTAGGTTTTAAGGCTGTCGTTTTCTCATTGTTGTGTGTAGACATTTATAATAAATAATTTGTTTTTTCCCATTTTTTTCAGTATTAAGTATCTTAATGGATACAAAATTATTTTATAATTTCTTTATCCCCACAGGAACAACAAAAACGGTACACATTCTCCACAATTCCGAGCAGCCCGCTTCTGTATTCTCAATACTTGAAAGCGGAACAAAGAACATCCACGTGATAGCCGACGGTCTCTTTGACTTGCTGATGATGAAGCTTTCCCAACATTATACGTCCAAAAAGCAGACAAAGATAGAGAGCAAAGGACCTCGGTTTGAGCTCGGTGATTTCTGTGTCAAACTCGGTTCTGTCACTATGAACCAGAATTTTAAGGGGATTTTAATTGAAGTAAGTGTTTTTATTTTTATTTTTAAGTGTTTTCATTTATGCTATTTATATGAACTAGTTCCCTGAGAGCCTTTTCTTTAGAAAAAAAAAAACACTTCTTTTCTACTAACATATATAATACCTAATAAGTATTTTTAGTTACTGACAATGTCCAAAATAAATTCCAAATTTCATTTGTTTTTTTTTTATTTCACACATAACATAATATAAACAGCCTATATACGTCCCACTGCTGGGCACAGGCCTACCCTCAATCAATCGGAGGGGGTATGGAGCATACTTCACCACACTGTTCCACTGCGGGTTGGTGGAGATTTCACACAGATAACTAAAATAACCGAATCTCCTTTTATAATAGTCAAAAATGTACCCCGTGAAGTCCTCTTGACCTGACCTTTAAAACATCTTGGATCTGATCGTCTAGACGTGGTCTAGACCTTTCTCTTCCAACCCTACTACTCACTACTAGTCAATCTTTAATTGCAGGTAGAATACCGACCCTGTGTAATGGCGAATGCAGTCTGGGGTCTACTCAGAGAGTTCCTACAAGGCCTCCTGGGGCCATCAGTGCCCGTGCAACCGCCGCAACATTTGCTCAGTCGTATGAACGAGATATACACGCCTATAGACACTATTTATCAGTACTTAGAACACTTTAGTGCATATAGAAAAGTTACCGGTATGAGAGCTGCGTAAGTGAAGTTTTATGAAGTATTTATTTAAGTAAGTATTTAATTTTAAGTTAACACGATCACTGTGTAGCTGAAAATTAGATATCAACCCCTGAAATGCTGTGTTGTTATTCTATAAACACATTGGAATGTAGGTATGATAAGGTGCAAAAGTCCAATCAGTTTCTTGCAAAGTAATAAATTAACTGATTGCACTTGAGACCTCCTGTTTACATGTCGTTTCTGTAACAGATCAAAGACACCTACAAAAACATAAATTTTATAATTATGACAACTAATGGTTCATAATTTCACCACTGTTTACAAATAATTCGCTGGGCTCAGTGACTGCACTTTTGCTCTTTGATAGTATATGGCAAGAAAAAATGTGCCCCACATATGGGACATGCACGTATGAGTTTCAAATTATGCCTCATATGTGGTTCATACACAGTGAACATGTTTTAAATTAAGTATAAAATTTAAAATATACAATTGAAAATACGCTTTTTTTCGTTTCTTTAAAACAATTGTTAACTTTTTCTGACTTGGCATAATGGCAGGGATTGACGATTTTACGTGCCGTACGAAGCACATAGCCTAAAGTGAATGTTACTAAATGGTCACCACACGAAATTGCTTAACTATATTAATTGATTTCATCATCATCATCAGCCGTATGACGCCCACTGCTGGGCATAGGCCTCCCCCAAGGATCTCCACGACGATCGGTCCTGCGCTGCTCGCATCCAGCGGCTTCCCGCGACCTTCACCTTAATTGATTTATTTAACAAATATAACTGGCTTATAGGTTCCTATTTCGAAACATCATAAAGCATCGTAGGGGGCGAGCCCGCTAGGTTTAATTTTGCCGTTGATAAACTTTTGTCTCCATACAACGACATAGGTCCCGATTAGTTTACTAACTGCAAACAAGTTTGTAATTGAGTAGTTTCCTAGGTCAAAGATAAATTATGAAATTCTGATTACTAAATAAAGATAGATCTAAAGGTGACAAAAAACGTTTACTTTTTATGAATTTTAATAAAGAAAAATGCTTAATAAGTGTGACATTTTGTCACGTTTTTCTATGACGTCACAGTGTGCTTTTTCATAAAAAATCCATAGTAATTTCGTGATTTGACGTTTACTAGAAAGTAACTGATTTGACTAGTTGGAAACTACACTACCTATTGCAAAATCATTTATGGAAATCATAAATTCTATCTAATTCAAAATTCGAATTCAATGGTTTAGGACCCGAGTCGGGAATAAGAAAAAAAAGACGAAGCAATTATTATTATTATTTATAAGCAATAATAATAAGTATTTATTCCACATTATTCCGGTGCCACCTTCTAAACGCTTCCAAAGCTTCAAACACACTGCAGGTTAGTACCTGCGGATGCTCTAACGCCAAGAAATGCCCGCCGAAGTCCAGCACTGTGGTATTCAGCAGGTTCCTATACCTGTACAGATAAAAGATTACAATATAGATAACTGTCAGTACTATTCGTCCCACTGCTGGGCACAGTCAGTACTATTAAAATTCAAAAATATATTTATTCAGTAGGTAACATAGTTAGAAATAGAAATAGAAATAGAAATGTTTTATTGCGACCATGTGTTCGTACAAATTGTGGTGTTATAAAAATACAGAGGTAAGTATTATAGTATCAACATGGACCCGGTAAGGGCACTGCAACTGGTAGAGAGGACAACATACTTAATTATTAGTCAGTGATACAACTTGTATTTATTATACTTACTATATTTTAACACTACTTTATTTTTACACTTTGAAACGTCAATTTTTACATTACAAACGTCTCATCCGCATAAAACTACTGCAGCTTCTCACAACTTTATTCAGAGGCAGAGAACAGGAGTCCTAGTACGGCTTTGAAATATTTTTTTTACCTTTGCGGATTTGCTCTTGGCCCCAGACTGGCCCGAAGGCAAGGAGCGAGAAGGCTTTAGATGGAGCGAGCTCGCCCAGAAGGTGCCTATTCACTCTGGCCTTGAAAGCGCGAGGGTTATAAGTATGCATATTACCTAAGTATGAAGGACGATGCGAAAATTTACTACTTGACGAAATAGACTACTCTGTGCGACATTCAACTCGCGTCAGACAGAGTACTACGGAAGGCAAGAGGGAAACCACTGCCCTATTTTTCCCTAAAAAAGTAGCATGGAGAATGCTACACCGACAAGACCGTGCCTCTTAAATTAATTATCATCATGTCGTCCAAATCGTATCCGGCGACGGCGGCCTGACGAATTGAGTGTATAGTTAAAGGAGGGTTTCGGTCGAGTCTTCCGTATTTGCGGACCAACTGTGTTAAGTTAAAAAGTAACATAAAACTTTTAATTACTTCAGGCTTAGGATCTCGGGAGGCTGGTAGGTAAACTCGGTCTTCGCTTGGACCACCCACGTTGGGACTTTTGTAGATGCTCTGAGAAAAAAAAATCACAAGTGTATACAATCGTGGCCAGATCTTAGAATTGATCATTTCATGATGTGCTCGATCAAATTTCATGAAATAGAATATCTTCTGTAAAGAAGCTAGTGATATGCTCCTTCACTCTTACCCTTCTAATCCCACCGCGTAGTGCTTCCTATTAGCGGTCTCAGCGTATATCCTGATGGCGGTCGTGAAGCTCCTCGTACCCCAGTACATCATCAGGTTGTCGACCAACTGCTCCCGGGTGAAGGTGTTGTGCAGACCACCATCAGGAAGGACCTTGTTAGCCGCATCCACTGCACCTGAGAACTTCTCCAGGATATACGCTAGGAGACCCGCTGGAGAGTCGGTCATGGCGATACCTGATAAAAATTTAAAATTCAAATCAGCCTGATCATTCCTCTTGACAAAATTGATTTCGAAATAATGTCTGGATCGATCGTGCTCAGAGGCAGAGGTGTATATACTATATAAGATTCCCATTGACATTCCGAATTTGCCTTTCAACTGTTTTAAGACAGTAGTTACCTAAACAGAAACTTTGCAAAAAAAGTTATTATAAGGTTAGTGATTATTTAGAAGATATGAATGTATGGGATTAATTGTCTGAGAACTGATATTAGGCAGCGAAATTAATCAATTGTATAACAATATGTAATGTTTTTTTTTAAAGAACGTCTAGGCCCCTGTGCCGAGGTTTATCTTGCAGCTTCTTTTCCCCGGCTATACAGGTTGTGAGAAGCTGTAGTAGTTTTAGGCGGATGAGACGTTCGTTATGTAAAAATTGACGATTAAAAGTCTAACCTACTGAATAAAGATATAAGTATGTGAATTTGAATAAGTATTATAGTCACTCCTTGCCAGCTGTATTTAAATTACCTCCAATAAGAGTCGAGCACATTTGGGAGATGGATTAAGTGTGAAAGAAACTTGCTACATACCTACGGTATCAGGCTTCGTGGCGTGTTCGTGGAAGTATCCAGTCTTTTCGATCAGGGAAGCCAGCGTGTCAGTTAGAGGATAGAGGCGGCTTGCCAACTCTGGAGGGATCACCAGATGGGGGAACACTGCGCCCACAAGAGTCAGTCCCAGGGCTTCAAGTGATGGAACTACGCCCCAATTCGTGTGGTAACCCAGGACCTCCTGCAACAGTTAGTGGTGGTTGAAAATTCGAAGTGTACCAAAATTGTCTATCAAGCTGACGCCCGTACGATTCAGGACTAAAGTAGGACCATGTGAGGTCTCTGGAAAAACATTTTTTTTATCATTAGTTTACGGCCACCCATTAATTTGTCGCTGACTGACGTCGCAAACTGACTTATCTGAAATTTTTGGCGAATCTGATTTGCACCATGCTATATATGCAAATATTTGCAGATACGTCAGTTTGCAAAGTCAGCCACGAATTGTATGAGTTTTATGCGGCCGCTAAGAGGTACAATTCACGGGGCAGGTGTGCCCAATCCAGTTACTCCCCTGTAGATCCGGGTTTGACCTAATCCTGTAGAGCCAGGGTGGTCCCGTCTTGGTTGATTGTGGTCCCCCCCCCCTTCCTAAAACGGCACCCGATGCGATTGCACCGGTCGCACCATCCTAGAGTCGCCACGGATAAACCTAGCTCAGCCGCTAGTGGGGAGCGGAGAGTTGCCGATCTATACGTTACATACCATAATACCGTAAAACTATCTCCTCACCCTGGGGAAGAGTACGGCCATGAAGCCGGTGATAATTGCGCCCCAGTCTCCTCCCTGCAGGTAGTACTTTGTATAGCCGAGCCTGTGCATCAGGTTTCTAAACAGCACGGCCATCTGACCCCCACCCAGCCCTGGCCGGGTTGCTGCCTGGAAAGTAAAATAAGTAGGTACATGTGGGAGCGAGCGGGGAAATAAACACGGATATATCTTTATAACCCACTATATTATCTTCAAAACCTTTCAATTAAAAGGTTTTTGAATCAGCACCACTGGCTCCTGAAATACAGTTACCTACACTAGTTTAGGAGTCATGGTCTTATTTATAATTGTTACTTGTTTGATGTACTCAATAAACTGTCTTTCTTTCTTTAATTAGACCACTTACCTTGCCTAAGACTATCTAAGACAAACAGATGTATGAAAAACTTACATCAGAAAATCCAAACCCTGGGAGACAGGGCACGATGAGTTCGACGACGAAGTCCCTGGAGTCATCGTCCGCCGTGACCATCGGGATCATCTCGTAGAACTCTCTGATTGATCCTGGCCAGCCGTGAAGGAGAAGTAACGGTACTACTTCTTTGTGTGTGGGAGGCTGAAAAGGAGTTTTTATGTATTATTTTTTTATGGATCATGTGCCGTTCCCATTAATGTTCTCACTTTGGGAACGTTCCCGACAGTAAAAAGGCACAAAACTTATGTAAGAGCTTTGTTACCTAACCAAAAGGCAGATAAGACCATGAGCACAAAAAGAACAACGTGAAAAAGAAAAACGGGTACATTCCCATTTTGAGAAAATTTCTGGGAACGGCACATCACTGATTATACCTAAACATTTTTCTGATAAAAAAGGTAGGTTCTTCATCTTCATCATCATAACTTTCGAATCTTGATTAATCTACCAATTAGTTTTTTGATGTTGCGTGGTGTGAATGTATGATGGAAAGTTCTATAATACGATCGTTGTAATATGTTCGTTTTGTGCATATTCCGGTCCCACCGGTTATAATCCCAAGGCATTACTCTATAACAAGAACTCTGAACGTACCTGTCTAACCCAAATAAAGTGGATATCCAACCCCTGGATATTGGTCTTGTATTGTGGAAACTGATTCAGGAATTCCTCTCGTTGTTTGAAGGGGTATTCCTCAGCCCAGTATGACAGCCAGTCTGGGAGGGCGTCGCTGTTGAAGCCGTACGTGAACCCTGCGCCTTCAAGAGGAGGCTGGAAGGTGATGTGGTTCCGCAGCCGGTACTGTAGATCCTTGATCATCTGTGAGAAAACTAAACATTAATATTGGCATTACCAATTCTTCTTGGAGGCCTGCAAAGCCTTAGAAAATATTGTTCTTATGGCAGTTCAAATCTTTCGCCTACCCTATTGAGTCGGCACGGCCATTGAGGGATCTTTCCCCCGCCCGCGCGGTATCGGACAGTTCAATAAGGCGCTCATAATAATACCCTTGACACTACCGGTGGTGCCATCGGGTAGTATCAAGGGTCCGCGGGGTCAACAACGAGACCGGAGTATTGCTTTTGTATTTTGTTAGGTAGTCTTATTTTATCCTAATACCTTTGTGATTGTTCTTAGTTAGTTCAACATGACTAATATGTAATTGTGTTATGGTGTTTATACATTACACCGTTGTCGTACTGAACTCGTGTGTGTGAATTACAACGAACGCGCCTGTACCTACTACAGAAGTAATTTCAGTTAAAATAAAGTGGAATTAGTGCCAGCCAGTACTCGTCCCCATAATATTAGATTGCAAAGGCGGCACCCGGACAGTGTGCAGCATAACGCATAAGTGTGAGCGAGATAGTCTGCGCGCTTTCGCCCTTACTCCTTTAGCGGATTACGGGCTTCAAGACGGGCGTGAATGAATTGTAAATTTATCTTAAGTGCTGCTTTCGATAATATTCTTTTTGATTCCTGTTCGGCGCGTCCTTGCCGCGGGGATGAGCGCCTCTTACTTCAGTAGGCCTCCAGCCGGAGTGAGACGGTGGCTGAGTTCGAATAGGGACCCAGACCTACGGGGTATACCGTAAAATTCTTGCCCAGGGATACGGGTGAAGACCTCAATGATTGCAAAGGCGAAGATGGGAGCCATCGGTATGGCAATGCAGGACGGAAGGGGCAAGTCACAGGGACTGTAACCTGGAACCTGACAGAGGGCAGCAGTCAACTGTCAATACTATTCAGAGGCAGAGGACAGGAGTCCTAGTATGGCTTTGCAATAGACTACTCTGGGCGCCATCCCACTTGCGTCAGACAGAGTACTGCGGGGCGGAAGGCAAGAGGGAAACTACGGCCTTATTTTCCCCTAAAAAAGTAGCATGGAAAATGCTGCACCGACAAGAGCGTGGCTCTTAAATTGATGATGATGATGCTGCTTTCACTAATGTTGGCTTGACCATTATTGACAGTTTTTTTTTTGACGTGACTTGTAGATTTGCCGCAGATGGCATTATCTACTTGGCCGGACAAATGGGGAGCGCTGAAGGCTCTCACCCGGTATAACGTTTAAGACAACAGGCCTGAGGGTGCCCAGTTGGGCGCGAACCTCGGCTCAGGGCGTCGTCTGAGAGGAAAAATATTTGAAAGAATTAATCGACCCTAGTGGGTCGATAGCGATAAGCGCTGAATGAGGGAAATCGTCGACCACGCCGGCGGGGTCGGTATCGGGGACCTGAAGTGTTTGGTGTCGCGAGCTGATTGGCTGCCTCTATGGCTAGAGTAATCGGGTCGTCGGGATCGTATATTACGTCCTTCGGACGCCGATACTTTTCAGTACCGTCCCTAAGCGGAATTTACTCAGAAGCCGCAACTACCAGGGGATTTGGGTGGTGCGGAGCAGAATCGACAAAACGTTTGGAAGCTAATTTGAGCCATTGGGCAATGGTTGGCAGACCTAGGTCAATGTGCAGATTTTCATTGCGAAGGAACCACGGAGCTCCCGTGGCTTTCCGCATGAAACGATTATTATTGTCAGTGATACGGCTCACCACCTATCACCTTGGTCTAACAGTGTAGTATTTAAGGGTACTTATGTGAAACTTTATGGCAATTTACCCTCAAGTATGAGGCTTTGTGAACGTCAGTCTGTCGCGAACGATTAAACGTTAACGTTGTACATACGACTTTGATTTGAGATTATTCCCTTAAACATCACAAACAGAAAGCTCGGTGAGGTATTTAGTTCATCTTGTGATGGATGTACCTCCGACTACACCAATTGGGATATAGTTCTGAGCTTATGTACTCACTTCATCATCGAAAAAAATCCTGGCAGGTCGGATGCTCTCATCCTGGATCATCCCCGGAGGCCCCCACCACTCGTTCAGGTCTAAGGCAGATCTGTTCAACTTTGGTGACTGCAGGAAGCTCTGGGCCCAGGATGTGGACACCAGAGACAGAATTATTACCAGCATTGTTGATCTGAGAACAGAACAGAAACACATTACAATTATTTGTTTGGACTAAACCACACCCGAATCTAGCTCAGTTGCCGTTCTATAGTATTCCTTATTCTATGACTAAACTAACCACAGATCATTAAGGAATCTGTACAACTGACCCTATTACTGCTACCAACTTATTTATATTTGTGTTATTATTTAATTTGAATGTCTACAAAAATCAGCAATTGACATCGTAACGAATAATGAGAGGGATGATTTAGCACATTATTGTAAGTTAATATCAAGTGGAATTTTCCATTGCAAAAGTATAGGAAAAAAGAACTAAAAAAAGACATGAATTTTGCGACGGAAAATTCCACTCGATATTAACTCAGAATCATGGTCTGAATCATCCCCTCAGTATTCGTTACGATGTCACTAACACTCTCTATGAAAAAAAATGTCAAGCAATTTAGGAATTTTTAATGTGCATAAGTGAAGTACTTACATACAAAAGTCGACTTCGACAGTGGTAAGAGACAGAAACCTCTTCCAAACTAGATTCTTAAATCTAGTGGTGGTTCTTAAATATAGTAGTCTGGCTAAGGCCAGACTATGGACTAAGGCCTGGCTAAGGCCAGGCGCGCACTACGACGTTTTCGTCGCGCGGCAGAAAAAAGCAGTGGCATAATGTCGCACTGTAATACTGTACCAAACAGTTTTAAATTGTATTGCGCGCACTTTTTTTTTTTTTTTTTTTTTTTTTATACTGGTGGATTGGGGTCTCCATTTAAGCGACATAGCCTGTGTTTGGAGGCCCCGCTCTTCCATTATTACAAATAAATTGTATGTAAATAAAGCAGTGTGGTAGGTTTAAAAAAAGACAAGTACTACGGCATGCAGATAGAATATATATCAGCACACCCAGCCCTACGATGTATAAATCTTGGGATCAGCACATATTACTAGGACATAACAGGAATAGACTACTGGGTGTGCCGAGTATAACACTAGGTAACATATTGTAACATTGGATAACACGAAAAACTATTCCAATGAGTGAGATTGATCAGCGCAATTGATTGACGGCGCATTGGCGCCTCTGCACTGTAAAGTCGTGAAATGTAAATAAATAAATAAAAAATAAATAAATAAAAAATCAGTAGGTGTCGTGTGCATTGCACAGTAAAGTGCGTGTGTGTGTGAGTGTTTGAGTGTGAGTGTGTGTGTGTGTGTGTGTGTGTGTGTGTGTGTGTGTGTGTGTGTGTGTGTGTGTGTGTGTGTGTGTGTGTGTGTGTGTGTGTGTGTGTGTGTGTGTGTGTGTGTGGTATCTAAATGAGAATGGTGTATAAGGCGCGGTTTGTGGGTGTATGAGAATCATACTGCAACAATCATGTAATACGATCCAGTAAAGACTCGATAACATCATAAGTTTGAGCTTGAATCCATTTTAGTAAAAGTGTTTTACATTCGTAATATTTTTTATCATATATATATATTTCTTTATTTATTTTATTGTACAAAAAGGCAGAACGTGAATTAAATTGCCTAGTAGCAAAGACAGTTTTAGTATGAGGTACTTCAACAACAATATCCTTACGTCGCTTTTCCTTTTTACGGATGTCGAAGGGAAATGATTTGTGGGCTTTTAGGATAGTCATTGTTATATATAATTTTCTGACAGATAGTAGGCCACTGATGCGATATAATTCTTCAGTAGTGAAACGTCTCTTCTTAAAATACATGACCTTGATAAGGGTCCGTTGTGCTATTTCCAAATCTAGGAAATTGGTCTTAGTTGCACCACCCCAAACAGGAATGCAATAAGATATGATGGATTGCACAAGAGCAATGTATATTTGGTTGAGGAGATATTTGGGAGTGTCCAACTGTTTATTGCCTGAAGGTATTACGTATCTGAGGGTTTTAAATATCCAAATTAGTTTTCTAATTTTACCAATAAGGTAATCCAAGTGTGGATACCACGACAATCTGTGATCTACAATAATCCCTAGATATTTAGTTTGTAAGACTTTTTCTATCATTGGACAGTTACAGTAGTCCCTATTAACATCTTCAGGACATACATGGATTTTTAGGCTGAAGTCAGTCTGCGGCTGTGAGTTGTTGTAGACACTGAAGCAGACAAAGTTTGTCTTGGATGTATTTAGTGTTAGAAGGTTTTGTTGTAACCACAATGCCATTTGAGCCAGCCCAACTTCAGCACTAGACTTGACAGCATCCCAAGATTCACCAGCAAATACCACAGCGGTGTCATCAGCGTACGACAGTATTTTAGCGTTCGGAAGGTTCATAGCGCACTTGACGGCAGCCACCGCAGCGGCGAAAGGTCTGTGACAAGTTACAACTAGTTTGCGGCGCGGCGGTTTATCATCTTTTTGTAACATATTTGAATAGCTTTGAATGCGCACACACTACACGACGTTTCGCCGCTGATTAGCCATTAGAAATTAGAGATGTGCGGAAGAATCTGATAGACCAAACAACGGGGATGAGCCCCCACAGGTGGACAAAATAGCACTGCAGGCATGGATAATTGGGGGTGGGCCGATAAGGCCACCCACTGGAACCAAGAAGAAAAGCAGTTACTAAAAAGTAGTTGGCGGACATCTACTTTAGTAACTTACAACGCTCCCATCAACAGATGGCTGTTAAAATTACTGAAAGTCTCTCCTCCGGTGATATTTCATCTCTGAATCTAGTATTTTCATATGAAATAGAAGGTCCAACTAAATTTAAAAGTTCGTAGAAACTCTCTTTATGCATTCTATAATATTGTCATAAACTTGTCTAGAAAAAACTGTTCGTTGTTTAAACGATTGAATAAGAGGATGAATCTAAAATCTTTTTTTCCTTTTTTCGAGTTCTAATTATCAGAGCGCAAATACAAGTTGTTTCTACTAAATCCATTTTAAAACTGAGAATTTTGATGCTGCAGTAAACCGTAGTGCGTGCGTTTACAGATTTTTATTTGTGTTGCCGCGCGGTACAATGCCGCTGCTCTTTTCTGCCGCGCGGCGAAAAACTCGTAGTGCGCGCCTGGCCTAAGTATAAGTATTATGTAAGTATAAGTATATTATGTACAATCAATTTGTGTTAGATGTAGAGTCGCAATGTCACCTGTATCAATACATAGACTCGTTTGTTATTTGGCGTTGTTAGTACACCTGTGATATTTGAGCGTGCAAACGAACGTTGAATAGCGTAGTGTGTTTGCTCGATGTTCCGGCTAATTAGTTAATGCCATCTGCGGCAAATCAACAATAAGTCAAGTAAAATAAGCAAAATTAAAAATTTTGAAAAAACCCACGACGGTAAAAATTTCATCGTAAAAGAATAAAATAACTCAAAACCCCCGACTTAACCCAATTATTATGTAACGAAATATTATATTAGACTTAAAAATACTTTCTAAAAAGAGTTGATATCTCGAGACATCGGTAATAGATATACTTAAGTACCTAAACAATGAATATGGATGTTTACAGTTTTTTCCTAACGTGTCTGTTTCTCGAAGATATACTTAAATGTAGCGATAATAATTTTACCATAATACATAACCGAGGAATATCCGTCGGGGGCTGCCTTTTCTATATAAAATTTCAACAAAAATTTAATTATACTCATAAGTGTATTTTATATCGTCGTTAAACATCTACAATTCTTCAATAATTGTATTCACGTCACTAGAAAAACTTTAGCTGGGTTAATGGCAGCCCCCGACGGATATCGATCGATTCGATGAATTTTGTCGAAATTGATAAGTTTTTTTTATACTATTATACAGGGTGGCCCAGAAGTTCAGGTTCAAAATGAAAAATTAGATAGAGGGGCTCATTAGCTACCAGAAACACTCCCATGTATGTTCAGCAATTATTTACGGTTTAGGAGATATAACCCATTTTGTACCTTTTTCAAGATTTTCTACCTTACTTCAGAAATAATCATTTTGTCGCTATCCCTTTCTTAATAATTATTTTATTTTACTTCACAACTATGCCTAAGGCTGTGTACCGCTCAATCAAAGATAAATCAAAGTCAAATCAAGTATAAAAAAGAAGTTATCGGAAGTCAAAGTGAGAATTCGACCAAAATTGTTACAGTTGTTAAAACTTCGCCGAAGAATAATAAACACATGAGATTGTCATGGACCCTGAAAGTATTTCTAAAAACTGCTCCATTTTATAGGCTTTTAGATACATCCAAAAAAGTACCCTTAATAAGGACATAAAACTAAGTAATTTGACCTCAAATATTGCAAGACAGACAGATTTAAAGGAAAATTTGACATTCTCATAAAATGTAGCTGCTTCTTTCTAACGTTGTTAAAGGAGCTCAAAGACAGATTTTATTTTAGTATCCAATAGTATGAATCACCAACAGTGTTTGGGGATACTTTTTCTTTGAAATCTATGTAAGTCAATGTGGTGAAGACCGTCTGGGCTAAAAGACCGTCTATTGCCAATAACTTCTAAATTTGAATAACTAGCGCCTTACGTCTCTGTCGATAAAATAGTCCCTAAAGAGCCAGTCCGAATTAAAAACCGTAGATGGTGCTGTTATGATTAGTTTGGACAATATCGGTCCTGCAATTGTTTTTTACTATTTCGCGCTCTAGAATGCAGTGGCCAGTGGCGGATTTTTGATCAAAAAAAAGTGGCAAATCGGAGGATTCTCAGAAGTTTTTCTGATCACTTAGGTTATTTATTGATCCATTAATGTATTCGTTAAACATAATGCAGGAATATAGCTTTTAGTTAGAATTTATACCAGTGTGAAATTTTAAATTAGAAAATATAATAGTTGGAAAGACCGTCTACATTAAAAGAGGGAAGTCCGTCATATGCCGATCTTGCCTCAATCCAGATATTGACAACTATTACAGCAGAGCGTATTTTATGCAAGACTAGTGAGATAGTATTTTGTGTCCCATTCTGTTAATATTTTGTGTTTGTGTGTGTTCACATTATAAATCTTATTGACTTACAGGCACTACAGTCGACTCTTGAAATATTACGAATTATCGAGTGTTTGAAATATCAAATGGTTCGAAATTTGTGAGAGAAAATAAATAAAACTTCGAATTATTAAGTGTTGGTTAATTTTTAAACAAACCAATTCGTAAGAAGTGTGTGCGTCAAATAGTCAAACTAATCATAACAAAAATAAAGGCTCGTGTATCTTGATACAAGTTTGAACTTGTCGCAAAATGTACTTACAATCTTTCCGCCTCTTCTCTCTGCAACTTTGAATTGTCGAGTGTTGGACGCTGATGAGTTCGAATTAACGCGTCGTTTTGCTAAATAGCAATGTTTTTTTCGTTCGAATTACCAAGTGTATGAAAATGTATTGATTTAGTTCGTAATATAAAGAGATTTAGTAGGGAACTCGTGATAACTTTGAATTATAGAGAGGTTCGAATTATTGCAAGTTTGAAATAACGAGAGTCGACTGTATTATATTTTCTAATTTAAAATTTCACACTGGTATAAATTCTAACTAAAAGCTATATTCCTGTATTATGTTTAACGAATACATTAATGGATCAATAAATAACTAAGTGATCAGAAAAACTTCTGAGAATCCTCCGATTTGCCACTTTTTTTTGATCAAAAATCCGCCACTGGCCACTGCATTCTAGAGCGCGAAATGGTAAAAAAAATTGCAGGACCGATAACAATATCGGTCTTTAATATAGTTTGGACAACCAAACTAATCATAATAGCACCATCTACGGTTTTTAGTTCGGACTGGCTCTTTAGGGTCTATTTTATCGACAGAGACGTAAGGCGCTAGTTATTCAAATTTAGAAGTTATTGGCAATAGACGGTCTTTTAGCCCAGACGGTCTTCACCACATTGACTTACATAGATTTCAAGGAAAAAGTATCCCCAAACACTGTTGGTGATTCATACTATTGGATACTAAAATAAAATCTGTCTTTGAGCTCCTTTAACAACGTTAGAAAGAAGCAGCAGCAGGTACTAAAATACCCTTTTTTCGTTTCTTTAAAACAATTGTTACCTTTTTTGACTTGGCTTAACTGACTATTAACCCGTGTTAATGGCAGGGATTGACGATTTTACGTGCCGTACGAAGTACATAGCCTAAAGTGAATGTTACTAAATGGTCACCACACGAAATTGCTTAACATAATTGATTTATTCAACAAATATAACTGGCTTATAGGTTCCTATTTCGAAACATCATAAAGCATCTTAGGGGGCGAGCCCGCTAGGTTTGATTTTGCCGTTGATAAACTTTTGTCTCCATACGACATAGGTCACGATTAGTTTACTAACTGCAAACAAGTTTGTAATTGAGTAGTTTCCTAGGTCAAAGATAAATTATGAAATTCTGATTACTAAATAAAGATAGATCTAAAGGTGACAAAAAACGTTTACTTTTTATGAATTTTAATAAAGAAAAATGCTTAATAGGGAAGGGGGCCTAAAGCGAGCACCCAGCCTAAAGCGAGCAGCGATCGTAAAACTTACCTATAGAAACTTACCGCGGCCCGCGTCCCAGTTGCGTTACCCCCCTCCCCGCGCCAGTGCGCGGCAGTCGTGATTTCACAGTGACGTGAATAACACAGGTTGTTCGCGCCAAAAACGATTTTCGACATTTTTATGCAAATAAACGAAGGTATGTAAATTGTGTTTTGTTTAATAATTAGTGAGGAACGTTATTATTAAGATGTGCATAGTATTTTGTGTCTATCTCACTCTGGCTTAACCATATTTTCATGAACATATTATGATACATTTTAGGTTATGCTTTATTAGAATACGAGATTGACGCTAAAGGCAAAGCGAGCAGGGCAAAGCGAGCATGCCCGCTATGCCCGCCTGTAGTCATATTAATATTGAATGAAAAGTAACCTAAAAATTATTAAATTACTTACTTACCTATTTTTTTTGTTGTTGTGTTTTAAAAACCATGTGTTTTGCGTCTTTTTAGATGGTGAATAAATATAAACGCAAAACACAGCAATGTTCTTAGACTGAAAGCACAATGAAGAAAGCAATACAGGAGGTGGTAGAAATGAAAAAGGCTTTAAAAACTACAGCTACAAAGTATGGTATCCCGCGAGCTACTTTACAGCGACACCTGAAAACAGGTTCTACCAAGAAAAAGTTAGGAAGGTTTACCAGTCTTCAGCTCAGAACAAGAGCTTGAATTGTTAAATTACGTATTTGAAATGGACAGTGTGTTTTATGGTTTATCGAAAGAAGAATTTCTTTTTCACTTAATAAAGTGCACATATGAATCCCTCTTTTGTGTTTTTATAAAGTTATTCCTTAGTGCTTCATGATATAATAAAAAAATGATGTATGCTCACTTTACCCACTGGGTGCCCGTTTTGCCCATAAGCCCGTGCCCACTTTAGGCCCCCCCTCGGGCAAAGCGGGCATTTGTAAGGGTTTCACATTTGGTTTCCTGTTTTAGTATTTTCAAAGCATACAAAAAATTTTAATATAAACTATCAAACTACAATAAATTCACCATCTGTTAGCAATAACAGTTGCTTAAAAGTATCATTTTGTTACCATTTTGCTCTTATTTTATCTTACGGTGCCCGCTTTAGGCCCCCTTCCCCTAAGTGTGACATTTTGTCACGTTTTTCTATGACGTCACCGTGTGCTTTTTCATAAAAAATCCATAGTAATTTCGTGATTTGACGTTTACTAGAAAGTAACTGATTTGACTAGTTGGAAACTACACTACCTATTGCAAAATCATTTATGGAAATCATAAATTCTATCTAATTCAAAATTCGAATTCAATGGTTTAGGACCCGAGTCGGGAATAAGAAAAAAAAGACGAAGCAATTATTATTATTATTTATAAGCAATAATAATAAGTATTTATTCCACATTATTCCGGTGCCACCTTCTAAACGCTTCCAAAGCTTCAAACACACTGCAGGTTAGTACCTGCGGATGCTCTAACGCCAAGAAATGCCCGCCGAAGTCCAGCACTGTGGTATTCAGCAGGTTCCTATACCTGTACAGATAAAAGATTACAATATAGATAACTGTCAGTACTATTCGTCCCACTGCTGGGCACAGTCAGTACTATTCAAATTCAAAAATATATTTATTCAGTAGGTAACATAGTTACACTTTGAATCGTCAATTTTTACATTACAAACGTCTCATCCGCATAAAACTACTGCAGCTTCTCACAACTTTATTCAGAGGCAGAGAACAGGAGTCCTAGTACGGCTTTGAAATATTTTTTTACCTTTGCGGATTTGCTCTTGGCCCCAAACTGGCCCGAAGGCAAGGAGCGAGAAGGCTTAAGATGGAGCGAGCTCGCCCAGAAGGTGCCTGTTCTCTCTGGCCTTGAAAGCACCCGGATTATAAGTATGCATATTAAGTATGAAGGACGATGCGAAAATTGACTACTTGACGAAATAGACTACTCTGTGCGACATTCAACTCGCGTCAGACAGAGTACTACGGAAGGCAAGAGGGAAACTGCAGGGAAACTGCCCTATTTTTCCCTAAAAAAGTAGCATGGAGAATGATACACCGACAAGACCGTGCCTCTTAAATTAATCATCATCATGTCGTCCAAACCGTATACGGCGACGGCGACTCCTAAATATCTATCCTGAGTCGTTGTTGTGGTGGGCTCTGATATGGCTAGCGAAACTGAACTTCGACTTGAAGATCACACGGCACACAGTAAAGCTGACATGACGAATTGAGTGTGTAGTTATAGGAGGGTTTCGGTTGAGTCTTCCGTATTTGCGGACCAACTGTGTTAATTTAAAAAGTAACATAAAACTTTTAATTACTTCAGGCTTAGGATCTTGGGAGGCTGGTAGGTAAACTCGTTCTTCGCTTGGACCACCCACGTTGGGACTTTTGTAGATGCTCTGAGAAAAAAAAAATCACAAGTGTATACAATCGTGGCCAGATCATAGAATTGATCATTTCATGATGTGCTCGACCAAATTTCATGAAATAGAATATCTTCTGTAAAGAAGCTAGTGATATGCTCCTTCACTCTTACCCTTCTAATCCCACCGCGGAGTGCTTCCTATTAGCTGTCTCAGCGTATATCCTGGCGGCGGTCGTGAAGCTCCTCATACCCCAGTACATCATCAGGTTGTCGACCAACTGCTCCCGGGTGAAGTTGTTTTGCAGACCACCATCAGGAAGGACCTTGTTAGCCACATTCACTCCAGATGAGAACTTCTCCAGGATATACGCTAGGAGACCCGCTGGAGAGTCGGTCATGGCGATACCTGATAAAAATTTAAAATTCAAATCAGCCTGATCATTCCTCTGACAAAATTGATTTCGAAATAATGTCTGGATCGATCGTGCTCAGAGGCAGAGGTGTATATACTATAGTTAAGATTCCCATTGACATTCTGAATTTGCCTTTCAACTGTTTTAAGACAGTAGTTACCTAAACAGAAACTGTGCAAAAAATGTTATTATAAGGTTAGTGATTATTTAGAAGATATGAATGTATGGGATTAATTGTCTGAGAACTGATATTAGGCAGCGAAATTAATCAATTGTATACACATTGTATATGTAATGTTTTTTTTTAAATAACGTCTAGGCCCCTGTGCCGAGGTTTTTCTTGCAGCTTCTTTTCCCCGGCTATACAGGTTGTGAGAAGCTGTAGTAGTTTTAGGCGGATGAGACGTTCGTTATGTAAAAATTGACGATTCAAAGTCTAACCTACTGAATAAAGATATATGTGAATTTGAATAAGTATTATACTCACTCCTCGCCAGCTGTATTTAAATTACCTCCAATAAGAGTCGAGCACATTTGGGAGATGGATTAAGTGTGAAATTGAAACTTGCTACATACCTACGGTATCAGGCTTCGTGGCCAGTTCGTGGAAGTATCCAGTCTCTTCGATCAGGAAAGCCAGCTTCTCAGTTAGAGGATAGAGGCGGCTTGCCAACTCTGGAGGGATCACCAGATGGGGGAACACTGCGCCCACAAGAGTCAGTCCCAGGGCTTCACGTGATGGAACTACGCCCCAATTTGTGTGGTAACCCAGGACCTCCTGCAACAGTTAGTGGTGGTTGAAAATTTCATGTGTCCCAAAAATGTCTATCAAGCTGACGCCCATACGATTGAGGACTAAAGTAGGACCGTGTGAGGTGAACCCAGTAGCGGCTCTAGCAAAATAATTAGGTGGTGCGACCCTCACACCAACGTCCCTGAAAAAACATTTTTTTTATGATTAGTTTCCGGCCACCCATTAATTTGTCGCTGACGTCGCTAACTGACGTATCTGAAATTTTTGGCGAATCTGATTTGCACCATGCTATAATGCAAATACTTGCAGATACGTCAGTTTGCAAAGTCAGCCACGAAATGTATGAGTTTTACGTGGCCGCTAAGAGGTACAATTCACGGGGCAGGTGTGCCCAATCCAGTTACTCCCCTGTAGATCCGGGTTTGACCTAATCCTGTAGAGCCAGGGTGGTCCCGTCTTGGTTGATTGTGGTCCCCCCCCCCCTCCTAAAACGGCACCCGACGCGATTGCACCGGTCGCACCGTCCTAGAGTCGCCACGGATAAACCCTAGCTCAGCCGCTAGTGGGGAGCTGAGAGTTGCCGATCTTACGTACCATTCCTTATTCTATGCTTATAGTAAAACTATCTCCTCACCCTGGGGAAGAGTACGGCCATGAAGCTGTTGATAATTCCGCCCCAGTCTCCTCCCTGCAGGTAGTACTTTGTATAGCCGAGCCTGTGCATCAGGTTTCTAAACAGCACGGCAATCTGACCCCCACCCAGCCCTGGCCGGGTTGCTGCCTGGAAAGTAAAATAAGTAGGTACATGTGGGAGCGAGCGGTGAAATAAACACGGATATATCTTTATAACAGCCTCCGTGGTCTAGTGATTAGAGCGTTAGGCTCACGATCTGGAGTTCCGGGTTCGATTCCCGATGGGGACATTGTCGAAATCACTTAAAAAAGTTATTCTACCAAAATTAGGAATATGAAGTGTTAGGATCATCCACATTAGTATTATCTAAATATAGGAACATCAACATTAGTACTGAAGATTATTAGGACTTTAAATATTGTAAGAAAATTAATAATTAGGACTATAAAATATCATGTTAGGACAATTGACTTTAGAACAATAAAAATTAGAAGTACTTACAACAGACTCCCGTTTAGGAGTCATGGTCTTATTTATAATTGTTACTTGTTTGATGTACTCAATAAACTGTCTTTCTTTCTTTAATTAGACCACTTATCTTGCCTAAGACTATCTAAGACAAACAGATGTATAAAAAAACTTACACCAGAAAATCCAAACCCTGGGAGACAGGGCACGATGACTTCGACGACGAAGTCCCTGGAGTCATCGTCCGCCGTGACCATCGGGATCATCTCGTAGAACTCTCTGATTGATCCTGGCCAGCCGTGAAGCAGAAGTAACGGGACTACTTCTTTGTGTGTGGGAGGCTGAAAAGGAGTTTTTATGGATTATTATTATTATTTTATGGATCATGTGCCGTTCCCATTAATGTTCTCACTTTGGGAACGTTCCCGACAGTAAAAAGGCACAAAACTTATGTAAGAGCTTTATTACCTAACCAAAAGGCAGATAAGACCATGAGCACAAAAAGAACAACGTGAAAAAGAAAAACGGGTACATTCCCATTTTGAGAAAATTTCTGGGAACGGCACATCACTGATTATACCTAAACATTTTTCTGATAAAAAAGGTAGGTTCTTCATCTTCATCATCATAACTTTCGAATCTTGATTAATCTACCAATTAGTTTTTTGATGTTGCGTGGTGTGAATGTATGATGGAAAGTTCTATAATACGATCGTTGTAATATGTTCGTTTTGTGCATATTCCGGTCCCACCGGTTATACTCCCAAGGCATTACTCTATAAGTAACAAGAACTCTGAACGTACCTGTCTAACCCAAATAAAGTGGATATCCAACCCCTGGATATTGGTCTTGTATTGTGGAAACTGATTCAGGAATTCCTCTCGTTGTTTGAAGGGGTATTCCTCAGCCCAGTATGACAGCCAGTCTGGGAGGGCGTCGCTGTTGAAGCCGTACGTGAACCCTGCGCCTTCAAGAGGAGGCTGGAAGGTGATGTGGTTCCGCAGCCGGTACTGTAGATCCTTGATCATCTGTGAGAAAACTAAACATTAATATTGGCATTACCAATTCTTCTTGGAGGCCTGCAAAGCCTTAGAAAATATTGTTCTTAATACATATTAGATTGGCGACCGCTCAGACAAATAGCAAATATGTAGGTAATTACCTACTACGCTACGCACTATTCGTACTCCTATGCACCTCCATATTACGTGCGAATTGTTGTGTTTTTTTTTGTAAATGCCCTCTCCTTTTTGTTTTCTTACGTTGTATTAAAGTGGCTGCCAAAAATCACATTTTTCTTTTGAGTTATTTACGAAATAAGTTTATTTAAATTACTCAAGGTCTTTTTATCGTTTCACTGATTGTCAAGTAGCCTATTACAACTCATGCACTTCCGGCCAAGTAGTTAATGCCATCTGCGGCAAATCTACAATAAGTCACGTAAGTACGTCAAAAAAAAAAAAAACAACTCATGCTCGGTCACCGTTTATATCTTGTTTTATTTCTTTCATGTATTTGTAGATACACTGCACACACATACGTTTTTAATATAATATGTTTTTGTAAAGTACTTTATGTTCATAGTTTAAGTAATAGTATTTTATGCAACAGTTGTATAAGAAGGGTCAAAAAATGCGAGTGGCGTGAGTTGCGATGTGAGCCTTGGCGAACATCGCAATAAGAGACGCCACGAGCATTTTTTGACCTAGTTATACAACGTTGCATACAATACTTTTTCTACGACGACGTAATTTTAAATGAAACAAAAATTATACAAAGAAAAATTTTATTTATAAAAATGAAGATGTAAATTTTGAATGGTATGGGAAAATGGCGGCAAATGTATGCTTTTTTTTATAGTATATCTATGGCACCAAACAAAGTAAAGGTGCCAGTTTCCAGGTCAAAAAAAAAAACAACAACAATGCTTTTTTGGCGACATTATAGTACAGCTACACTTTGTAAACAATGCTTTTATAGGCCATAGAGCGTACACTTTTTCAAAGAGTTTAATTATGTATGTACTTATATTAGACTTTTTGGTTATTTAAATGCCAGATTAAAGTAGAGGAGTAGAAAAATATTATTATGTACTTATTCATTGAAGTTGTATTTGTGGAAGACACGGCTTCCATGCCTCACTTAGCAGGGTCCACAGAATACCATGCAGTGTCGTGGCTCGCGCCGCGGCTTATGCTGAGTGAGGTCCTTTTATAAAGGACACCACCACCATCGTTGACCAGTTCATACACTCAATTATTTGTATTTCTCATGTAAGTTGTTTTTATTATGTGTTTTGATTGTAAGTTATGTGTTACTCCGTGTTTTATATTATATATTTCTTATTTGTTTTATATTTGTTACTGTGGTGTACCTTTATAATAAACGTTTCTTTCTTTCTTTCAAATGTAAATTTCTTTTGAAAATAAAGATTTCTTTAACCTGAGATTGCAAAGGCGGTACCCGGACAGTGTGCCGCATAACGCATAAGTGTGAGCGAGATAGTCTACGCGCTTTCCCCTTACTCCTTCAGCGGGTTACGGGCTTCAAGACGGGCGTGAATGAATTGTAAATTTATCTTAAGTGCTGCTTTCACTAATGTTGGCTTGACCATTATTGTCAGTGATACGGCTCACCACCTATCACCTTGGTCTAACAGAAAGCTCGGTGAGGTACTTAGTTCATCTTGTGATGGATGTACCTCCGACTACACCAATTGGGATATAGTTCTGAGCTTATGTACTCACTTCATCATCGAACAAAATCTTGGCAGGTCGGATGCTCTCATCCTGGATCATCCCCGGAGGCCCCCACCACTCGTTCAGGTCTAAGGCAGATCTGTTCAACTTTGGTGACTGCACGAAGTTCTGGGCCCAGGATGTGGACACCAGAGACAGAATTATTACCAGCATTGTTGGTCTGAGAACAGAACAGAAACACATTACAATTATTTGTTTGGACTAAACCACACCCGAATCTAGCCAAGTTGCCGTTCTATAGTATTCCTTATTCTATGACTAAACTAACCACAGATCATTGTTCGTTGTTTAAACGATTGAATAAGAGGATGAATCCAAAATAGTTTTTTCCTTTTTTCGAGTTCTAATTATCAGAGCGCAAATACAAGTTGTTTCTACTAAATCCATTTTAAAACTGAGAATTTTGATGCTGTAGTAAACCGTAGTGCGTGCGTTTACAGATTTTTATTTGTGTTGCCGCACGGTACAACGCCGCTGCTCTTTTCTGCCGCGCGGCGAAAAACTCGTAGTGCGCGCCTGGCCTAAGTATAAGTATTATGTAAGTATAAGTATATGTACAATCAATTTGTGTTAGATGAAGAGTCGCAATGTCACCTGTATCAATACATAGACTCGTTTGTTATTTGGCCTTGTAAGTACACGCTTGTAGGAGCGTGCAAACGAACGTTGAATAGCGTAGTGTGTTTGCTCGATGTTCCGGCTAAGTAGTTAATGCCATCTGCGGAAAATCAACAAAAGTCAAGTAAAAAAAAATCTGCTTGATGTTATATCAGATAAGAATAAAGAGGAACATCTAGAAAAGCTTACACGACGTACTCTCAAAATTTATTAATTTGTGATTTTTTAACATGAAATAAATTACTTGGGGTACATAGTTGACAAAAAACTGGATTGAGAAAGTCACCAGTAGGGCTAACATAAAATTATCGATCGATTCGATGAATTTTGTCGAAATTGATAAGTTTTTTTCCTACTTACTACTTATTCCTTATTGTTTGCTGTAACTAAGTACGTATACTATTATATAACTAATACATAACTATGCTATTAACGGCCTCCGTGGTCCAGTGGTTGAGCGTTGGGACATACCACAAAAATAACTTTGTGATCCCTAGTTTGGTTAGGACATTACAGGCTGATCACCTGATTGTCCGAAAGTAAGATGAAACGCGCTTCGGAAGGCACGTTAAGCCGTTGGTCCCTGTTACTACTTACTGAAGTGAGTAATCGTTACATGAGTCATGTCAAGGGCCTTTGGCGGCTCAATAATAACCCTGACACCAGGGTTGATGAGGTTGGTAATCCTCATAACCTACTCAATAGAAGAAGACCGTTCCATGGTCTAGTGAGGGGAAATATCACAAACACATTGGAGTCTGATTACCTGAATGTCCAAAAGTCGTGACGACTAAGCAGTAGCATAGGGTTGATAAGGCTGGAATTCCACCTCACAACCCACACAATAAGAAAAAGAAGACTATACTATTGAGTATATAGGTACGCACCTCCGTTAACAGCGGGGATTACCTGTCGCGCGACAGTCTGCAATCGCCATCGAAGGATGCGTTCAATCAGTACGCAGGCGCGCCGCATATAAAATCAAGTGTTAATAGATCGCGCAGCTTATGTCTGTTTCGTAGCAGAAGGTAGGTAATAGTGCTAATTCCTACAGACGCCATCTAATTTTACTTTAAGTTATACCTGTCATTTTCATATCCGCCGAATAGGAAAGGGACGGATGATTGACAGCTCTTAATTTTAGGAAGAATGAGTACTTAAATGAATAAATAACCCGGGCGAAAGAAAAAGTTATCTCGCTGGTATGCAAACCGTTTGACGTGTGCTGTCAACTTAATTCTGTCGGGTTATTGGCCAATGTAAAAAATTTTAGACGGTTGTTTTAGATTTGTGCTTAAAGTTGACGTGTGTTTCATAAATTTTATGCTTGTCGAATACCCGTCCCTTTCCTTTTCGGCGAATAAGAAAATGACATATCCAGGCTCCAACCCTGATGATTGTTAATTAAGGTTGTTGTAAACGAAATAAGTAAATCTTATTTATTTTTTATGCGAATAAACAAGGATGTGTTTTAAAGCGTAAAGGAATACATTGCAGGTGGGTGGCCGAAAAAGGTAACAGACCAGGGAATCAAACTGTACACGTCGAAGTAGTAAAGATGTATCGGAAGCATGTCGTCTTAATAAATAAGACCCAAAATATTATACGCGAGTTCCTAAACATTAATTTCCGGAAGAATTTCAGACAAAACATACCTATTTTCTTGTTTCATACGTCTTAGAGTGTAGTTTTTCCGTAGTCGGGTTTTAGTTTTTAAACATATATTTTTATTTCCTTCTAAAGTAAGTATCATCATCAGCCCATTAACGTCCCCACTGCTGGGTCACGGGCCTTCCCCTATGGATGGATAGGGAGATCGGGTCTTAAAACATCACGCGGGCCCAGTGCGGATTGATGGTTATTAACGACTGCTAATGCAGCCGGGACCAACGGCTTAACGTGGGTTCCGAAGCACGGAGGAGCTCGAGGTGAAAACTTTTTTTTTTGTGGTCACCCATCCTATGACCAGTTGCTTAACTTCAACAATCGCCGACCGAGCGCGTTTACCGCTGCGCTACCGAGCTCCTCCTGCCTAAACTAAGTATAATGCTCGATTTATGTAAACGCTCATTTCAATGCATCCGCAGTTTGCAATAACTAAATAGGTACTATTAAACAGAACGACCAGTTCTGTACAATTATTGATTATATTCTTTCAATAAGATAACACTTTACAATCGTCACAATGCGCGGTAAGAATTAGATCTGTCAAAGTACGTAAGGTTATGACGTTTATGAGCATAGTAGATATTAGTTCGATCGATTCTTTTCTATCTAACAGTACCTACATTGTTTTATGTATCCTTTTAGTTTTATTGTCCAAAATAAAATGCATTTAGTTCATTACCTGTATGTAGAGCAGTATATTATCTCCATGTATTTTTTTTATTACCATGTCTACGTCCTAATTTAAGCGTAGAAGCGATAAGAAGAAAATTTAAAAAGAAGTACTTAGGTAACTATGCCTACTTAATCCAATGAGTTCTTGTGGTTACTGGGAATAGGCTCGCCTCCTATCATAGCCTTCGCGACATCAATAGTCGTACAAGACTTAGCGAATGTTATCTACGTAGATAACATTCGCTATTCTAATCGCTAGTCTTATTGGTCGAAGCCCTCGACATAATTCGCGCCGCGCGCGGCACGTTTGTCATGCAGACCCTGCAGGGGACATAAACATATCTGGCAAGGTGGATGGTTTCCCTTCACATTGTTGGTACAGGTTGGAAGGTCAGACATACAAGTAGTCGCAGTAGAATTCAAATTCAAAAATACGAATTCATTTACACTTTGAATTTCCCTCAATCAGCGCTTATCGCTATCGACCCGCTAGGGTCGATTCATTCTTTCAATTATTTTCCCTCTCAGACGACGCCCTGAGCCGAGGTTCGCGCCCAACTGGGCACCCTCAGGCCTGTTGTCTTAAACGTTGAACCGGGTGAGAGCCTTCAGCGCTCCCCATTTGTCCGGCCAAGTAGTTAATGCCATCTACGGCAAATCACGTAAAAATAAATAAATAACTGAATTGTCATTTTTTACATAACGAACGTTTCACCCGCCTAAAACTACTCAGATTCTCATAACCTGTATCTTATAGCCGGAGAAAAGAAGCTGCAAGAAAAACCTTTCAAAATAAACAAAATATTGTTATACAATTTAGTAATCTCGCTGCCTAATATCAGCCTGACCTGACCTGTCAACGCTGAACTTCTTGAAGGCAAAGCTTAACGATGCACGCTTGTAGCTCATAGTTAGTACTTAGTGGTATAAGCACTTGCCTTATAGGTACATTTCGCCTTTCCCTTTCACAATAACAACTTTATTTATTGAAATAGCAGTCTCTTCTGACACCATGACTATTCATACAAAATCCTTCACATTAATCCTTTTACTTTCATGTACATTAATAGTAATGAACGTGTCTTCAAAAGATTTAATCTTACCAATGAAACGTAATAAAACTAGCATGAATTGCATAGCGAAATGTATTATAGATATTTCTAACGATCCCGCGCATAATTCTGTAGTAACTGTTGTAATTAGCAATGAAAAAGAAGCTGTCAATGATTTCGTTAATGACATAATAGATGTCGTTAAGGAAAATGAAGATCAAATGATTATAGTCGATAAGAACTACTTTATAAGAGTTGATGAAGATATTTTTGATATCAAACGAGGTATGTATCTAGTGACTGTATATTTTGAAACCTGTGAAGACATGCTACAATTCAATGCAAGTTTAATTACCGAAGAACATAGATATCTGATGATAATACCAAAAGCGTGTGAACAAGTCTTAAGAAGAATAAACACAGACGTTGATGAATTTGATTTGACGTTCATTCTACAAGATGGGTCTACAGAACAGGAACTTATAAGTTTTATCCCGAAGATAAATCATGATACTTGCGAAGTAGCCACAGACGTACACCCGAAACGAATAAATAAGTGCAGAAATGGTTTTGTAGAGCGGAGAGAAGTATTTCCCAACAAGAATCCAGTGGATTTAAAGGGTTGTTCTTTGAACGTCGGCATATCTTTACTAGACCCATTTGCAACGATAAAAAGTGATCAGAAATTTACAAATATGGACACTTTACATGAAGTTGAAGGTTCTGACGTAAAAATATTGAATATGATAGCAAAACATGTGAATGCGAAATTGAATTTCTTTTACATTAGTAAAGAGAAGGTGGTTTATGAGAAGTTCCTAATAAATAAAAGCCTAGATGTGTGTGCTGGAGGTCTAGTTAGACATGCAACGGATGCAGATGAAGTAGCATATTCAGGTATGTGGCTGGCATTGTCCAGATCTAAATACATTCTTCTTATCGTGTGGATTGTGAGGTAGAATACCAGTCTTATCAACCTTAGTGTCAGGGTTATTATTGAGCCGCCAAAGGCCCCTGACATGACTCATGTAAAGACTGCATACTTACGTCAGTAAGTAGTAACCGGAACCATCGGCTTAACGTACCTTCCGAAGCACGGATCATCTTACTTTTGGACAATTAGGTGATCAGCCTGTAATGTCCTAACCAAACTAGGGATCACAAAGTGATTTTCGTGATGTGTTTCCACCGGGATTTGAACCTGGGACCTTCGGATCGTGAGCTCAACGCTCAAGCCACTGGACCACGGAGGCCGTTGCTTGATTACCTTTCACTAAGTGCAGCATTGTCAAAGTGATTTTTTGTGATATGTCCCCACCGGTATTCGAACCCGGGACCTCCGGATCACGAGCCCAAAGCTCAAACACTGGACCACAGAGGACAATGCAGGCTGATCACCCGATTGTCCGAAAGTAAGATGATCCGTGCTTCGGAAGGCACGTTAAGCCGTTGATTCCGGTTACTACTTACTGATGTTGATGGTCATTCAAAAATGATGATCATACAAAATGATGTTAGTAAGTGCGCAGACATTTAATTTAATTACTTAAGTAAGTATTTATTAAAAAAGTAAGTATTAAGTAGTAAAAGACTTACTTAGAATTGAGGTCACTTTACGACGTTATCTTTCTCCAAATTATTTAGTCACTAACTTTAATCAATAGTATTATTTTATACGTTACTGTAGTATTGTAAACATTTCGGTACGTACACAATTAGGGTAGGCAGATATAACCGTGTATCGCGAGTAAGAAATGCTTGTACAATAATTTTATTTTTTAAATATCACACTCTTTTACGTACAAGGCCTGAGGAACTAAAAACGGAAACTCATTTTTATCAAAGGTAACGTAGAATGAATAAAAAAGTTTTTACGCAATGAGTTTCAATTATGGAGAGGCAAATCCGCAACATTTTTTGTCTTCTTCTAGGTTATGTATACTTACTAGCTAGCTTAACGTAACATAAATATCCAGGAGAGAGGCATCATAGGCTGTAAATGCTGTAATACAAGTATTCTTATACTTAGTCAGCTATGGTACCTACCTATTTATATCTGTCTAAGACTATGCTATGTTAAGGAAATTGTACCCACTTTTTTGGCAATAAAATTATTATGTTTAAGTTATTTGTATGTCGTTTCCATATCTCGGGCCTATGGAGGGACGGACCTTTGAAAGGCGTGCTTGGGGCCGAAGCCACGTTGAGGCCCCTTAAGACAATTTAATCTAAATGTTACTCAGTGAGGGAACTTTCAGATATTAAGCTGAAAAGAACAGATACAACACTCTGATCTTACCAACCTCATCAACTCTGGTGTCAGGGTTACTATTGACCCGGCGTAGGCCCCTGAAATGGCTCATGTAACGACTATGTACTTATAAGTAAGTAGTAATCGGGACCAACGGCTTAACGTGCCTTCATCATCTTCCTTTAGGATAATCGGATAATACGATGTCATTAACACCGTGTACGGTCACGAGCATTAATATGTATCACTTTGGTACCATGTCACATTAACTTTTTTGACAAATTGCACTGTAAGTCTCACTAAATGTCAAATATGTTAGTGCGACAGAGTCCTAAAGTGGGTACATTATATTGCTCATGGCTGTATATCCTGCGTACCTGACCGCTTCCGTTTACAGGACTGAATTCGTCATTTCTTATAATCAACTAAGCCATTGGCGTCTTTGTCGAATCCAGTTACCGTTACATATCATTGGATTACCTGTACTTAAGAGGATGATGTGTTCCTTCATTTGTTATATTTGTTTAATACCGTAGTAATGATATTAGGTAAGGAGGTACTCCATTTTTTAAGCTGCCGTAATTCAAACGTAAACCTACGTGTCATGATGAGCACGCCTTTTTTATTAACTTATTACGTAGTTTTGTTTGTATCTGGGAACAAAGTCTACCGGCCCCTATACTTACAACTTACACCTAAAAACTTCCACCTTATCATCATCATTATCCCGTTTTTTCACAGGGTCCGCTTACCTAATCTGGAGATTTGACAGGTCCGGTTTTTTACATAAGCGACCGCCTGTCTGACCTTCCAACCCGCGAAGGGAGAACCAGCCCAATACAGGTTAGGTAACATACCTCCGAAAATGCATTTCTCGGGAATGTGGGTTTCCTCACGATGTTTTTCTTCACGGATGAGCACGTGATAATCATTTATGATCCAAACATGAATTCGAAAACAAATTCGACAAATGGTTTACCGTGCCTTCCAAACAAAGGACTCTTTCTACGTGATTTAGACTATGTACCCATTCGGGAATCGAATTCGGACCTTCAGATTAAGATATAGATTGATAGAAAAATGGAAAAACGGACAAAAACAACCCACAAAATGTAAAAACAGACGATGAGTTGCGGTGTACTTACAGAAAAACCTGTAGATAGGTTTATGAGACACCGTTTTTGATTGTAAAATGTTTATTATTACTTTGAATAAAAAAAAAAAAATAAAAAAAATAATAGATAACTCTCTAACCACTTTACCTCCATATCGCCATAGATACTGTGTCTAGGTAGGTTACACAATTTATGATTTTATGAATGAATTTATGATTTTAATTGCTTTCTTATCTACTAATCGTCATGTTCCTAGTACCTATCCCGTTTTTACAGGGTCCGCTTACCTAACCTGCAGATTTGACAGGTCCGGATTTTTTACAGAAGCGACTGCCTGTCTGACCTTCCCACTCAAGGAAAAATTGCTTTCTATTGTCGGCAGCATCTAACTAAAACCTAATTTATTTCTTTTAAAGGTAGCTACAACAACCAGGACGTATTTTGGATCTATGCAGCTGAACGAACCCCGATGGCGGTGAAGAGAATCACTAGCACCCTAAGAAATATCTATCCCTTCATTTTAATCTACCTTCTTCACTACCTACTATTGAATTTAACTTCCTATTTCAATGGAAGAGGGGTACTTTTAGGCAAGTCTTTTATGCTTACTTGGGGAGTCATTTTCGGATCAACTTCTTTAAGTAGACCTAGGGGTTTTAAGGAGGTTGTATGCAGTGTTTTATATCTGATTGCTTGTTCCTTAATGTCGATACTATTAGGGGTCCAAGTGTACTATTTCTTAACAACAGAACTACCGCCTACAATTTATAAATCTCAACGCGACTTACTCAAATCAGGCCGAATAATTTATATAAATCCAGAAATTAAAATTGCATACTCAAAGATTTTCTTAATAACATTTAAGGAATATTTAAGTTCTTGTGATTCTATTTTAGACTGTCAACAAAAAGTGTTGAAAAACGATGGCGTTACATTGACTTTTGAAGGTGTTTTTTATAAGTTTCAAGCATCTACTGCTGTTAATTTCGAGGCTAAAGTATTAAGAAGCTCTGACGCAGTAATCAATGAGTATAACGACTTTATAATTAGAAAATATAGTCCTTTAGTTAAAGTAATACAGAGACTAGTCACAAGAATTTTTGAAGGTGGTATTTCTACTAAGTTGTATAAAGACGGTATAGGTTTACATGAAGTGGCAAAGGCGAAGCATTTCGCGAAAAAATTGCGGTTTATAAACTATCGATGTAAAACTGGATGTCCTATCCAGTTTAAAAGGGGCGCATCTCTGTTTTACATTTGGCTATTGGGATGTGTCATGTCGTGTTGTGTTTTCGGATTGGAATTGATGATGAAAGTAAAGAATTAATCAGGGAGGCATGTTAACTCTAATATCCAAAAGGAAATGTGAAATTAACCCCCTCCGGTTGGTTGAGGGGAGGTATGTGCCCAGCAGTGAGACGTATATAGGCTGTTTATGTTATGAATGTTAAATTGGTCCAATATTCAAAGAAACCTACTTAAAATTATTACAAAGGACTTAATAATCACGAGTTTCCAAGCGCCTGTTGCTTTCGTAATGCAAAGCCGCTGCTTGTAAAATATGTCCATCAATTTTATATTCTCACAACCAGGCGATCATCACACCGTAAAAAATGAGTTCAATCACTGAATTAATTCACCAATCTTTTTATAATCTGTTCTCAAGGGGATTAACCGAAATCAGCGCGTCGTAACAATCACTTCCCTTAAGCCCACAAATATTGTTATCTCACTTGAACACCCGCGCTCTAATTCAATAGGGGTTGGAGTGAGAGGGATGTTATTAAATGGGAACTTATTCAGCACTTGAGTCATAAATAATAGTAAGTAATAGTGGTTATGAAATAAACAGTAGTATTTGTGGGTGCATGTGTAATAGTTTTAAATGAGTGTAGTTAAGTTTAGTAAGTTAATTGTGTGTGATTTAAGTCAATTTATAGTATTTTAGTAGGTGGAGGGTAGTTATTGTAAATGCTGGTACTTAAACAAAATTAGGGAATGAGCGCGTCGCCAACAGACTACGGTTGTAGTTTGGCGATAGTATTAAAGTGTGTAAATATGTATACATAATATATACATTATTAATTTTGTTTACTTATAAATAAATTAAAAAATACGTTATATGTATAGGTACTTATATTACGTTTATCTAGCTCTCTTGACCTTACCATAAGTACTCTGTTTACTTCTGAATAGTCATCTTTAAAATGTAATCATATTGCTATTTTTATTGTATTATTAAATAGATAAATTCATTGTTTTTATACCTTGTTTTATTATCAACATCAACTTATTCGTAGTTAGGTAAAGAAGGACGGCAAGCTAATAAGCTGATTTTATCTACTTGTATTGATTTTATTTACTTATACTGAGAATTATTGAGGACTGAAGAGGCAAGATGATTGGACACCTAATAAGACACGACTAATTTATTAAAACATCATAGAAGGAAAGAGAGGAAGGGGAAGACCAAGAAGAGCTTACATGGAACAGATTAAAGAAAAGGTTAACGTCGTGTCTTATAGGGAAGTCAAGGAATTGGCCTTTGATAGACGGGAATGGAAAATGTTACACCGACAAGAGCGTGGCTCTTAAATTGATGATGATTGATTTTATTGGTGTAAACCTGTAATTGGCTTTCTGTTGCTATTTTTAAGTCTATTTTGTTACTATGTAATAAATAAATAAACACAAAATGATAATATGAGTGAAACATGAAAATATGGAAAAACTTGCAAGTTAAGTAACTGCCCTGTGTGTTGTGGGATTGCTTCTCAACAAGCACCGGTTCGATACCCGGTACCGGACTTGCTCCCAGAGCTATTAACTTTTGATTACTCAGTTCTTTACTCAGTTGGTTGTTACTAGCAGAAAGCTCGATGAGACGTGAGTACTTAGTTCATCATGTTATAATAATAATAATAATCATTAAATTCTTTATTCAAGTTACTAGGACTCACATTTTGTTAATAACAAAACTATTATGAATGTACATTATTTTTTTATTTATTTGTTTTTTTTTGTTATTTTATGTTATGTGTTTATTGTGTATGTTATGAATGTACGCCTAACTGATTATCCCAATCGGTGAGTAGTCGTGAATAAACTGTCTCAGAGTAAAGGACTTTGAACACGCTACTAAGTCACGACATGACTTGATTCAACTGAGTAGACTCACCCGGTCACATCACTACAGTATATGATACAGAATTAATTCGCACCGTCAGTCGTCTATCGGCACGTGGCTGGTACATTCATACATTTATATTGAGGATTATATTACACTCTATCACCCTCATAATGTAGGGTAACTGACGACTTATGGCGAATTTGTCGTAATAAATTCATTACTCGTGGGGTGATATCAATAATATTTACCTTTTTTACGTGATTTGAAGTGAAACCACACTTCCCGCCGAAAAAATTGATTCTCTCCGAAGAAAGATTCTTTTTTTTTTAATTTTAACAAAAGTTATTTAGGAACAGCCCCGTGGTCTAGTGCATTGAGCGTTAGAATCACGATCTGGAGGTCCGAGTTCGATAATCAATGGTTTTCACATTGTCATTGTCGAAATCACTTTGTGAGACTGTCCTTTGTTTGGTAAGGTTTGTCCTTTACAGGCTGGAAACACCTGATTGTCCCGAAAAGTAAGATGATTCCGTGCTTCTAAGGGCATGCTGAGCAGTTGGTCCCGGCTATTAGCCGTAAAAACGGGGAGGCCTGTGCCCAGCAGTGGGACGTATATAGGGTGTTTCTATAAGTAGGTACGTTCATCGTGTGAGAATCGCTTTAGTGATTCGCACTTTCGTGATTTGTTCTCTGGAAACTGTGTGGAAAGTTCCTTAGTTAGGTTTTTTTTGATGTGACTTAATGTCGATACTTGGCCGGACAAATGGGGAACGCTGGGGGCTCTCACCCGGTAACCCTTAATTAGGTAGGTACAGTCATGAGCAATATAATGTACCCACTTTAGGACTCTGTCGCACTAACATACCTATTTGACATTTAGTGAGACTTACAGTTCAATTTGTCAAAAAGTTAATGTGACATGGTACCAAAGTGTATACATATTAATGCTCGTGACTAGTGATGGGCAGGGAAAGAAAAAATTGGGTGGGAAAGAAAAAATATCGGGAAAATATGGGAAAATAAAATAAACACCCGAAAAATTCCCGAATCATGGGAAAATATTTTTTATTTAATTATTTTTAATCTTATTATTATTTGTATGTCGTTTCCATGTCTCGGGTCGGGTCTGTCATGGAGTCCCGGACTTTTGGCAGGCGTGCGTGGGGCCGAAGCCAACACGTAGAGGCCCCTTAAGACAATTTACTCTAAATGAGTTGTGACACCAACCGGCGATTATCCCTGTATGCACTATGGGAGTGCACCCAAAGACAATCCCTGGTTCGTGTAGGACTATTGCAGATTATGGGAACAAAAGGAACTGGGCTATTGGGTTGGGGGTTAGTGAACCTATATACTGGGGCTATGGGGGACTATGGCGCCTGCTCGACTAATGTTAATAACAGAGATACATTGGGCAGGCGGTGACTCGTCACTCACTGGTTGGGCCACCTATCTAGCCGACGCGACTGGACGGCAAGGCAGCAACATGGTTGTGAGCATCTCAGGGTGTCAAGAGGTGTACACCGCTTTCTGCGAGGCGGTTTACCCGCCTTACCAACTCGCGACTTATGCATCTTTCACTTCCACCCTGCGAGCGTATAGCTCTAACGCCCCACTCTGGCTGGCCAATGAAGTCAAGCCAGAGGTGAGAGTCCTGCGGCCCCCGCTAAGGTCCACTCCGGCCAGCCAGTACTGTCACCATCTTTGTTGCTCTTCTTTGGACTCTCTCTAGTAGTGCAATGTTCTTCCGATAGTAAAGTCTCCATATTTGAAACCCATGTTCTAACAGCGGTTTGACGTAAGTAAGTTTTGTAAAGCCTAAGAAACAATTCCGTATCTATATGATAAAAAGCTTTTCTAATTATGTATAAGAGGGAGTTATCCTTCTTAGTGATTCCAATAATGTGTTCGTCCCACTTTAGATTATGTGTTATCGTTATGCCAAGGTCATTTTGTTTTTTAACACACTCGAGAGGTTTTGAGTCAATGGTGTAACTCAACGTGGGGTGGTTGCTGCCAACATGCAACACAGTGCATTTGTCTACGTTTAATGTGATTAGCCAATCTCGGGTCCAAGCAATTAATCTATCAAGATCATCTTGGATTATATTATGGCTAATAAGTGGATTCCCCGTTATTTTCGTGTCATCTGCAAAGAGTGATATATCAGACATGATACCATGTTTAAGATCTGTAAGGTAGATACTGAATAAAATAGGTCCTAACACCGATCCCTGCGGCACACCGCTGAGGACTTTTCTGGGAACAGAGTATGATTCTCCGATGCGCACAGAGAATGTGCGATTTGACAGGAAGTCTTCAATCCACTTCACGACATTGCCTCTGATTCCAAACGGCTCTAATTTAGCAATCAATGGTGTGACAGGAACTCGATCAAAAGCTTTTTCATAGTCCAAGTAAATAATATCTGTAGGTATTCGTGCCTCCCAATTTCTTGCACAAAACCATGTTGCTCCTCGATGATGACATTCTCTCGTGTCAAAAGCATCCTATATATCCTATAATATGTAGATATCTTTGCATGGAATTATTAAAATCGAACATTCCATTCAAAATATATTACAAAGGAAATTTGAAAGTGCCGGTCAGAGAAAAAAAAATGTGTCAAACCTTTCGAGTAGATTGTTCTGAACATTTTTTACTATGACACCAGACGTGTATGACCATTAGTTTGGCTTTAATTGGATTTTAAAAATCTCGACTTGTCATACATTTTGTAAAAAATAATATTATGTCCGTTGGGAAAAAGAGGTATACAGGCGTATTACAAAGGACCGTTAGAACATTTATTAGTATGGCGCCAAACTTCTATGACCATTATTTGGACTTTCAGTTTTGGTTAATATGTTAAAATGCCAGCCACCGAAAAAAATACGTTGAATCTGTCTAATAGTTGCTTCTCAATATTTTTTAATAACACCAAACATCTATGACCATTATTTTGACTTTTATTGGAATTTACGTTTTAGTTTAAATATGAAAAATGCCGACCAGCAAAAATATCATGTTGAGAGTATCGAGTAGATGTCTGTTAACATTTTTTTCTATAGCGCCAAACTTGTATGACCATTAGTTTGGCTTATAGTGTATTTTATTCATTATTCTTATTTATTTTGTATGAAAATAAAGTGCTTTGGGTAAAAAATGCGGTACGGCGGATTACAAAGGACCTTTAGAACATTTAATAATCTGGCGCAAAACATTTTTGACCGTTATCTTGACTTTTTATTCGTCTCTCTTTCCGTTTTGGTTCAAATGGGAAAATGTCAGCCAGCGAAACAAAATAAGTCAAATCTTTTGGTAAACGACTTGAACGACGTATTTTTACTATACTACCAAATGTCGACTTTGGCTTTTATTGGACTTTTTAATAAAACTTTTTTTTATACATTTTAACAATGACAACAAGCAGAGCTTTCCCAATGACTAGTTATTAGTCAGATAAATACTTTGTGTTTTTGTTTTGTGTGTTGTTAGGTGAACTTCTATATTAATACTATCTGATTTTAGATATGACGTTGGCTGTAGTTTTTGCATTCGACTCAACGTTACGGCCATCTAGTGACGAAACTCGTATATTGGCATGACGTCTGAAGTATCTGTTAGGGAAAACAGGAGTCGGGTAGTTGTACTTTGCAAGTATGCCTATCACAATGTCCTGGTGCTACTCGGCCGATAACATAGTAGGTACCTCTATCACCCCACTGTTTATTCCTTGTATACACTTTTCTTTAAAAAAAGTAGTATCTTAAGCGTGTATCACCATCAGGTAAGGTAGTGGTCAAACGCAAACCTATTTTTCAAAATACGACCACCATATTACGCCTTTAGCAAGATAGTTCCATTATCACTAGATAAAACTTTTTTTTTATTTTTGGAAAATCGAATTAAGTTCAAAATATTGGTCATAGTCGTTTAATGCCATAGTAATAAACATTCTGACGATCCTTTAAATAACGCGCCTGTTATATTTTATTTTTATACAAAATGAATCAAAAAACAAGTTTTTTTTTAATCCAACAAAAGCCAAACTAATTAATGGTCATATACGTTTTTGTCATAGTGAATAATGTTTACAGGTATCTTTTCGATAGCTTTGACTTGTGTGTTTTGCTGACCGGCACTTTTCACACAGAAACTATAACGTAAAGTCCAACAAAAGTCAAAATAATGGTCATAGACGTTTGGTGCCCTAATAATAAATGGTCAAATGGATAAGTTCTAACGGGATATACAAATATTGTTTCATGGCCGGCACTTCACATTTTCACCAAAAATGTATGAAAATTCAGTTTTTTTTTTAATTCGAATAAAACCGAAAATATTGACCCTACAGCTTTGGTGCCATAGTAATAAATGCTCAAACGGATAAGTTCTAAGGATATATACCATTATTGTTACTTGGCCGGCACTTTACATTTTCACCAAAAATGTATGAAAAATACAGTTTTTTAAAATCGAATAAAACCGAAGATATTGACCCTACAGCTTTGGTGCCATAGTAATAAATGCACATATGGATAAGATCAAACGGAATATAGCAAAATTATTTTTTGGCCAGCAATTTGACTTCTGGGCCGAAATCCGATGATCTCCTTTAAGTTTTTTAAGAGTTCATACGACACTACGACAGAAGATAAATTGGGCATAAGTAGGCATACATTATATTTAAATGGTCTTTGTTGGAAATCCTTACTTTTAATACAAATATATGCGATAAAAAATATTTTCCCTTGAAATGGGAATTTTTCGGGTTTTTTCCCTCAGAATTGGGAAAATTCCCAAAACGCGGGAATTTTCCGGGTAAGAACCCAACACTACTCGTGACCGTACCTACGTTTTCAATGTGTTGTGTTACTTCTTTAAGTCTCGTTATCCTATCGATTTTGTTTGTGTCAAAGATGGCTGCCACGTCACAGCATCACACACACGTCTGTTGAAGCCTCGCCCCGGTAGAGAGGGTACCTCCCTGGTATTCAATTACATTTACCATCCCTCCTTCTATACCTCTTCAACCCTCTGTTCCATTGGCGGCGAAATAGCAAGCGACATGATAAATATTAAGTCACTCTTTCAATTGCTCTTTCTTTCATATTATTAAGAACGATAAGGTGCAAAATTCCGGTCATTGTCTTGCAAATTAATAAATTGGTTATTGGTTGGTGGTTTGGTTGTACTTAAGACCTCCTGGTTACATGTCGTATCTGTAATAGACCAAAACACCTACAAAAACATAAATTTTATAATTAGGCCAACTAATGGTCCATAATTTCACCACTGTTAAAAAAATTCGCTGGGGTCACTGACTGCACTTTTGATTGTAAGTACATTTAATATGTTAAAGTTCTGTTTGCTAACACTAGTCGCTTGCAGTGGAAGAGCGACCTGTTGTAAAATGGGTAGGCGTGTCCGCCACGCCCATTAACAGCTACTAAAACTGAACTGTTAGATACTAAATTTTACTTAGACCCTGAAATACACACTCCCACACACACACATACACACACACACACACACACACACACACGCACGCACGCACGCACGCCTGCACACACGCGCGCGCACATACACACACACAATGTTTTTTGTATGTGTATTTGAATTGATTATTATTCTTCAGGCCTATAAGTCCTGTAACCCGCACTTGTCACAAGGTCAAAAGACTGTTTTTTATTAAATTATTGATTATATTTCAATAAGATAACATTTTACAATCGTCTCAATGTGTAGTAAGTAAGACATACATTTGTCACAGTAGCGTACTAAGTTAGTGTTGTGACATTCATTAGCATAGTGATGTATCAGTCGATATTAGGTCGTGCGATTATTTTCTATATATTTATATACCAGCGAGATGCCGATTTTATTCACCTTTGTTATTCATTCATTTTAAAACTGACAGTTGTCAATCATCCGTCCCTTTCCTTTTCGGCGGATAAGAAAATGGCGGGTGTAACTTCAAATTAAATTAGGAGGTCTCTGCAGGAATTGGGGCCAATGAAACAGTAACCTGTTTTTATTAAAAACGCTACTTTATTTATATTTTTGTCAAATACAATAAATAGGTAATTATAATTACGTATTACTAATAACAAAAGTGCCTCAGAATAACTCATTTAGTTTGAGCATCGTATTATTTTCATTTTATTCTTGAAAGAAAAGGTAAGTGTATGAAACGTTATAACTTTTGCTGAATCTAATTAACTTCTCATCTGCCGTGATACTAGGCGCAATAGACTTTAAGGGTGGTATTAATAAACTAATCTCAGTTGAGACTGCTCTCAACATCATGCTCAAGTCTCTGTTTTATATGGGAACTGTCACATTGACATGATCTTAAGGTCAGTTTTCAAGCTGAGATTAGTTTATTAATACCACCCTTAAAGTCTATTGCGCCTGGTATCACGGGAGATGAGAAGTTAATTAGATTCAGCAAAGGTTATAACGTTTCATACTGACCTCAAGATCATGTCAATGTCTTATATAAAAACAGGGACTTGAGCATGATCTTGAGAGCAGTCTCAGCTAAGATTAGTTTATTAATACCACCCTAAGTACATTGTGTCTGGTTGAGATCTGCGTTCCGAAAAGTTAAGTAATAATTATTATTATAAACATTTAACATTTTAAAAACCTATACTTATAGACTTAACAAATGGGTGAATATCAAAATGTGCCAAGTTTGGTGGCGAACTTTCATATATTTTTTTCGTGAAAAATTAGGTGGAACCCAGGATCCTTTTGGATCTTTTTCATGTCGGAAATTTTTCACGAAAAAATGTCGCCTCCAAACTTGAAATTTTGATATTCACCCAAATACATTCTTGATGATTCATTTATCTCAAATTGTTTCGATCTTGATAAATGCGACTTCTCAACGGGATTTTCTTCTGTACAGTTTCCGCCGATCCGAACCCTGGTACCGGACTTGCACCAATGAGTTATTAATGTATCTTAAGTGCAGCTTTCACTAACATAGTTGGCTTAACCATTATAGACGGCGACACAGCTCACCAACTATCACGTTTGTCCTATAGAAAACACGGTGAGGTTTGGGTGCTTAGTTCATCTTGCGATAGATGTACCTCTGACTACCCCAATTGGGATATAGTCACATTTATGTTATGTTGGATTCCGCCTTAGTGACACCTGAATGGCATCTGAGTGAAATCTACAACAAACCATGCCAAGATAGAACGGTGATGCATCTTCTCGAAATAAAAGTACCTTCTAACTAAGGGAGAATAGGTCCCTTCACTTATCACCATCTTTTCCACACTTATCCTTCTCCTCTTCCTTCTTCTGAGCTGGTGCTATCATCAGCAAGTTATTTCCATTCCTGTCCGCCAAACTCCTGAATGGCACACTTCTCCATCTTGGCTGCAAATAGTACTGATTCCTCAACACCCTCAAATGATCCTTCCCAAAGAAGAAATCCTTGCATCTCTGCTGGTATTTCTTGAAGTCCTCATTTTCTTCGTTGCCGTATTTCTGATAATCATTGTCTATGAAGACTTTGGTTCTGGGGTGGTCGTCTTCTGGGTAATATTGTCTTTTGAGGCGAAGTCGTCTGCTCTGTGGACTTAGAGGCGATTCGCACTTGATAGCGAGGTTGGCGTTCTCCTTGTTGGTGGACAGCCCGTGAGTCTTCTGCCATTCCAGAACCTCGCAAAGTAGACCGATGTATCTGTAACAATTAGGTAATAAGTACGACATCGAATGATGGATGATGGTATGGATGGTATGGAGATGGCATTAACTACTTGGCCGGACAGAAGGGGAGTGCTGAGGGCTCTCACCCGGTACAAAATTTAACACAAAAGTGGGCCAAAATTACATCTGATTGGTCCTCACAAGCTCGTCGACGTCGAGGCAGACCACGACGACGGTGGAGGGACGAGCTACGACGAGCTAGACGCCTTTCGGAATGCCTGGCAGAACGATGCCCAAGACAGGGAAGGTTGGAAATATGCCCAGCAGTTGGACATCAATTAGGCTACAGAAAAAAAATCTCACAAAGTCAGCACTTTTAATGTAAGTACCAGCATATCACTAGTATCATAATGTAGCGTTGTATCGCCCACCTGATAGCCTGTCGTAGGATCTCATTCTTGGACAACTTCTTGTCGGGCGGGTGTGTGGGCACGAGTCGCCTTAGCTCGGCGAAGGCTCCGCTCACATTCTGCTGTCGCCAGCGCTCACGGCAGTTGGTGAACAGCTTCCGAGGAGGTCGGAGCAGGCAGGAAGTAAGAGGCGGGAGGTCTTCTGTCAGGTTCTGTGGTGAGAAACATCTGATCAAGTTTGTTTCGTCTTTTGTCTTCGTTTCTTTTCAACGGCTCATAACTCGAAACTTCCTGCACTGGACTCGGCCTCAGGTAAGCATTTTAGTATTTTATGTAGAGATTAAGAAAGAAACGTTTATTATATATGGATAAGGACACCGCAATAACAAATATAAAACAAGACACGGAATAATACGTAACTTACAATCATAAAACGTAACAAAAACAACTTACACAAGAGAGTACAAATAAATAGGTGTGTGTGGGTTGTCAGGTGGATTACCAACCCCATCAACCCTGATCAAAGAGAATATTTAAATCGCGGCGCGAATTATATTGAGCGCTTCGACCAATAAACGATACTCACGAATGCTTTTTACGTAGATGGATGTCAAACGTCTATTGGTCGAAGGCCTCGATATAATTCGCGTCTCTCGCGGCGCGGTTATCGTGCAGAGCCTACTGGTCGTCCTGCTGTCCATGCGAAATTCTTTCTATGTATCGTCATTAAGCCGACGCCGGCGCCATTTTTATCAAGAATATTGAGTACTAATATTACTTTAAATCGACAAGTCTGAAGTACAGTTAAATGTACATTTAAACTTACCGGAAAGAAGACACCTTTGCTATTATAAATGACTACTTGTCGTTTTTATAGCATTTACCCGTGCTTAGGGAAACTCGCAAAGAGAAAATTTGTTTTTGTGTTTAGTAGCTGACTAGCGTCTGTTTGTCTGTATGACTGTTACCTGAACGCTCCGAGCCTGTCTGGTGTCATCATCGCTGTCAGGTAGACACAGGTCGTCGCTGAGCATCTCACTATCCTGTTCCTCATCCGTCGAGTCATCAGACGCCATCGCTGGTGGATACACTGTGAAAACAGTAATTATCAAAGAGACTTTCCAGCCGGGTCTGCATGACAATAGCGCCGCGCGCGGCGCGAATTATATTGAGCGCTTCGATCAATAGCCGTTTGACGTCCATCTACCATTCATATCATTAATTCAAATTCAAAAATTCAAAATTCAAATTATTTCCTTTCAGGCACAGGTCCATAGATGTTAGTAACAATGCAAACTTAAAGCTAGGGTTAGTATAGAACAGAGCAAGTGAAAACTTAAGAGAGGTGGAGCTTCAACCATCGGCGCAGCAATGGTGAGTCCCACTTATCAGCGAACACGCGCGCTTGGAAGCGCTCAATATAATACACGCCGCGCGCGGCGCGGTTGTCATGCAGACCCGGCATCAGGGCTAACATACGCAACGTGATAAAATTATCGATCGATTAAATAAATTTCGTCAAAATCGATGTTTGTTTTTCCCTTACATGCCTGCCGCGTAATTTTGCTCGTATTTTGACAGAAGGACATGACTTATTTGGGTTCACATATTAGCACCAATACTGAACCTGACTGTACCTAATTCCTTCAAACTTGTTTTGGTATTGGTTTTCGTTCGGAATGGAAAATAAATTCGGAAATAAACTAATACCAAGTGGTATTAGTATTTGGTATTAGAACAAATCACTTTTTAGAGATAAACAAGAAGCTTCATTGAGACTTGGCTAGTTTTTTACAGAATGGTTTGGTAGGTTCTGTCTTTATTTAGTACTGTTAGGGTTCGTAATGTTTATTTTATTATTATTAGATCATATAACTTAATAACAGACGCAATAAAGTTGTGAATCTGTGTCACGACTTTATTATTTTTAATTTGGAACTGGCATATTATTTCATTTGTTTTTATTTTGATTTCTTCTTTTTCGAACGGGAACGTTTTCCCGCCTTCTTTAAAAGGCGGTGACGTGGAATTTTGTTCGGTTGCGGTAATCTATTATGAAGAGTTGGAGAGTTAACATTGTTTATGAAAATATAACATTATTCAAGAGAATTGCCGAATTGTTTGATTAGGACGAGCACCTCCCCATCTGAGAGCAGTAGTATTATCACATTACTCAATTTGAACTTCATAATTTATCTTGAACCTAGTACAAGACCCTATTGTTAGTAAAATGATTCATTCACTCAATGTATTTGCCTTTTTCATTTCATTTGTGTTAATTATATTCCGCATTATGCCGTAAATATACCATTTCCGTCGATACCGACGTCCTGTGATAACAACTATAATTAGTTGACACATACAATACATTTACTCTCATAATCCACTACTTATTAATAATACTTGCACCAATGAGTTATTAATTATAGTAACCCTAACACCAGGGTTGATGAGGTTGGTAATCCACCTCACAACCCACACGATAGAAGAAGAAGACCGAGCTTTCTGTTAGACCAACGTCTATAACGGTCGAGCCAACTGTGTTAATGAAAACTGCACTTAAGATAAATTAATAACTTCTTCTATCGTGTGGGTTGTAAGTTGGATTACCAACCTCATCAACCCTGGTGTCAGGGTTACTATAATTAATAACTCATTGGTGCAAGTATTATTAATAAGTAGTGGATTATGAAAGTAAATATATGTATGTGCTAACTAATTAGAGTTGTTATTCTTGAGCCGCCAAAGGTCTGTTCATGTACTGAGTTTACGTTTTTGTGCAATAAAGAATTATTGATTGATTGATTAAGTAAGTACATATTTTATTAAGTATACCTTCTCTCTCTTTATTTAAGAGCTGCGCACTTGTCGGTGGAGTAAAAACATTTTCATTACTCCATAGATAGGGCGTGTAGAACGGTGGTTGCCCCAATCGCCGTCCGTTCCGCAGTACACCGACCAATTTCTCAATCGGTGATATTCTAGCTAGAGCCCTATCAGAATCCATTTCCTCGGCCTCCAACCAGTACTGATACCGCTGCTGCCCGGCATCAGGGGTGCGCCTTTGAAGTAGCGGCGCCTACTCGCATAAGTATATCTTATTCTACTTGAATGTAACTTACCGTTTTCTCTTGTTATATCTGTTATAGTTGGCATAAAGTACTTTTAACACACAATTTACCCACAAAAATACCACAAATATACTCTAGTTGGATATCACGTAGAGACACAATACCAAGATTAACAAACAAGAATGTACATTTACGACAATTATTTTTCACGATAAAGCATTGTTGATTGATGTTCACAGTACCACAGTTAGGAATAGACTGACGTAATTTGTAATAAAAATATTTAAATTTCGAACAGGGTTGGGGGACCGTCTTCTGATTGGTCAAATGGGATTCAGAGGGAACCAATAGGGAGTGAGAGGGCGGAGTGAAAGGGACTCTCTAAGTCCCTTTCTCGTGTTTTTGATTTATTACAGTGTACAGTTCAATGGAGCCGTGGTAGTCTAGACGGAAGAACGCTTGACTTCCATTGTGAGGTCGCAGCTTCAAATCCAGCTATGATTATCGAATTCATGTTTGGATTGTAAATATTTTACCTACGTTTATTTATTTTTTTAAAGAACCTCTAGGGCCCTGTACCGAGGTTTTTCTTGCAGCTTCTTTTCCCCGGCTATACAGGTTGTGAGAAGCTACAGTACTTTTAGGCGGATGAGACGTACGTTATGTAAAAATTGACGATTCAAAGTGTAACTATGTTACCTACTGAATAAAGATATTTTTGAATTTGAATTTGAAAATGATAATTATGTATTTACCTACTTAGCGGTGAAGGAAACATTGTGAGGAAACCCGCATATCAGAGACAGCTGTATTTCTTTCTGATGCCTTTCAGGCTTTAAGGTCAGACAGGGAGTCGCTTCTCTAAAAATCCGGACCTGTCAAATCTTCTATCTAGAGAGATGATGACAGGACATAGAGTGGTACAGAAACGTGTCGGACGGCAAACGGGCGATTTGTCTCAAAACCACGATTTCTGTGTGAACACGTGCCATACAGAAATATCCCAAGCTTAGTTGAAGCGCCTGCCTAGAATACATTAGCAATTATATCGTTAATGCTTACAACAATATTGCTATATTAAAAATATACGGCGTTTTTTTGTAAATAAAGAACATTATTATATACAGCCCTTTTTAATTTGGAACTATATATCATATATGTGTATGTACGTATGTCGGCTAGCCCAATTGTAAATATAGTCATGAGCTTATGTTGTAAATAAACATTCTATTTGGGTAGTTTCCTAGGTCAAATATAAATTATGAAATTCTAATTAAGTACTAAATAAAGACAGATCTAAAGGTGACAAAAAACGTTTTCTTTTTTCTAAGTATTTAACATATTTAAGAATTGCAATAAAGAAGAATGTAATAGTAAATAAGTGCGATTTTTATCACGTTTTTCTATGACGTCACAGGTTGCTTTTTCATACAAATTCCGTACTATAGTAATTTATAGTAATTTCGTGTTGTGACGTTTAGCAAAAAGTATTAGCCTATTGTCAGAATAAATTTTAACTGAAGCTTGTCGTGGTTGCTTTCTTCATTGGATTTTTTATTAGGCTGATGAGTAGCCGAATAAAGTAAAATAGTAATTATTTGTTTGACGAGAATGTCTAATTCAGTACCAGTTAGTGATTATAATTCAATAATGATTTATACTTTTTACAGCCTCCGTGGTCTAGTGGTTAGAGCGTTAGGCTCACGATCTGGAGGTCCGGGTTCGATTCCCGATGGGGACATTGTCGAAATCACTTTGTGAGACTGTCCTTTTTTTGGTAAGGACTTTTCAGGCTTGAATCACCTGATTGTCCGAAAAAGTAAGATGATTCCGTGCTTCGGAGAGCACGTTAAGCCGTTGGTCCCGGCTATTAGCCGTAAAAACACCTCCACCAACCCGCATTGGAGCAGCGTGCTGGAGTGTGCTCCATACCCCCTCCGGTTTATTGAGGGGAGGCCTGTGCCCAGCAGTGGGACGTATATAGGCTGTTTATGTTATATTAGTTTATGGCAATGGATTGTTTACAATGGCTTCATATAGCAATAGCTATTTATTTATTTTTTTATTGGCTATTTGTTTGTATTTTTAAATCTAAATTGTTTTGTCTTGTAAGCTGTTGGTTTTCCAAGAAAAAAAAATAGCTATTTCTATTGAAAAGCAATTGCTTTCCGTTGGTCCCAGTTACTACTTACTGACGTAAGTACGCAGTCGTTACGTGAGCCATGTCAGGGTCCTTTGGCGGCACAATAGTAACCCTGACACCAGGGTTGAAAAGGTTGGTAATCCACAATACAATACAATACAATACAAATACACTTTATTGCACCAAACTAAAAATAAATAATCCACCTCACAACCCACACGATATAAGAAGAAGAATAGCTTCAATACGCCTAATGATACGAATTACGACTAGTCTGTCACAGTATGACAGCCACTGTTGTGACGTTCATGAGCTGGCTACATAGCGTATGCCCCCGATTTCGATTGCCCCCATAGCGTATGCCCCCGATTTCGATTGCCCCCGTAGCGTATGCCCCCGATTTATATAAAGTTTGATATCAATTTATTTGTTAGATTTTCAACTAGTACTGTTGGCAAAAAAAGTGTTTTATAACAAAAATATATTATAAATCTGAATTATTTTGAGATTGTTTTCCCTCAATTTGTGATGAAATTTTTCTATGGTTATAGATAATATGTCTAAGATACAATACAGTGAATTAGTGATGTATCAGTCAAGATTAAGTCGATCGTTTCCTGTCCATCCTACAATACATAGGTATATATTGTTAGTAAAAAGTGGTTATTGAATAGCAAATGAATTTATATTTTACTTAAGCAACTACTTTACAATCATTACTTAAATGGAATGTTACAATTCGCTTTTAGCGTTCTTCTTGTGCCAGTCTCTGAACGCCGCTACCGCCTTGAGGACATCTTGTGAGAACACGCGCGGCAGCTGAAGAGCTAAGAAGTGTCCTCCTTCCTCCAGTACAGTGGTGTTCAGGAGGTTAGGGTACTTGAAACGAAGGATGAAAGGGGGCTGGTACAGGATCTCATACTTGGCTTGCAGACCCCATGTTGGTACTGGTGTGGGGATCCTGAGAACAGGATGGTAGAGTTAACATAACACATTTCACATAGGCATAGGTAGGCAGAGGTGTAAAAAAATAAAATAAGGTTGTCTGGAAGAGATTGCTATTTAGCAACAGGGCCACCTATTGTACTTTTTCTATTTCTCTTTTAATTTGTATTTTCCTCTTTGTGCAATAAAATATTTGTTATGTCCATTATTCTGAGTTAATATCAAGTGGAATTTCATGTGTGTTTATTTTTTTACACACATAATATAGAACCCAAAATACACGCACAGGCAACATACACATAGCATAGAACCCAAAAATAAAATAAAAAAAACAAATTAATAATCATGACGTAACAGGGGGCGAGTCTACTGCCGTTAACCAGGCACAAATTCTGGAAACCACGTGATATTAATTATCCAAACATGAATTCAAACTCATGTAGTCGATTCAGTTGTTGCGATTTTGTTTTTTTTTATTTAAATTAATGTTACATGCTGTGGGTATTTTATATAAGCCACACTTAATCGCTATGTTACTTATTCACTTTATTAGGCTAAAGTAGATCGCCTCTCAAAGTTTACAAAATCAAAAATAAAACTCTTCACAACATAGGGTTTTTGTCAAAACCTAAGTTGCTTAAAGCTTATGTTGAAAGTATGCGATCTTTGTACGAGAACGTACTTAATAACAGGAAATAAGTGACAAGGAAGAAGTCGAATTCAGTGGTTTTTGAATATAGAGTTAATATGTTTACATTTGTTGATTGAGAGGAGGCCTGTGCCCAGCAGTGGGACGTATATAGGCTATTTATGTTTATGTTTATGTTTACATTAACTAGAGCCGTAGTACTCAGTTATTACATTTTTCCATTATTAACAGAAGTATTAACAACTCACTTGTTTAAATTAAGAGCAGAATGCCTCTTGTTAAGAGTCTCCGCATATAACCTCATGGAAGTAGTAATGGACTGGGTACTCCAGTACACCATGATGTTGTCTATGAGTTGCTCTTTGGTGAAGTGTCTGGTCAGTCCACCGTCGGATGATGAAACCAGGCGGTAGTCTGTACCGGTGGAGAACTTCTCCAGGATATAAGCTAAGAGTCCAGCTGGGGAGTCTGATAAGGCAACTCCTGAAAGCGGAGAAAAAGGCCGTTACAGTTTTCGAAGAAGAAGAATTACAAGTAACGGCGTCTGTGGTCCAGTGCGGCTCATAATGCGGAGGCCCTGGACAATATGTTCACATAAGACAACAGGGAAACCACTAGTTTATTTTCCCTAGTTATTTTTGCATATTGTAGACTTGCTCCGTGGTATTTACTACTTGTTGAAGGCTCTTGATAGTTGTGGAAATGAAGTACAACGCGATTGACTTTGTAAAAACGGTTTCCAAAACAGGAGCGTGTGCTCGCGCAGATTTTGAATGACTGACGTTTTGACAGCCGATGATGACATCGAACGTCACTAGAAAAACCCCTCTCGACCCCGCATACGCACGAAGCTGCGCAGGCTGCCCTTTTGAACGCCATTACTTTATTTATAATAAAAACACAATACAATATATTAGTCTACCGTTCACAGCTCTCATCTAACATAACACCACATAATATAAGCTCACGACAATATCCCGGTTAGAGTGGTCTGAGGTACATCCATCGCAAGATGAACTGAGAACCCATGACGCACCGAGATAGGGCTCTCATCTGGTATTTACAAAGACAACAGTCAGGACTTACGATGATCAAATTGGAGATGTCCTTAGAAAAGGTTCAATACGATCTACTCTGAACCGGCGTGCGTGTATGGAGCGATTGATGAATGTGGAGGAAGCAAGAGAAGTGTGTCAGGATCGAATCAAATGGAATTCTATAGTCTCTGCTTACCCCGGTGGGAAATAGGCGTGAGTTTATGTATGTATGTATGTAACAGTCAGGTTGCTAGATAGGGGTGAACCTCTGTTTCGCTGGCATTTGAGAGGACTTAAAAGATATCATGGAAATACCTTTAGCCAATCATCATCACGAATTTAAGAGCCACAATCTTTCGGTGTTGCATTCTCCGAGCTACTTTTTAGGGAAAAATGGGGCAGTGGTTTCCCTCTTGCCTTTCGCTCTGCAGTACTCTGTCGGGGGCGGCGCGGCGGCGATAGAGGCGCGGGGAGCGGCACGGCGGCCGCTGTTCCGTTCTCGATGCCAGCGCCCAGATCGCGCGGTGTTGCGGCCGTATAGCGTTGTGTCTCAAATGAATGCGATGTCGAAACGGCGACAACGACTACGTACTTACATCAGTAAGTAGAAACAGGGACCATCGGCTTAACGGATTATCTTACTTTTGAACAATCAGGTGATCAGCCTGTAATGTCCTAAGCAAACTAGGGACCACAAAGTGATTTTTGTGATTTGTTCCCACCGGTATTCGAACGCGGGACCGGATCGCGAGCACAACGCTCAACCATTGAACCATGGAGGTTGTTACGAAGCCGACTCCCATTCAGCCATGCCAAGTAGGTCCCGGTATAATTCACGCCATTTGTTACAATGTTGTGCCTTGTGCCTGAACGCGATGGCTGAACTAATAGAGACACTGGTGCTAATTCCTGTAAATACCGTCTAATTTTATTTTAAGTTATATCTGTCATTTTCTTATCCGCCGAAAAGGAAAGGGACGGGTAATCGACAAGCATAAAATTTATGGAACACACGTCAATTTTAAGCACGAATCTAAACCAACCGTCTAAAAATTTTACATCCGTCAATAACCCGACAAAGTTAAGTAGACAGCACGTCAAACGGAACGCATACCAGTGACGTACCTTTTGATTCGCCCGGGTTATTCATTCATTTACTCATTCTTCCTAAAATTAAGAGCTGTGAATCATCCGTCCCTTTCCTTTTCGACTGATACGAAAATGACGGATATAACCTAAAATAAAATTAGGCGGTGTCTGCAGGAATCGGGGCCACTTCCATTATAAAATAAATAAATAAAAATAAAAATTGATTATTTTCAGATAATTACAAATCCAAATATTGTTAGAAAAACAAAATGCTTAAGAATCCTATGTTAGTACAGCGAAACAATATAAATAAGTACAATAAAAGATAAGCCGAAAATTATAGAATTACACCGGCAATGGAACCTATGACCTTTGGATACAAGTATAATTAAGCTGTTTCGCCCAATCATTGCGACGAATTCTGGTATCTACGTAGATAATAATTGTGATTTTATCTGATAAGTCAGTATATAATATCATCAGCTTGCGCGCGAACGTCTTTTATAGTGTTATCGTAAAATAAAAAAATATAATGTGAATTTATCTTTAAATAAGTGATTAATCTGTGCCCACCTGACTGATAACTAGTTTGGTTTACGTGTCTTTTTTTTAGTTGCTAAGTTCCAGGTACATTCAAAAGTAAGTCTTACAGCTTCTTAATAATAATAATAATGAAGTTTATTTAGGTAAAACCTACGACACACATATACATTTACAATATTAAAATATACACACATTAATGAGGAGCTCGGTGGCGCAGCGGTAAACGCGCTCGGTCTGCGATTGCTGAAGTTAAGCGACTTTCGCAAAGGCCGGTCATAGGATGGGTGACCACAGGAAAAAAGTTTTCATCTCGAGCTCCTCCGTGCTTCGGAAGGCACGTTAAGTCGTTGGTCCCGGCTGCATTAGCAGTCGTTAATAACCACCAATCCGCACTGGGCCCGCGTGGTGGTTTAAGTCCCGATCTCCCTATCCATCCATAGGGAAGGCCCGTGCCCCAGCAGTGGGGACGTTAATGGGCTGATGATGATGACACACATTAATATTTAGTTGGAAAACATAAAGGTATATGGGTGCCGCAGCTCACCAAAAAAGGCCAGGGTTCAGTGAAAATTTACCCAGAGGGCAACACTGATTTTCAACCCACGCCGATCGGTGAAACGCTTCTTCATGTATCGTGTGGGTTGAGGTGAATTAGAAACCTCATCGACACTGGTGTAGGGTTATTATTGAGCTGACAAAGGCCCCTGACATTCCTCATGTAACGACTCTTCCTTACATCAGTAAATAGTAACCAGAAGGATTAGCGTTACTTTCGGACAATCGGGTGATCAACCTGTAATGTCTTAACCAAATTAGGGTTCACAATGTGATTTTTGGGATTCGAACTCGTAACTTCCGGTTCGATTATGTCAATGTGTAGTGTCTGTGTAAAAAGAGGTTATTCGTATGAAGTGTCCGGGGTGTGTTTAGGCTTCACACAAAAAAAAAGACGTGTGGCACTCGGGGACTGCCGCGGTAATGCTATTGCATATCAATTTGTATCAACTTATGCAATTATAATTATTTATTTATTTTATTCATGCAGTATTTCTTTTTCTTTGATATTAATTCAAGTTACACGCAAGCACACAATGTGGTGTTGCCAATGCCGTGTCGAAGACTGCCGAACTACTACGTTAGACGATGCACGGCCTTCAAGCCACACCTCCGTGTCCGTCGGAGTGGGGAGCGTGATGTTTTTTCGTTACGGAATTTCTGGATTCGGTCCCCGCGCTCAAGGCCCGCGGTAGAAGCTATGCAATAGCTTAAAAAGAAAAATAATTATGTTTCTTACCCCGCTTCTTTCTTCTTTTTCTTGCCTTTCAGATGGTGCGTTGCCTTCTCATAGTATCAGTAATCCTGGCAGTAGTGACGTCAGCAGTATACTTCCAGTTCCTGAGAGCCCCCCCTCTCCCGGCGCTAGAGCTCGATCAGTGGTGGGGCCCGGAGAGACTCAGGGAGAAGCAAGATGACAGCGTGAGGCCTTTCAGGGTCAAGTTTAAGGAGACTGTGAGTATATTATCTTTAGTGTTATATTATACCGTTTTCACAGGGTCCGCTTACCTAACCTGAACATTTGACTAACTGGTCCGGTATTTTGCAGAAGCAACTGCAATCTGACCTTCTTAACTTTAGGATTCGTCGGTTGGTCTTTTAAACTTCTATTTTGTTATGCCCGAAAGGGTGAAATGTGAAACTCATATGTAACTTACAAATTTATCCACCATCATTGTATGCAAATAAAGAATATTGAATGTTGAATAATATATTGTTCCTTTAGGGACAACCATCACAATTACAAGTTAGGCCACTTACCAATCAAAATCATTTTTTTGTGGTATATAATGTGTTTCCACGCGATGTTTTCGTTCACAGGGCGACAGGTTAATTTATCACATATTTAAAGGGCGAACCAAATTTAACTATTATTTATAATTTAAATGTGGTTAATTTAGACATATTCGTGCCCTGAGCTTATAATAATAACGTGTTGGCTTCGGCCCCACGCACGCCTTTTAAAAGTCCGGGACTCCGTAGGCCCGAGGTATGGAAACGACATACAAATAATAATAATAATAATAAAAAAGTTTATTTAGGTAAATTCTACGACACATACGGCTTATGTTATGTTTTTAACTTTTTTGGTGCAATAAAGTACGTATATTTGAATTTCAATTTGAAAAATGTCCGCCTCTGTCCGTCTCTTTTTCATATAAGTATTGTTTATTCTTCTATCGTGTGGGTTGTGAGGTGGAGTACCAACCCCATCAACCCTGGTCAGGGTTATTACTGAGCCGCCAAATGCCCCTGACATGACTCATGTAACGACTACGTACTTACATCAGTAAGTAGTAACCGGGACCAAAGGCTCCCGGCTTATTGTTTATTAAAAGTTATTTACTTACGTCGATGATGCTTTTTTTCAAGATGCTACAAGACCTGAGAGAATACTTCAAAGTTTCCCGCGAGTTGACACCGCCTCTAGAAGGAGTGGGGTTCGAATACGGCTTCAGAAGCGAAGTGGCGCAGAAGTGGCTGAAATATTGGGCTGAGGAATACCCCTTCGCTGAGAGGGAGAAGTTCTTCAACCAATACTCCAATTACAGGACTTATATTCAGGGGTTGAGCATACATTTCATTCATGTTAAGCCTGAGGTAAGTTTTCAATACTTACCTATTCTATTACTGACCTATTATTACATACTAGCTTTTGCCAGCGGCTACACGTGGTAATACGGTTCTCCTTTCCTATGTAGTTACCAATTTTTAGCTTCCTACCTTAAATACTGCATAAAATCCCATATATAATTTCACCTCCTCTTTGAAGGGGTTGGGGGCAGATTTCCACAAAAAAATATTATACCAATAGTTCGTATACCAATATTTAGCTTTACATACATACATACATAAACTCACGCCTATTTCCCACCGGGGTAAGCAGAGACTATATAATTCCATTTGCTTCGATCCTGACACACTTCTCTTGCTTCCTCCACATTCATCAATCGCTTCATACACGCACGCCGGTTTAGAGTAGATCGTATTGAACCTTTTCTAAGGACATCTCCAATTTGGTCTTCGTAAGTCCTTCTCGGTCTTCCTCTGCCAGCCCTACCATCAACTTTCGCTTTATATACCGCTTTTGCAATTCTATTATCCTTCATCCGCTCTACGTGTCCAAACCAACCTAACATTCCCTTCTCAATCCTAGTCACTATATCGCTAATAATATTTAGCTTTCTACCTTGAAAATTGCGAAATGCTCCATACAAACTTCCAACCCCCATTTTAGGGAAGCGGGGGGTTAGAAAGAGACAAAATATAGCCTATGTCACTCTCCATCACTGTAACTATCTTCACTTAAAACATCACGTCAATTCGTCGCTCCGTTTTGCCGTGAAAGACGGCCAAACACACACATACACACACACACACACAAACACACACACACACACATACACATTTTCCCATTCCTAAAATTAGTATGGATTCTACTTATACGAACCAGTGACACTGCGATGTAAGTCACGCGATCTCCGAACAGGACGACCACGGACATTACAGGGTATTACGTTAATCGTTATCAAGCAATGTTTTGAAATACGGTGTTTCAGGTGCCCAAGGGTACAGAGCTGGTGCCAGTACTGCTGCTGCACGGGTGGCCGGGGTCCGTGCGAGAGTTCTACGAGGCCATACCGCTGCTGACAGCCGTGGACAGCAACAGGAACTTCGCGCTGGAGCTCATCATCCCCAGCCTGCCTGGCTACGGCTTCTCTGATGTAAGAAATATTTTATTTATTTGTTTATTTATAAAAAAGGTACACCAACAGCTTATATAATAAAACATTAAATAAAATAAAAGTTACATCAGGAATTAGACTGTTACATAAGCCAATTATAGGTGCACACAACATTTGCAAAGTAGGACAACGTAATCGTTTATTAGATAACTAAATAATAAAATTTAAAAAACAGATAATTAAAAAAATACATAAAAAAGTAAAATATATATTATGCTGGAGGACATAAATATTTATAAATTTTATCCTTATACTGCCTGAGAGAATTGAAAAATAGGTCTAGATCAGGCATTGCGGCACTTAGTTCATTATGAGTCACGCAGATGCGACTCAACGCTGTATGACTACCGACATTGGTTCTGTTAGCAAGGGGACAAAATGTTTTGCTGATGGGCTTTCTAGGTAATGTTCTGGGCACTGACAATCTAAGACGAGAGAGAAGTGGTTCACATCTAATAACTCCATTCCCTGACCTATGAAGAAAAACTGCATCATGCACTTTACGGCGATTGTACAATGATGTCATTCCGAAGAATTGCATGCGCTGTTTATATGGACACCTGTGAGAAATCCCTTGGGTGGTAAAGGCTAGACTTCTAGTAAATGCGCAAATATTTCTTTTTTAAAGAAAGAAAGAAGAGAAGAAGAAGGAGGAAAGGAGGATTCCACTGCTGGATGGACTCCACTGCTGAACACAAACTTCCTCTCACTCCTTCCTCTGCTGTAATTGTAAAGACCTTTTTGGGATCCAGGATCCAGCTTGAAATTTTTGGGATGGTAACTAACCCAGATATTGCAAGTGGCCGGTAGTTCGTAAGCCCGACTGTTGGATCAATGTGGGTCGGGTTACCATAACCGTTATGTATTTATTATTAGCTGTGTCTTCTGCATTCCTTCAGGCAGCAGTTCGTCCAGGACTAGGGGCAGCGGAGATGGCGGTGGTGCTGCGGAACCTGATGCACCGACTGGGGTACAAGCAGTTCTACGTGCAGGGGGGCGACTGGGGGTCCATGATCGGCAGCCACATGGCTACTCTGTTCCCTAAGGTATATTACCCTAAGGAAACTGGGCACTCTCAGGCCTGTTGTCTTAAATCTTGTTAATCTATTACTGGATCTACGGATATTTTTTTCTTCTACCGTGTTCCCATTCTGTCTTTGAGAATTTTTCGATTTCCAACATCATTAAGATATACGTACGATGATCCTCAATCATGAGGATGGACGATATAGATGGAAAGTGACAACCCACACGATAGAAAAGAAGATTTGGTAGTTCAATGGTTCGAATCCTCGCGCGGGCTCTGTGCCACTGAATTCGACTAGATGAGTTAGAATTCATGTTTGGATCATAGATAATATCACCTGGTGTCCAGGATTTGTGTCCGGTAAATATCAATAGACTCGCTGTGTGTTACACAGGACTTAATACTATACACCTCTACCTACTCCTTGGGGGTTACAGGCTGTTATTTTATATTTGTTATGTGTTTTCGCAAATAAGTTGATTTGATTTATAAGGGATGGTATGCGATATCGAGGCAGACCACCAGCGCGGTGGTCGGATCACATTGTGAGGTACACCGGAAAGCAATGGATGAGACTTGCACGGGACCGGAAAGGATGGCGTGAACGAGAGGAGGTCTATACCCAACAGTGGGTGGATACAAGCTGAGCTGATTTATAAAAACACTTTTTATTTTCAGGAAGTCCTAGGCTACCACACCAATATGCCAATGACCATGGCTCCAGTAGCTACACTCCTGGAGGTGCTGTTCTCGTTCTGGCCAACCCTGGTGGTAGAGCCGCAGCTGGTAGACCGCCTGTATCCTCTAAGTGCAAGGTTCAACAGACTGCTGCAAGAAACTGGATATATGCACATACAGTCCACCAAACCTGATACCCTCGGTTAGTATTTGGAGCGTTGGGCCACATCACAAAAATCACTTTGTGAGTTTGGTTTGGACACTGCAGGATGATCACCTTATTGTCTGAATGTAATAATCCTTGCTTCCGAGGGCACTTTAAGCGGTCGGTCCCGGCTACTATTTACTTAGTAAGTATTCAGGGTGTTAGTGTCATCGTATCGAATACTGAGGGGGATGATTCAGACCATGATTCTGAGTTCATAACAAGTGGAATTTTCAGTCGCAATATTCGTGTTTTTTAAATGATTTTCAATTCTATACTTCTACGATAAATTCCACTTGATATTATCTCAGGATAATGAGCTGAATCATCCCCCTCAGTATTTGTTACGATGTCACTTACACCCCGTACAAGTATGTACAAGTAGCCATACAAGTGCTTTTGGGTGTTAGTGACATCGAAACAAATACAGTGACAAATGAAACATGAAAATGAAAGGTATGGATTTGTGGAGAAAGCAAGAGAAGTTCGTCAAGAACGAAGCAAATAGAATTCCATGGTCTCTGCTTACCCCGGTGGGAATTAAGCGTGAGTTTATGTATGTATGTATGCAAGACTAGATAAACAAACGTATCTAGTAGATAGGTTAAACGCAGCGAACTATTAAAACTATAACCTCTTCTTTCGTTTTCAGGAGTTGCTCTATCAGATTCACCAGTTGGTCTTCTGGCTTATATCCTAGAGAAGTTTTCCACCTGGACAGACTTCACCCTGACGTCATCATCCGACGGTGGACTGACCAAACACTTCACCCGAGAGCAACTCATAGACAACATCATGGTATACTGGAGTACCCAGTCCATTACTACTTCCATGAGGTTGTATTCGGAGACCTTTAACAAAAGGCATTCTGCGCATAATTTGGACAAGTAAGTTGATTCATGCAGGATGTTAGTGACATTGTAACTAGTACTGAGGGGGATGATTCATGAAACTTTTAGTGTTTTTTTAATTATCTTCAGTTCCATACTTTTCCAGCGGGGAATTCCACTTGATATCAACTCAGAATCATGGTCTGAATCATCCCTCAAAGTTTTCGTTACGATATCACTAATACCCTGTATTTAAATGGAAAAACTGGATACCTACATTTACTCAAGTCCACTGTGAGTTCGGGAGAAGTATTTTTTTATGACGTGACTTATTGTTAGTTTTCTTCATATGGCCGGACAAATGGAGAGCGCTGAGGGCTCTCACCCGGTAGAAACCTTTAAGACAACAAACCTGAAGTTGGTTGTTTTGTTTTCAGGGTTGTCACACTGATCCGAAGTAGGCACTTCGACTCAGCGCGTCTTCTGAGAGGGTTTATATTTGAAATAATTATTGAAAACAAACTTTCTGGGCCGATAGCGATAAGCGCTGAATGAGGGTAACAAGCGGGGTTGATATCGGGGTCTTGAAGTGTTTATTGCGCGAATTGATTGGCTGCCTCTACGGCTAATCGGGAGCAGACGCATGCTTATCAAATTACGTGGAGCAATGGGTCATCAAACAATCCTGCGTCAGATATTTTTAATTAATATTTATCATGCGGCATCCTTAGGCCATTGGTTGAGAGTTGAGCTCACGATCCGGAGGTCCCAGGTTCGAAACCCGCTGAAGACATGTCACAAAAAAAATCTTTGTGTTCCCTAGTTTGGTTAGGACATTACAGGCTGATCATCTGATTGTCCAAAAGTAAGATGGCCCTTGCTCAGGAAGGCACGTTAAGCAGTTGGTCCCGGTTACTACTTACTGATGTAAGTAAGTAGTCGTTACATGAGCCATGTCAGGGGCCTTTGGCGGCTCTATAGTAATCCCGACACAAGTGTTGATGGGGTTGGTAATCTACATCTCAACCCACACGATAGAAGAAGCCGATGTTAGGTCGATCGATTCTTTTTTGTCTAACACTACATAGTATGTATGTTCACATAGTTATCGTAAAATACTTTTTTTTCAGGATCCCCACATCAGTGCCGACATGGGCTCTGCAAGCGAAGTATGAATTGGCGTACCAGCCCCCCTTCATCCTCCGTTTCAAGTACCCTTACCTCTTGAACACCACTGTGCTGGAGGATGGGGGACACTTCCTAGCTCTTCAGCTGCCGCGCGTGTTCTCACAAGATGTCCTCAAGGCTGTAGCGGCATTCAGAGACTGGCACAAGAAGAACGCTAAAAGCGAATTGTAGTTTTCCATTTAAGTAACTACCAGCGATGTGCTGTGCAAGTGCTGGAATGTTCTTGATGTAATAACATTAAATTAAAAATTTTAAAAACCCCCGACCAAAAAAGTACTCAATTATTATGACAAAAGGTTAAAAATGCTAAACCCTACAAAAATTACTTATCCCACATATGCTTGCAAGCAAACTGAGCGTGTAACTTTCCTATCACACTTAACAAACGACCTGATGACCTTGAAGACCTGAACCCATTTCCACCAAAGATAGCTAAGAACACTCTCGACTGATATACCTTTCAAACAAAAAAAGCCGCATTAAAATCGGATCATCCGTTTGGGAGCTACGATACCACAGACAGACACCTACACATTTACGCAGACACGTCAAACTTATAACGCCCCGTCGTTTTTGCGTCGGGGGTTAAAAACTCCTTAATGGTAAGGACACTGGCCGTTTTTTTTCTTCAAATTGTTATTTCTTGTACTCTGATCCTATCTGTATAAAGATTAGGTAATAAAGCTCTTTTTACATAACTTTTCCGCTTTTTTACTGCCGGGAATACTTCCACTGGAAATATTCCGTATGTCGCTAACTTACGAGTACGTGAGTTCTAACTCGATATTTGCAACGACTAATGACTATTGGATATTTGTACGCTCGAAGAACTGTCTGCCACTCACTTGTTAAGTAATTCATAGGCCTTCCGCATTCTACTGGAACCATCTTTGAAAACAAGTTTAAGTGCTTATATGACTCGTTGGTGATTTTTTACAATAAGTACATGACTTTTTGTAGTTTTGCTTCAGACAGATAATGTTAGGCCTTCGTTAGAATACCTAATATTATAAATGGGAAAGTGTATGTATGTCTGTCTGTTTGTTTGTTTGTCCGTCTTTCACGGCAAAACGGAGTGACGAATTGACATGATTTTAAGTGGAGATAGTTAAAGAGATGGAGAGTGACATAAACGAATTTTGTCTCTTTATAACCCCCCCAGTTCCCTACTACATGTTTTTGTGGAAATCCGCCTCTAACTCCTTCAAAGAGGGGGTGAAATTATATATGGGATTTTAGGCAGTTTGCTAGGTAGGAAGCTAAAATCGAACCGTGTTATTCCGAATTTAAAGCGAGCGAAGCCACGGACAATAGCTAGTTATTAATGACTGATATTACACGAAATTACTCCGACTTTTTGTAAGTCTACGATATCTGTTGCTTTGTTGTATTTTTTGTGCTAGGTTATATTTGTCAGACATAAGACAGCTTACACACACTACTCTATTTGCGCCTCAGGAGCAGGGGGCGAATTGCTTCAATGCGGCCTTTTTAGGGGTTTATAAACCACGGATCTTAGCTAATTAATTTCACGCCGTTTCTAAGATTTGTGCCCCGTAATGGCAACAGGCTCGTTTTCTATTACACGGGATTTAAACATAGCTGGCGAGGAGTCGATGTATACAGGTGTTAGTGACATTATAACGAATAATAAGGGGGGGGGGGGGGGGGGTGTCGATTCAAATTTAAACTATGATTCTGAGTTAATATAAAGTGGAATTTTCCGTCACAAAAGTCATAATTTTATTTTTTATTTTTTTAATTAAGTATGCTATCTAAAATTCCACTTGATATTAACTCAGGATAATGACCTGAATCAGCCCTCTCAGTAATCGTCACGATGTCACTTACACCCCATACCAGTACATACAAGGTAGCCATACAAGTAGGTATGGGTGTTAGTGACACCGTAACGAATACTGAGGGGGATGATTCAGACCATGATTCTGAGTTGATATCAAGTGGAATTTCCTGTCGGAAAATTCATGAATTTTTCTGCATTTTTAATTATTTTCCGTTCCATACTTTTGCGACGGAAAATTCCACTTGATACTAACTCAGAATATTGGCCTAAATTATCCTTCAAAGTTTTTGTTACGATGTCACTAACATCCTGTATATAAACTTCTATGCCCCTTTATACAGGCGTGATGTTATGTTATGTTTATCTATTTTTATTAGGTTGGTTTTACATTTATAATATGAAAACCTGATTCTAATTTCTACATGTTGCATAATAAAAACTTGTTTACTTTATCTTTCCCGAGTTCAATGTCAGTGTCACACCGTTTTATATATAGCTTCACGCTTGTAATCTCGATAGGAGTAGACAGAGTCACACTTGTTATTGCAGTCTTAGAGCCTATTACACTACCCTAACGATTTCTAATTCATGTTTGGATCATAAATGATTATCATATGTTCAGCGGTGAAGAAAAACATCGTGAGGAAACCCACATTCCCGAGAAATGCGTTTTCGGAGGTATGTGACCTAACCTACTGTATTGGGCTTGTTTTCCCTTCGAGAGTTGTAAGGTCAGACAGGCAGTCGCTTCTGTTAACGGGACCTGTTAAATCATCAGGTTAGGTTAATGGACCCTTTAAAAAATGGGATAACTCTATGAAGATTTTTTTAGCTGGAATCTATAAAGCAACAAGGTAAGTACTTACATACGCGCCTACTTTGAAATTAGGTATGAATTAAGTAATTAATATAAAAAAAAACAAGAGTCGACAGATATCAAGACAAATTATCATCGTGACTGGTCATAATCAAAGTCCGCAGACGCGAGACGGAGGGGGATATAACGGTGTTTATATGCGCAAACGCGCCGGCCGGCAAAGATAGCCGCAATTACTGCACGAAGTCCCTCGCAACACGTACTGGAGTGATAAAAACCGTGGGACTTGGTGTGGGTTGTTAATGTGTGGAAATAAACAAGATTTTATTCAGTTGATGTTCTGAGCTCGGCGGGAGCGCACGTCTCGCGTACCATAAAACTGTTTTGTTTTAGTGTTTTTGTTAAAGGGTTATTGCCCTTTCGCTGCAATAGGTAAGAGTTGATTTTCTAATAACTAAATTACTTAGTTCTGTAACATTTTCAAATTAGTATTTTGTTCACATTATCAATGTCAAACGCATTACAAATAGTGACGTTATATGAGACCACTATAGATCCCGTTTATAGGTACCTACATAGGTGCGTGTTACTTTGAATTTGTCAGAAAATTTTAAAGCTCATGTGAAGTTTATGGTAAAAAGCTTATTACTTATAAGATCAATGATTATCTAAATGATATAAATGTCTGGTATTAAATGTGTTCCTCTAGTTATTAAATAACTTGTCTTCTTCTTCTATCGATTGATTGATTGAGGGGAAGCCTGTCCCCAGCAGTGGTACATATATAGGCTTCTTCTATCGTGTGGGTTTAGAGGTGGATTACCAACCTCATCAACCCTGGTGTCAGGGTTACTCTTGAGCCGCTAAAGGCCCCTGACATGACTCATGTAACGATTACGTACATATCAGTAAGTAGTGAACGGGACCAACGGCTTAACGTGCCTTCCGAAGCACTGATCGTCTTACTTTCGGACAATAAGGTGATCGGCTTGTAATGTCCTAAGCTATGAAATGAGGTAGCTTCAAAAATGTTAAATTGACAAATACAATTATGCTTTATTGCATCAAAATAAAAGGAAATAATTACAAAACTCTTAACTAGTACATGGCAAATGGCGGCCTTAACCTTCAACAAGCTTGTTTATGATAATTACGTTGAATAAATGATTCTGATTCATAAATGATTTATGCCTAACCTAACCTAACCTAACTTATATTGGGGTAGACAGAGCCTTTATAAGAAGACTTTAAGAGACCAGGCGGGTTAAAATGCCACATCGAAGCTATTCATCTAAAAAAGCAATTTGACATTTGCGCATATAAGAGTAAGTGCGCAATGCACATACATACATAAACAGCCTATGTAACGTCCCACTGCTGGGCACAGGTCTCCCCTCTATCAACCGGAGGGGGTATGGAGCATACTCCACCAAGCTGCTCCACTGCGGGTTGGTGGAGGTGTTTTTCACAGCTAATAGCCGGGACCAACGGCTTAACGTGCCCTCCGAAGCACGGAATCATTTTACTTTTTCGGACAATCAGGTGATTCAAGCCTGAAAAGTCCTTACCAAATAAAGGACAGTCTCACAAAGTGATTTCGACAATGTCCCCATCGGGAATCGAACCCAGACCTCCAGATCATGAGCCTAACGCTCTAACCACTAGACCACGGAGGATGTTGGCGCAATGCACATAAATATGCAATATTGTTTTTATGTGGTCTTTTGAAGCCTCCTATGTTTTGTTATACAGGCTCACCGCCTATCACGTTGGTCTAACAGGAAGTTCGGTGAGGTGTGGGTACTTGGTTCATCTTGCGATGGATGCACCTCTGACTACCCCAATTGGGATGTAATCGTGAACTTGTGCTATGTGTTATTATTATATCGGAACTGTAATATATTCCTATTAACGGCATTTACTTTTAGCGTGTACGGTCACAAGCATTAATATTGTATACACTTTGGTACCCTGTCACATTAACTTTTTTGACAAATGAATCTGTAATTATTACTAATTGTCAAATATGTTAGTGCGACAGGGTTCTAAAATGGGTACATGTTAATGCTCATGACTCATGACTGTACAGAGATCTTCTTCTTCTTCTTTCTAGATATAAGAGCATAAAACGGGTAAGTAAAGTAGGTCCCTACGGTTAGTTCAAATACATAATTATGAAGTTTTATACAACATACTTTTACATATTTTTATGTAATTTATATGGTCATTGGCTTATCCCTTTTGTACCTATATGGGTGCGTGTGCGCGTTATTCACGCCTTAAAATATTGGGTTAGACAGAGTCTGAATTAGACGACTTTCCATAGAGATGTTTAGTGTTTTTAAAAGTGACTTATTATAGGCGCCTCAGGGGGTTAAAATAGTCACATCGAAGCAATTCATCTAAAAAAGCAATATTGCTATTTGACATTTGTTTGCATTGCGCACTTCATTTTATATGCGCAAATGTCAAATTGCAATATTGCTTTTTTAGATGAATTGCTTCGATGTGGCCTTTTAACCCCCCAGATGGCATTACCTACTTGGCCGGACAAATGAGGAGAGCTGAGGGTGTTGATCCGGTACGAAAATGTACGTTTAGTGTTTGTGTCATAATACATAAATATGTACACATAAAAAAGATATACGCTTATTTCCCATTGGGGTAGGCAGAAACCACGGAATTCCACGATCCTGACACACCACATTCGCTAACGTGCCTTCCGAAGCACGGATCATCTTACTTTCGAAAAATCTTCTTATCGTGTAGCTTGTAAGGTGGAATACCAGCCTCATCAACCCTTGTGTCAGGGTTCTGATTGAGCCGCCAAAGGCCCCTGACATGGATCATGTAACGATTACTCACTTACATCAGTAAATAGTAACCGGGACCAACGGCTTAACGTGCCTTCCGAAGCTCGGATCATCTTACTTTCGGACAATCAGGTGATCAGCCTGTAATGTCTTAACCAAACTAGGGATCACAAAGTAATTTTGGGATATTTCCCCACTAGGATTCGAACCCGGGACCTCCGGATCGTGACCCAACGCTCAAGCACTGGACCACGGACGCAATAAGGCCGCCACTACTATTCTCTCTCTTCTTCTTCTCTTTCTTTTTCTCTTTTAGGTACTCTTTCTATTTCTCTTTTGTGTTGTTTTTTTTATTTTTTCTGTGTGTGCAATAAAGTAGTTGTTATGTTATGTACGAGGAACTCGGTGGCGCAGCGGTAAACGCGCTCGGTCTGCGATTGTTGAAGTTAAGCAACTTTCGCAAAGGCCTGTCATAGGATGGCTGACCACAAAAAAAAGTTTTCATCTCGAGCTCCTCCGTGCTTCGGAAGGCACGTTAAGCCGTTGGTCCCGGCTGCATTAGCAGTCGTTAATAACCATCAATTATCAATCCGCACTGGGCCCGCGTGATGGTTTAAGGCCCGATCTCCCTATCCATCCATAGGGAAGGCCCGTGCTCCAGCAGTGGGGACGTTAATGGGTTGATGATGATGATGATGTTATGTACGCCTAAGCATATCTCTTCTAACTGTACCTCTTATGGCCGCATTATACATAAATCTTTTTTTAAATCTACTTTTATTCATTCTCTTTACATCTCAACGTGATTTCATAATAATGTCAAAATATTAAACAACAAAATTATATAGGTACCTAAACTTTTTTTTATAAACATGATAAGATATGGCCTCTATCCTGTTATTTATTTAAAAAGCTGTTGCTGATTGCATTTTTGGCCAGTTTTGATAAGATATCAATAGTAATGTACTAATGCAAATAATACTTCACCTACCTACTGAGTTGCATTGGTTGTATGTACTATGTATATATATATATATATATTATAGGCATATATATTGATTGTTGTAGTACATTTATATGTAAGTCTTATAAATTTATTGTTTCTATTTTTATTGTATTATTATTTTTTGTCTTTACATTATTAAGTATAATTGTTCTTGTAATTTCATAAGATTTGTACGAATATGTAGGTAGGTATGTCTATCTGTAGTATTATACACTGCATGTCTCCTTATCATGTAGGTCAGCTGGAAGAAATCTCTTTCTTAGAGATAAGATTACCTGTACTGTCTGTTTTCTTTGTGTGTTTCTTTATGTGTTCTATTGTGTACAAATAAATAAATAAATAAGAAAATAAATTGTTTTTTATTATAGTTACAATGTTAATAAAATATATAACATAGTCAAAATAAAAACCTACACTAAAATACGTCAAAACACACAAATATATAGAAAACCATATCAGGCGTCAAAAGGTCCTCCGGAAAGCGAGCCCCGCCCGAAGGTATCCATTATGCTTGCAGCGTTGCCTCTCTGAAGTATAGGAGTTAGTATATTCAATATCTCCCATACTTAAAGGTTGCCTGGAAGAGATTGCTACCTAGCAATAAGGCCGCCCATTGTACTCATTCTATTTCTCTTTTGTTTTGTATTTTGTTTTTACCTGTTTGTGCAATAAAGTATTTGTTATGTTATGTTATGTGAAATACGCTGCGCGAGGAAAAAGCCAGCTCGAGGCTAAGGCCGTATACAGAAAGAAAGCTGGAAACTTATAAGCGCTTACCGGCGCTTGACAGCGCTGGTCCGTTCTACACAAAGGAAGCAGGCTGTTCCTTCTTGCCTTCTGCCCAATTTGACTTAATGAGTGTAAAATCATGTTTTCAAACATAGATAATTGATTTCACTTGGTTTCCAGGATTTGTGCACGGTTAATGGCAATAGGTTCGCCTCTATTACATGGGACTTAAACTAGGAGTACACCTCGGCCTTCAGGCGAGATGCTATGTTATGTTCTGCAACCTTCATCCTTTTGATAGTCCATACGTTTGTTCCAGTTAATCATGGGTAAACTCCTCCTGGTCTTCCTCGCCGTGGGAGTGGGAGCAGCCATATGGTGGAGCTGCAAGTGTTGTCACCCCCCCAAACCCCCTCACATCAACCCCGACGAGTGGTGGGGGCCAAACCAGTTGAAGGGCAAGGCAGACGCTAGCATCAAACCCTTCCAGGTCAAATTTGATGAGGCGGTAAGTTGGAATGACATAATTAGGTAGTTGTATGTCTATTGTTGTGTGTGTATTTTAAGTGCACTATATTTTTAAATTGTTCTTTGTGGGTCCCATATTTCTTTTGTTTTATTATTTTATGATTAGAGTATATTTATAGTTTTACACATGCACATTTCACTATTTTTTTACTCGTGCGCAGCGCCGCCGTAAGCCGCTGGAGTTGTGGAGTTAAATAAGAGACGTGTGTCTTCTAAGGCCCTGCGCAGACGACAGACTATCCGTGACGCACTTTTTAGTCTGTGAAAATATAACCTATGCAATTATATGCAGTAACTTTTTGCGCGTCGTGTGCGTTACTGCAGATAATTGCATAGGTTATATTTTCACAGACTAAAAAGTGCGTCACGGATAGTCTGTCGTCTGCGCAGGGCCTAAGACGGTCGTTTATTGTCTGTCTCTGGATATGACATATAACATACATTTGTATATAACATAGGTGTGGAGGTACACATACTATATCAAAGATGAATTTGTATCCTATGTGTGTATGTGATGATGTGTTATCTTCTATTTCCAGATGGTCAAAGACCTGAAAGCTCGCCTGAAGAACCACAGACCGTTCGTGCCACCTCTAGAAGGAGCCGCCTTTGAGTACGGCTTCAATAGCAAGCAGTTAGACGGCTGGCTCACCTACTGGGCTGACAAGTACCCGTTTGAGGCTCGGGAGAAGTTCATGAACCAATTCCCGCAGTTCAAGACCAATATACAGGGACTGGACATTCACTTCATCCGGGTTAAGCCTCAGGTAAGTTTTTGACGTGAGACTTATTAATAATATAATAATAATAATTTTATTTAATTCACGAAACATGTCTCATATGTATGTAATAGTAGTCATGTTTGTGTTGTGTTGTGTTGATTGTGTGTGTGTATGTTGTCTTTGTTATTGTTGATCTCGCATGACTATGATATTTTTAAGATGACATTTACGTATATACCTACAGTGTGATTCCTAAATTGTGATCTACTTATTTTGTAAGACATTCCTAAACAATGTATATTGTTTACGGAATAAATGAAATTGAAATTGAATTGATGGCATTCACTACGTGGCCGGACAATTGGGGAGCGCTGAGAGCTCTCACGCAGTACAATTTTCAAAACAATGAAAGACACCTAAGGTTGCCCAGCTTCAGGTAAGATTCAGTACTTAAGAAAAAATACAAAATAGGCTTACGTTTGACAATCTCACCTGATGGTAAGTGGAGATGTAGCTAAAGGTGGTACACACTTACCTACTAAATGTCTTTCACTCTAGTTTTGAGGAAGTTTTGGGGAAGAAAAAGAAGATGACTTTTACAGTTATTTAAGAATAAACCAGAGGGGGTGAGCTCGGCGCCAGATACGAATTGGTGCGGGGGGATAGTTACGTAGTATTATTCTTTATTCTAATGTAATAGTCTCAATGTATAATTCTTGATGATTGTTACTTTAGAAACAATTATTTCAATGCATGTATACAGGGTGTTAGTGACATCGTAACGAAAACTTTGAGAGATGATTCAGACCATGATTCTGAGTTGATATCAAGTGGAATTTTCCTTCGCAAAAGTATGGAACTGAAATTCTACTTGATATAAACTCAGAATCATGGTCTGAATCATCCTCCTCAGTATTCGTTACGGTGTCACTAAACCCATACCTATTTGTATGTACTTGTATGGGGTGTAAGTGACATCGTAACGAATACTGAGAGGGATGATTCAGCCCATTATTCTGAGTTAATATTGAGTGGAATCATGGTCTGAATCATCTCCTTTAGTATTCGTTACGATGTCACTAACCTGTATATTGTTGTAAGAATTTGCTGGATACGCTAGTGTGAACGAATGTATATCTTTAAAAAGACATTAAGTCATAATTAATTGCAGCCTAGAGGTATCTTCGAAGCTATCATTCATTATTAATTATCCGGGAGATAATGTCCGGAATCTTGTTTATTACGTCAATTTTAAATTAATGACGTGAATTACTTATGTTCTTATTTGATAACAAAATGCAATTCATTTGCAACTCAATGGTGCTAATTCCAGGACATAAAACATAAACAGAGTGTTAGTGACATCGTAACGAATACTGAGGGGGATGATTCAGACATGATTCTGAGTTAATATCAAGTGGAATTCGCAAAATTCATGATTTTTGAATTTTTTTAATTTATTTTCAATTCTATAGTTTTGTGATGGAAAAATCCACTTGATATCAACTCAGAATCGTGGTTTGAATCATCCCACAAAGTTTTCGTTACGACGTCATTAACACCCTGTATACAACCGACTGCTGGACGGAGAACCCAGCATGTGTGTTGTGTGAGTTGGTGTGTAAATCCAGTAGACACCATCTAATTTTATTTTAAGTTATACTTGTCATTTTCTTATCAATCAAAAAGGAAAGGGACGGATGATTGACAGCTGTTGTAAAGGCCATTACGAGAAAAAGCGTCCATGTATTTGTTTTCGTTTTTATTTCCTGTCATTTCATTCATTTACTTAAATATAATTTAGATAATGTCAACGTTTGTTTCATTTTCTATGCCTAACAAAACACAACATTCGGATATTTTGGCACGTATTTTTCCCTATCTAGTGACGATATACAGGGTGTTAGTGACATCGTAACGAAAACTTTGAGGGATGATTCAGACCATGATTCTGAATTGATATCAAATGGAACGAAAATTACACTTGATATTAACCCAGAATCATGGTCTGAATTATCCCTCTGAGTATTCGTTACGATGTCACTTACACCCTGTATTATCGTTTCCTCATCAGGTTCCAGCGGGCGTGAAGGTCCTCCCCCTGATTCTGATGCACGGGTGGCCGGGGTCCGTGCGAGAGTTCTACGAGGCCATACCGCTGCTGACCAAACCCAGAGATGGGTACAACTTCGCCTTTGAGGTCGTCGTCCCTAGCTTGCCTGGATACGGGTTCTCTGATGTAAGTACTTAGGTTTCTTATGTCACGTAATGTTCTTCTACCGTGTGGGGTGTGATGTGGATTACCAACCTCATCAACCTTGGGTTATTATTAATTCGCCAAAGGCCCCTGACATGACTCATTTAACGACTAAGTTCTTATATGCGTAAGTAGTAACCGAGACCAATGGCTGAACGTGCCTTCCGAAGCACGGATCATCTTACTTTCGGAAAATAGGGTGATCAGCCTATAGGTAATGTCCTTTTCAAACCGAATAGTAAGCGCCGAATGAGATAATCGTTGATCACGTCGGCGGGACCGGTATCGGGGTCCTGAATTGTTTGTTGTCGCGAGCGGAGGGTTTTCTCTGAAACAGAAGGTGTCTTCTGAGAAAATCCTGAGGTTCGCGCTCACCTGGATATTCTCAGGATTTTTGTCTTTGTACCGGGTGAGAGCCCTCAGCGTTCTCCGTCTATCGATATCATATGTTTTTTCTTCCTCAGGGTGCCGTGCGTCCAGGGTTGGGAGCCACCCAAGTAGCAGTAGTGATGAGGAACCTGATGCACCGACTCGGCTTCAAGAAATTCTACGTGCAGGGCGGAGACTGGGGCGCGGCGATAGCCTCTGCTATGGCCACTGTCTTCCCGGATGAGATCCTCGGACATCACAGCAATATGTTGGTTACTCAGGTAATTGGAATATCTCTTGAGTCAAAGAATTTGGGACACTGATCTGATACTGACTCCCTAGCGTTGGCGTTGTATTCGTATGGCAAATATCATCCCTTAACCGAGTCTCTGCCGCATCCGTTACACTGTGCAGCTCCTCCATGCCACCTGGGCACTGATATAGCGTTCCCTGTATAGTGTTCATAGCACTCTCTAGAGTTATCCCGTTTCCATAGGGTTCGCTTATCTAACCTGAAGATTTGACAAAACTGGGGGTTAAAAAGGCCACGTCAAAGCAATTCATCTAAAAAAGCAATATTGCCATTTGACATTTTGTTTACATTGCGCACCTACTTTTATGTGCGCTGATATCAAATTACAATATTGCTTTTTTGGATGAATTGCTTCGATGCCTTTAACCCTCCTGAACTTTCCGATCCACGAAGGGAAAACCGGCTCAATTCAGATTATTTATCTTACAGCATAAGTGCGCAACCCTGAAGACAATTATCGGAGCCTGGTTCCCATCGCTGATCGTGGAACCACATCTCGCAGACAGGATGTATCCTCTGTCCAGCTTCTTCGCATACCTCATGGAGGAATTCGGATACATGCACATTCAGGCCACTAAACCTGATACTGTTGGTAAGTGAACAGTCTTCCTGGCGGTCTACTAAGTTAAGGCATAACATAGCATCTGGTACGCAGTGTATAGTACATATACACCCACTTCTCACCAGCTATACTTAAGTTCCTTGTAATAGGGGGCGAGCATAATACTATGGCCTATAACCGGGGCAAAAGCCCTGGAAACCACGTGGTATCACATATCTAAGATCCAAACATGAATTCATACTCAAAAAATCGTATTCAGTGGTTTAGAGTCCGGGATAACTAGCTGAATGCATTCTACTTACTGTATTTTCTTCCAGCAGTGAGTTTTTATCTTCAGCCATAGAATAAGGAATTATACTTATAGAACGGCAACTCTCCACTCCCCAGCGGCTGAATCGTATGGGCGTCGGAAGTCACACACACACAGATGCGCGTGTACGATAACGTCAATGTGTGGTGTCTGTGTAAAACGAGGTGTTTTGTATGAAGTGTCCGGGGTGTGCTATAGCATAATTTAATTACAACGCCAATAATTAATTCTTCTTCTTCTCCAACAGGCGTTGGCCTAACAGACTCCCCATCAGGTCTTCTCGCGTATATCCTGGAGAAGTTCTCCACGTGGACTGTCAGGGAACACAAGTCGTTGCCCGATGGTGGGTTGACGAAGAAGTTCTCCAAAGACCAGCTGATCGACAACCTGATGGTCTACTGGACGAGTAACTCCATAACCACTTCCATGAGACTGTATGCTGAGACCATGAGCAAAAAGCACAGGGAAAATGATTTAGAGAAGTGAGTTTGTTTAATAAGGAATAATTATGTATAGAATGGTTACTAAAAATAATAGGATTATGAAAAGTTACTTTTTGTTAGTAAACTTTTAGTTATGTAGCCATTTTTTTAGGCTGAGGACAGGAGTCCTAGTACGGCTTTGAAATAGACCACACTGGGCGCCATCCCACTCTCGTCAGACAGAGTATTGCGGGGCGGAAGGCAAGAGGGAAACCAGTGCCCTATTTTCCCCTAAAAAGTAGCATGAAGAATGCTACACTGACAAGAGCGTGGCTCCTAAATTAATGATGAGCCTTTTTTGACGTAACTGGCATAACTACTTAGCCGGACAAATGGGGAGCGCTGAGGGGTCTCATCCGTATTCGCCAGGAGTCCCAAAGTCAACTTTACTTTTTCGGACAACCAGGTGATTCAGACTGCAATGTCCTAGCCAAATAAAAGACAGTCTCACAAAGTGATTTTCGAGAGCATCCCCTTCGGGAATCGAAACCGGACCACGTGAGCCCAATGCTTTAACCATTAGATTCTGAGCGGTATTTTATTATTCCCAGCATTCCCACCCCTGTACCAACGTGGGCTATTCAAGCCAAGTACGAGGTCATGTACCAACCTGCCGGCCTGCTGAAGCACAAGTATACCAACCTTCTAAACACAACTGTCGTGGACGATGGCGGACATTTCTTTGCCTTCGAAATGCCTAAGGTAAGCGATTATGAAAGAAAGAAAAGAAAAGAAAGAAACATTTATTACTTCCGGACACCAGAGACATAGACTGACAGGTACATTACATTCAACACAGACATTCGTTATGAAGACTGCACGCTGTCAAGTATAAGGTGTTTTCTAACGTGACTTATTTTAGATTTTATTAAGTACTTATTATTAGAAACTACATATAAAGAAGTTTTGTAAAGGTTTATTTCTAACAAAAATACAGAAACTTAGTATATACTTTTGTATGGAATGTATATTTAATGAATAATTTAAAGAAAATACCAATAATAATAATATATTATTATTTTACCTCTTGTAGCACAAATTCATATTCAAAAATATCTTCATTCAGTAGGTAACATAGTTACACTTTGAATCGTCAATTTTGACATAAGTAACGAACGTTCCGTCCAACTAAAACTACTGCAGTTTCTTACAACCTGTATAGCCGGGGAAAAGAAGCTGCAAGAAAAACCTCGGCACAGGGCCCTGACGTTCTTTTAAAAAATAAATAAACATAAAATACTCGTATTGTTATACAATTGAGTAATTTAGCTGCCTAATATCAGTTCTCAGACAGTTTATCCCATGCAATCATATCTTCTAAATAACCTATAACCTTATAACCACTAACTTTTTTTGCAAAGTTTCTGTTTAACTAAGTACTGTCTTAAAACAGTTGAAAGGCAAATTCTGAATGACAATGGGAATCTTATTGCAAAAACGATACAAATAAAATGAAGCCTCAGAAATAATGGTAAATGAGAAAAAGACCACTTACTGCCGCTTACTATGGGTCTCGTGAGGAGGCTCGGTGTCGCTCAGCGGGCAATGGAGAGAGCTATGCTCGGTATTTCCCTGCTCGATCGAATCAGAAATGAGGAGATCCGCAGGAGAACTAAAGTCACCGACATAGCTCGGAGAATTGCAAAGCTGAAGTGGCAGTGGGCAGGACACATAGCGAGGAGAACCGATGGCCGCTGGGGCGGAAGGGTTCTGGAATGGCGACCACGTGTCGGACGACGCTCAGTGGGTAGGCCCGCTACAAGGTGGACCGACGATCTGGTGAAGGTCGCGGGAAGCCGCTGGATGCGGGCAGCGCAGGACCGATCGTCGTGGAGATCCTTGGGGGAGGCCTATGCCCAGCAGTGGGCGTCGTACGGCTGATGATGACGAGAAAAAGACTAAGTTATACATTGTTTTAAGTTTACGCGGCAACAGTGTCGAAATATCGGGAGTCTCATATCCCTATTGTAAACGCGGTAAGAACCCGTTATTATGTGTTTTAATTCAGACTAAATTATTTACGTTTTAAACTGAATGCACTACACTTACGCCATCTAGGTAACGGATAGGAACTAGATTAGGGTTTCTACACCCACGGATTAGGCTATCTTCAACACATTTATTTGGCCTTCGAAATAGGCCAGTCTCCTTGTAATATAATAATATATTCTATAGATATACTTATGTTCCTATTTCATTCCAGGTATTCGCCGAAGATGTTTTCAAAGCAGTGAAATCCTTCATCGAGTTCAATGAGAAGAAACCCAAGACTGAACTGTGATCGAGTAAATGTTTTATATTGGTTGTTGTAAGATAAGTAAACAGGTTGTTAACATTTTGTCGTTGGTTTTATTTTTTGCAAACTTTTTTGCACACACAAACAGTGGGGGCTATAAAAGCCATTCATAAGCAATTCATCTAAAAAAGCAATACTGACTTTTGCGCCGATAAAAGTGCGCAATATCAAGAAATGTCAAACAGCAGTATTGCTTTTCAGGTGAATTGCTTTGATGTGGCCTTTTTAATCCCCAGGAAATACAAAACAGAGCCGTGGCAGCCCAGATGGAAGAACGCTTGACTGCCATTATGAGGTCGCAGGTTCGAAACCCAGCCTGGACCTAAACCAATGATTTAAGAATTAGTTTTCGAGTTAATGTTTGGATTTCTGGCAAATAAAAGATTAACTTCGGTGAGCGCTGAAGGCTCTCACCCGGTACAACGTTTAAGACAACAGGCCTGAGGGTGCCCAGTTGGGTGCGAACCTCGACTTAGGGTGTCGTCTGAGAGGAAGAATATTTGAAAGAATTCGATAGTGATAAGCGCTGATTGAGGGAAATCGTCGACCACGCCGGCGGGGTCGGTATCGGGGTCTTGAAGTGTTTGGTGTCGCGAGCTGATTGGCTGCCTCTATGGCTAGAGTCATCGGGTCGTCGGGATCGTATATTACGTCCTTCGGATGACGTTTTTATACCCTTTGGGTACGAAACTCTAAAAAGGGGGCTTAAAAAGCAATAACAATCAATTTACCCTTCAATGATCAAACACTGTTATCACGTCGCCACCAAACGAAGGTCGTGACGCGTGTCTGGTTTAGGAGGGTGCCTTATCTCTGGCAAATTATTCGTCGTAATATTTTGTAGGGAGTTTTTTATAAAGGCGATAAAAATATTATGATAAAAATGGCCTGAAATTGTTTACTTTGGTGGTCGTTACATTTGTTATTTTATTTCCATTTAAATAACTAACATAGAGTAAGTATAGGAAATTATTAACCATTGTTAATTTTAACATAACATAACATAACAAATACTTTATTGCACAAACAGGAAAAAACAAAATACAAAACAAAAGAGAAATAGAATTAGTATAATAGGCGGCCTTATTGCTAAGTAGCAATCTCTTCCAGGCAACCTTTAAGTATAGGAGATATTGAATATTATGTAATATAGCGGGATAGTGCAGCATGGGAATACTTGTACATATAAAAATACACTTTCGACTACATAAACTACATAATAATAATACACATAATTATAATTGTTATAATAAATAAATATCACTACTTAAACTACTACATATACTATGGAAGAAAAGGAGTAGATAGATTATGAAGATGAAGAGGAAATAGAGGTAAGGAAATGCGCCTTGACTTGCCGTTTTAATGCAATTTATTTATTTAATTATAATTTATTTAATGTAATGTAATGCATTGTATGGGCCTAGTTGCCTGAATAAAGTATTTGAATAATAATAATAATTTGCTTGATCGTAACATATATTATACATCAATGATATGATCGTTTTGTGCATATTTCGGTTACAATTTTCTTTTTTTAATTTTTTTTTCATACACGGTAAAAAATTTCTTGTAAGTAATACCTATTTATACTGTATTCTCTGCGAATAAAATGATTTCTTATTCTTCTTCATCGGTCAATCTGGGTATGTTCCCGCGGCATTTTTCTATAAAGCGATGCACGTCCCTGGTGGTCCCTGTGACTTGCATGTCATAGCATCTAATAATAGATAAGGCTACTAACATCTACAATAAATTTACTAACACATATGAGACATGTTTCGTGAATTATATAAATTATTATTCGTATGTCGTTTCCATATCTCGGGTCTACGGAGTCCCGGACTTAAGACAGTTTAATCTAAATGTGGTGTGACACCAACCGGCATATTATTATTATAGTTAGAATCTGTTATCTTCTTCTATCGTGAGGGTTGTGAGCATTCTTGCTTATGAAAACGTTCATAGCATTGTTTCGCTCTATGCTTGGCTCGGCTCGTTCAGTTCGACAAATATAAAAACGGAGAATGCTCGATGTTCTGTTACAAGTGCTCAAGTCTATCAGCACCTTAAGACACAACGTCGTCCCCGGAAGTTTGAAGGCGCAAACAAAGTAACAATAGAAAAAAAATGGCTAACTCTTTAACTTATCTGATCGTTCCGTTAGTCCCGGGGATGGAATTTAAAACTTTTAATTAAAAATGAAACGGAAATCTTTCAAGGTATTTGTAATTTATAAGAACTTAATTACTTTTTTAATAACCGTTAAATAGACTTTAATCAGAGTAAAGAAAGAATTTGTGGAAGTTTGGACCGTCGCAAAATGGGGATCGAGTTTTGTAAAGTTTCCGGACATTTGCTATTTCTTTTTCTTTATTAAAGAAACAAGCAGCTTGCACAATAGATACTTTACGATATAAACTTATAATTAAATACATTATGCCAAAACAGTTTCCACCGATATATCTTACATATATACTTAATATATTCCGTTGCAAATTGCAATTAACTGGTCGGTAATACCTATTATTGATCCGGGTGAGAGACTTCAGCGCTTCCCATTTATTTGGCCAAGTAGTTAATGCTATCTGCGACAAATATACAATAAGTCATGTCGAAAAAAAAACTATGACATCAGTTGGTTATTTTTGAATGACATTTCGGCGCGTCTCATTGAGGCAACTGGCGATTCAAGAGCTGGCAGCCTTTTTGCGCAGAGAATAGGCCTGGCAGTTCAGAGGGGAAATGTTGCCAGCGTTTTGGGCGCTCTGCCTCAGTGTGGCGCGCTGGAGGAGATTTTCTATTTATAATTAGCAAGTGTTGTTGTTTTTGTAATTTTTGTATTGTAGGATAAAATTAAATGGATACTTATCCTCTTCTTCTTCTTATTCTTTTCTTCTTCTTTTCTTGTTGTTTTCTTTTCTTGTTGCTTGAAGGCCTGCAGGCTTTGTAAGTGCGACGCGACTTGACTCGTGCTATAATAAGGTGCCAACTGGGATAAAATATATTATGACGCAATACATGGAGAAAACAGCAAAAAGCCAACATTATGCGGTATTCCCAGGCGGTCACCCATCCAAGTACTAACCGCGCCCGACGTTGCTTAACTTCGGTGATCGGACGAGAACCGGTGTGTTCAACGTGGTATGAACGTTGGCGATAGAGCATGCTAAATTGTGATATACAATCGAAAATACTACATAACGGATTGCTGGCCTGGGATGTGTTGATCTCTTTCTTACGATTACGTCATATTTTCGATTGTGTATCACAATTTAGCATGCTCTATCACCAACGTTCATACCACGTTGAACACACCGGTTCTCGTCCGATCACCGAAGTTAAGCAACGTCGGGCGCGGTTAGTACTTGGATGGGTGACCGCCTGGGAATACCGCGTAATGTTGGCATTTTGCAGTTTTCTTAACTGGGAATAGAATATTCAATATTATGCATTTTTTAAGATTTGAGATCCTCCTCCCCCTGTGAAATGTGACGTTTTTTTGTACTTACATGTTATGTAGCTACTAAATGAGAATAGGTGTTCGTTTATGTCTTTTGTATAAAACACCACGGCTTTATGGACTCTACTATTTACTAATATATGAATGTAAATCCAGTATTAAGAGTGATTTATGTAATATAAAAACGTATTTAATTATATATTATATTAACGTATACTTTATACCAGGGGGATTAAAAAGGCCACATCGAAACAATTCATCTAAGAAAGCATTACTGCAATTTGACACTTGCGCATCCAAAAGTAAGTGCAAGTAAGTGCAAAGCAAACAAATGTTATATAGCAATATTGCTTTCTTGTGACCTTTTTAGACCCCCCGATCAAAATAACTGCAAAAAGCCAACATTACGCGGTATTCCCAGGCGGTCACCCATCCAAGTACTAACCGCGCCCGACGTTGCTTAACTTCGGTGATCGGACGAGAACCGGTGTGTTCAACGTGGTATGAACGTTGGCGATAGAGCATGATAAATTGTGATACACAATCGTAATAATGACGTAATAAAAAAAAGAGATTAACACATTCAAGGCCAGCAATCCGTTATGTCGTATATTTGATTGTTGAACATGAAACGCTTTCTAAGCATAACTTTTAATATAGAGTGCTGGGCTTTTTCTAGATGGAGTAGTTCAGAATTCGATGATCCGCCCCAAACTAGTATACAATACGTTATTATAGACTCACAAAGAGCAGTATACACAGTAAAAAAATATTATGACGCAATACTTGGAGAAAACAGCAAAAAGCCAACATTACGCGGTATTCCCAGGCGGTCACCCATCCAAGTACTAACCGCGCCCGACGTTGCTTAACTTCGGTGATCGGACGAGAACCGGTGTGTTCAACGTGGTATGAACGTTGGCGACCGATGTTGCAAAATTATGATACAGAACCGTAAATATGACGTTATCACAAGAACGATAAAAACACAACCGATGCCAGACTTCATACAAGCTAAATACAACCTACAATCGAAAATATAACATAACGGATTGCTGTTGTTTATATTTTTTTTCTAATTAAGTACGTCATATTTGCGATTGTGTATCACAATTTTGCTCCATCAATTAAGCAACGTTGGGCGCGGTTAGTACTTGGATGGGTGACCGCCTGGGAATACCGCGTAATGTTGGTTTTTTGCAGTCTTAATCAGGAATAAAATATTCGATATTATGCATTTTTGATTTTTGATCCTCCTGTGTAGTGAAAAGTTTTTCTGTACTTACATGGTATGTAGCTACTAAATGAGAATAGGTGTTCGTTGATGTCTTTTGTATGAAGCACCACGGCTTTATTGACTCTACTGTTTACTATTATGAATGTAAATCTTAATTTGACATTTATTTATGGAATATTATATTATTTATACGTACTTATATATTTTTTTTATATTTTATACCTTCGAGATTCTTAGTATTATAATATTATTATCTGTAAAACGCCGAAACGGGATAACGCTTAGTGAGATGATTATTGTACTACATTAAATTAGTATCTTCTGAAAAGTGCAGTATAATTTATTGGACATAACTTCATACACAAAACGATATTGAAAACGAAACCAAAAAAAATCTTATAAAAAACGTATTAAATTTTAAGGTTTATTTTATATCTGATCAACAAAACTGCAAAAAGCCAACATTACGCGGTATTCCCAGGCGGTCACCCATCCAAGTACTAACCGCGCCCGACGTTGCTTAACTTCGGTGATCGGACGAGAACCGGTGTGTTCAACGTGGTATGAACGTTGGCGATAGAGCATGATAAATTGTGATACACAATCGCAAGTATGAAATAATTGTAAAAGAAAAATAAACACCAGCAATCCGTCCGTCGATTATAGGTTGTATTTAGCTCGCATAAAGTCCGGCTTCAGTTGTGTTTATATCGTTCTTGTGATAACGTCATATTTACGGTACTTGTCCTTATTTTGCTCCACACATCGCCATCGTTCATAGAACCGGTGTGTTCGTAATAGAGAATGCTAAATTGTGATACACAGTCGAATATACGACATAACGGATTGCTGGCCTTGAATGTGTTGATCTTTTTTTTATTGCGTCATATTTTCGATTGTGTATCACAATTTATCATGCTCTATCGCCAACGTTCATACCACGTTGAACACACCGGTTCTCGTCCGATCACCGAAGTTAAGCAACGTCGGGCGCGGTTAGTACTTGGATGGGTGACCGCCTGGGAATACCGCGTAATGTTGGCTTTTTGCTGTTTTCATAACTGGGAATAGAATATTCAATATTATGCATTTTTTTTGGATTTTAGATCCTCCTCCCCCTGTGAAATGTGACGTTTTTCTGTACTTACATGTTATGTAGCTACTAAATGAGAATAGGTGTTCCTTGATGTCTTTTGTATGAAGCAGTTCGTTGATGTTTTTTATTGACTCTACTATTTACTAATTAATGTACAACCAAAATTGAGAGTTATTTATGTAAAATTATATTATTTCTTTATTATTAGGTATTTTATATCTTCGAGATTCTCAGTATAATAATATGATTATCTGTAAAACGCCGGACCTGTCGAATATTCAGGTTAGGTAAGTGGAAACGGGATAACGCTTAGGGAGATGAATATTGGACTAAGTATATTTAATTAGCCTCTTCAGTGAAGTGCAGTATAATTTATTTGACATAACTTCATACATAAACGATATTGAAAACGAAACCAAAAAATTCAGATAAAAACATTTTTTAATTTTGTATTAAAGTATATTTTATACCATTATCATCAGCCCATTAACGTCCCCACTGCTGGGGCACGGGCCTTCCCTATGGATGGATAGGGAGATCGGGCCTTAAACCATCACGCGGGCCCAGTGCGGATTGACGGTTATTAACGACTGCTAATGCAGCCGGGACCAACGGCTTAACGTGCCTTCCGAAGCACGGAGGAGCTCGAGATGAAATCTTTTTTATTTTTGTGGTCACCCATCCTATGACCGGCATATGCGAAAGTTGCTTAACTTCAACAATCGCAGACCAAGCGCGTTAACCGCTGCGCCACCGAGCTCCTCCATATTTTATACCAGGGGGGTTAAAAAGGCCACATCGAAGCAATTCATCTAAGAAAGCATTACTTACTGCAATTTGACACTTGCGCATCTAAAAGTAAGTGCGCAAAGCAAACAAATGTCAAATAGCAATATTGTTTTCTTGTGACCTTTTTAGACACCCCAAACAAAATAACAGCAAAAAGCCAACATTACGCGGTATTCCCAGGCGGTCACCCATCCAAGTACTAACCGCGCCCGACGTTGCTTAACTTCGGTGATCGGACGAGAACCGGTGTGTTCAACGTGGTATGAACGTTGGCGATAGAGCATGCTAAATTGTGATACACAAATTTACACAATCGTAATAATGACGTAATTAGAAAAAAAATATAAACAACAGCAATGCGTTATGTTATATTTGCGATTGTAGGTTGTATTTAGCTTGTATGAAGTCTGGCTTCGGTTGTGTTTATATCGTTCTTGTGATAACGTCATATTTTCGATTGTGTATCACAATTTAGCATACTCTATCGCCAACGTTCATACCACGTTGAACACACCGGTTCTCGTCCGATCACCGAAGTTAAGCAACGTCGGGCGCGGTTAGTACTTGGATGGGTGACCGCCTGGGAATACCGCGTAATGTTGGCTTTTTGCAGTTTTGTTGATCAGATATAAAATATACCTTAAAATTTATTAAAACGTTTTTTATAAGATTTTTTTGGTTTCGTTTTCAATATCGTTTTATGTATGAAGTTATGTCCAATAAAATATACTGCACTTTTCAGAAGATACTAATTAAATGTAGTACAATAATCATCTCACTAAGCGTTATCCCGTTTCTACTTACTTAATGTAAATATTCGATAGGTCCGGCGTTTTACAGATAATAATATTATAATACTGAGAATCTCGAAGGTATAAAATATAAAAAATATACAAGTAGGTATAAATAATATAATATTCCATAAATAAATGTCAAATTAAGATTTACATTCATAATAGTAAATAGTAGAGTCAATAAAGCCGTGGTGTTTTATACAAAAGACATCAACGAACACCTATTCTCATTTACTAGCTACATACCATGTAAGTACTATTTTTTTTTAAAGAACGTCTAGGGCCCTGTGCCGAGGTTTTTCTTGCAGCTTCTTTTCCCCGGCTATACAGGTTGTGAGAAGCTGCAGTAGTTTTAGGCGGATGATACGTTCGTTATGTAAAATTGACGATTCAAAGTGTAACTATGTTACCTACTGAATAAAGATATTTTTGAATTTGAATTTGAATTTGTACATAAAAGCGTCACATTACACAAGGGGCGGGCGGGAGGATCAAAAATGGTAAAAAAATGTATATTATATCGAATATTTTATTTTCGGTTAAGAAGACTGCAAAAAGCCAACATTACGCGGTATTCCCAGGCGGTCACCCATCCAAGTACTAACCGCGCCCGACGTTGCTTAACTTCGGTGATCGGACGAGAACCGGTGTGTTCAACGTGGTATGAACGTTGGCGATAGAGCATGCTAAATTGTGATACACAATCGCAAGTATGAAATAATTGTAAAAGAAAAATAAACACCAGCAATCCGTCTGTCGTTTATAGGTTGTATTTAGCTCGCATAAAGTCCGGCTTCAGTTGTGTTTATATCGTTCTTGTGATAACGTCATATTTACGGTACTTGTCCTTATTTTGCTCCACACATCGCCATCGTTCATAGAACCGGTGTGTTCGTAATAGAGAATGCTAAATTGTGATACACAGTCGAATATACGACATAACGGATTGCTGGCCTTGAATGTGTTGATCTTTTTTTTATTGCGTCATATTTTCGATTGTGTATCACAATTTAGCATGCTCTATCGCCAACGTTCATACCACGTTGAACACACCGGTTCTCGTCCGATCACCGAAGTTAAGCAACGTCGGGCGCGGTTAGTACTTGGATGGGTGACCGCCTGGGAATACCGCGTAATGTTGGCTTTTTGCAGTTTTGTTGATCAGATATAAAATATACCTTAAAATTTATTAATACGTTTTTTATAAGATTTTTTTGGTTTCGTTTTCAATATCGTTTTATGTATGAAGTTATGTCCAATAAAATATTATACTGCACTTTTCAGAAGATACTAATTAAATGTAGTACAATAATCATCTCACTAAGCGTTATCCCGTTTCTACTTACTTAATGTAAATATTCGATAGGTCCGGCGTTTTACAGATAATAATATTATAATACTGAGAATCTCGAAGGTATAAAATATAAAAAATATACAAGTAGGTATAAATAATATAATATTCCATAAATAAATGTCAAATTAAGATTTACATTCATAATAGTAAATAGTAGAGTCAATAAAGCCGTGGTGTTTTATACAAAAGACATCAACGAACACCTATTCTCATTTACTAGCTACATACCATGTAAGTACTATTTTTTTTTAAAGAACGTCTAGGGCCCTGTGCCGAGGTTTTTCTTGCAGCTTCTTTTCCCCGGCTATACAGGTTGTGAGAAGCTGCAGTAGTTTTAGGCGGATGAGACGTTCGTTATGTAAAATTGACGATTCAAAGTGTAACTATGTTACCTACTGAATAAAGATATTTTTGAATTTGAATTTGTACATAAAAGCGTCACATTACACAAGGGGCGGGCGGGAGGATCAAAAATGGTAAAAAAATGTATATTATATCGAATATTTTATTTTCGGTTAAGAAGACTGCAAAAAGCCAACATTACGCGGTATTCCCAGGCGGTCACCCATCCAAGTACTAACCGCGCCCGACGTTGCTTAACTTCGGTGATCGGACGAGAACCGGTGTGTTCAACGTGGTATGAACGTTGGCGATAGAGCATGCTAAATTGTGATACACAATCGCAAGTATGAAATAATTGTAAAAGAAAAATAAACACCAGCAATCCGTCCGTCGATTATAGGTTGTATTTAGCTCGCATAAAGTCCGGCTTCAGTTGTGTTTATATCGTTCTTGTGATAATGTCATATTTACGGTACTTGTCCTTATTTTGCTTCACACATCGCCATCGTTCATAGAACCGGTGTGTTCAACGTGGCATGAACGTTAGCGATAGAGTATGCTAAATTGTGATACACAGTCGAATATACGACATAACGGATTGCTGGCCTTGAATGTGAAGATCTTTTTTTTATTGCGTCATATTTTCGATTGTGTATCACAATTTAGCATACTCTAACGCCAACGTTCATACCACGTTGAACACACCGGTTCTCGTCCGATCACCGAAGTTAAGCAACGTCGGGCGCGGTTAGTACTTGGATGAGTGACCGCCTGGGAATACCGCGTAATGTTGGCTTTTTGCTGTTTTCTCCAAGTATTGCGTCATAATATTTTTTTACTGTGTATACAGGGTGTTAGTGACATCGTAACGAAAACTTTGAGGGGTGGTTCAGGCCATGATTCTGAGTTGATATCAAGTAGAAATTTCCGTCGCAAAAGTATGGATTGGAAAATAATTAAAAAGAAAAGAAAAATTTTCATGAATTTTTTGACACGAAATTCCACTTGATATCAACTCAGAATCATGGTCTGAACCATCCCCCTCAGTATTCGTTACGGTGTCACTAACACCCATACCTACTTATATGGCTACCGTATGTACTTGTACGGGGTGTAAGTGTCATCGTAACGAATACTGAGAGGGATGATTCATCTGATTATTCTGAGTTAATATCAAGTGGAATTTTCCATCGCAAAAGTATAGAATTGAAAATAATTTAAAAAAACTAAAAAAAAAAACATGAATTTTGCGACGGAAAATTCCACTTGATATCAACTCAGAATAATGGCCTGAACCACCCCTCAAAGTTTTCGTTACGATGTCACTAACACCCTGTATACTGCTCTTTGTGAGTCTATAATAACGTATTTTATACCAGTTTGGGGCGGATCAGCGAATTCTGAACTACTCCATCTAGAAAAAGCCCAGCGCTCTATAATAAAAGTTAGAAAGCGTTTCATGTTCAACAATCCAATATACGACATAACAGATTGCTGGCCTTGAATGTGTTAATCTCTTTTTTTTATTACGTCATTATTACGATTGTGTATCTCAATTTATCATGCTCTATCGCCAACGTTCATACCACGTTGAACACACCGGTTCTCGTCCGATCACCGAAGTTAAGCAACGTCGGGCGCGGTTAGTACTTGGATGGGTGACCGCCTGGGAATACCGCGTAATGTTGGCTTTTTGCTGCTTTTTACTGTTCAAAGGTAAATTCTGAATGTCAATGGGAATCTTATTGTAAAATCGTATACGACGGATATGTAAAACAAGTTTAGTTTGTTTTACACAATGTGCCGATCACATTTTTTTCCCCTCCAGAGTATAAATAGGCGTTAAACGAATCGACCGTGTGCGAAACACTACACTGCGCTCCAAAACGGGTATCACTGATGTAGGGAAAAAGTCCGCCAAACTGAAGTGGGACTGGGCCGGACACGTTTGTCGGATGCATCCGGAGCGGTGGGCACGAGTCGTTACTCTCTGGATACCTCAGGGCGGGCTTAGAAGTCGAGGCAGACCGCGTAAAAGATGGTGTGACGATCTCAATGCTTATCGCAAGGATTGGCCGGAGATCGCGCAAAGTCGAGAGGAGTGGAAAAATCAAGGGGAGGCCTTTGCCCAGCAGTGGGGTCGTATAGGCTAAATAAAATAAGAAGATAAGAGTATAAATGCCAGAACCAGAATGTACATGTGGAAATTAAATACAATTCAATACAAATTCATTCATTTCGATTCATGTTCACGTGTAAGTAGTGAAGTCAATAAAGCCATGCTTCATACAAAAGACATCAACGAACACTTTCTTATACGGTATAGTTATTTATTATTAATAATTTATTTAACGGCCTCCGTGGTCTAGTGGTTAGAGCGTTAGGCTCACGATCTGGAGGCCCGGATTCGATTCCCGATGAGGACATTGTCGAAATCACTTTGTGAGACTGTCCTTTGTTTTTGTAAGGACTTTTCATGCTTGAATCACTTGATTGTCCGGAAAAGTAAGATGATTCCGTGTTTCGGAGGGCACGTTAAGCCGTTGGTCCCGGCTATTAGCCGTAAAAACACCTCCTCCAACCCACAGTGGAGCAGCGTGGTGGAGTGTGCTCCATATCCCTTCCGGTTGATTGAGGGGAGGCCTGTGCCCAACAGTGGGACGTATATAGGCTATTTATGTTATGCTATGTATTAATTTATTTATTACACATGAACATGAAGTACATATTTTTTGATGAGATTTCTTGTAGCTATTAACTATTCAGAGGAGGAGGACAGGAGTCCTAGTGCGGCAATAAAATAGACTACTCTGGGCGCTATCCCACTCGCATAAAACTGAGTACTGCGTGACGGAAGGCAAGAGGAAAACCACTGCCCTATTTTCCTTAAAAAAGAAGCACGGATATTGCTAAACCGACCAGAGCGTGCTTCTTAAATTTGTGATGATATTGTACTGATTTATTGTAGATTTCTCCGTTGCGTAGGATAATAGAATTGCAAAAGCGGTATACAGGGTGTTAGTGACATCGTAACGAATACTCAGAGGGATGATTCAGACCATGATTCTGAGTTAATATCAAGTGGAATTTTCCGTCGCAAAATTCATGTTATTTTTTTAGTTTTTTTTTTAATTATTTTCAATTCTATACTTTTGCGATGGAAAATTCCACTTGATATTAACTCAGAATAATCAGCTGAATCATCCCTCTCAGTATTCGTTACGATGTAACTTACACCCCATACAAGTACATACAGTAGCCATACAAGTTGGTATGGGTGTTAGTGACACTGTAACGAATACTGAAGGGGATGATTCAGACCATGATTCTGAGTCGATATCAAGTGGAATTTCCTGTCGGAGAAGTCATGAAAATTTTAGAGCTTATTTAAATTATTTTCCGTTCCATACTTTTGCGACGGAAAATTCCACTTGATATCAACTCAGAATCATGGCCTGAATCATCCCTCAAAGTTTTCGTTACGATGTCACTAACACCCTGTATAAAGCAAAAGTTGATGGTAGGGCTGGCAGAGGAAGACCGAGAAGGACTTACGATGACCAAATTGGAGATGTCCTTAGAAAAGGTTTAATACGATCTACTCTGAACCGGCGTGCGTGTATGAAGCGATTGATGAATGTGGAGGAAGCAAGAGAAGTGTGTCAGGATCGAAGCAAATGGAATTCTATAGTCTCTGCTTACCCCGGTGGGAAATAGGCGTGAGTTTATGTATGTATGTATGTTCTCCGTTGCCACCCGCTTGAAATTCACCCCACATCAAATAATAAAGCAAATAAAGATTTCTATTTCTAATGTTAGTTTGAATAGGTAACGTACCTATTTCGTAATACATTTTATCGGTCCCCACAGTTACGTGCCATCATTTGTTCTTCATATCGAAGTTTGCCACTTGACTTTTATCCCATGGGGAAAAGTTACCCTCTTATTGCATCGAGCCCCATTGTATGTGACTGTGATTTTACCCCGTTTTATCACCCCGAATGGCTAAAAGTCAAATCTGTAATTGCGCCATCTAGTGGGCAGTAGAAGTTCTAACTCGAAGCGTATTACATTGAACTCTCAAACCTCTTTTGTTATTAGGTACTGCTATCTTGCTGTGTTGGTGAGTAATTCCTTTCATTTCTAATAGATGGCACCACTGTCGACATTTATGCTTTCCAGACAAACCTATCCCAACAAAAACATTTTAATAATTATATCGATCACAATGTCAAAAAGTTATCAGATCTCATGTAGAGCTAAGCTTCTAACTCTACACGATATACAAACTATTACAAACCTAATGTTTACAAACTGGGGGGTTAAAATGGCCACATCGAAGCAATTCATCTAAAAAGCAATATTACAATTTGTCATTTGCGCATATAAAAGTAAGTGCGCAATGCAAACAACTGTCAAATAGCAATATTGCTTTTTTAGATGAATTGCTTCGATGTGGCCATTTTAACCCCCCTCCTGTACACGTTAGGCAAAATATGGGGCTTGTCCGTTTTGTTCCTACAAGAACTGTAATAACAGAATAGCAATGAACAGTCAACAAAGTTGCCCATGATGACGGCATAAAATGTTTTTTCTCACCTTACGCTCATGTATTGTGATGGTCCGATATCGTCATTATCAACTAAGGCTCTTACGCGAAAAAAAAACAAAGTTATTAACAAATCAATCTAATCCATACTTTATTTAGGCATTTTTCAGCGTTACATGAAATCCTAAAATTTATCAAACAACACAATATAATATTTAATTATCTTTATTGTCATTAATTTTATTTTATTGTCACCAATTTTGACCCCATTTTTAATGTAAATTTTCAATATAATTAATTTTATGCAAATTGAAAACAAATCCTGAGAGTAAATAGATAATTTCGTTGCGATGAAAAAAATTACATTAATAATAACTATAATGGTAAAAATTATTATTTAAATTGTTTTTTGTACAGTCTAAAGTCTTTTAAGGAAATTCTAAGCTAGTTAAAGCCGTCTATCTTATATCTAACTACTTATTTATGAGCATCATAGTATTTTAGCTCATAATTAATTGTGTTGTGAGAAAAATATTATTTATTCTTAATATTTTTAACTTTTCCGGCAACAGAAAACTTTGATTAGGGAAATCGAACCTTATTGTTTAACTATTGTGACTGGAAATCGTCAACACACAATAACCAAGAGGAAATATTATTATATTATTAAATATTATAATTATTGTCCCGTTCGGAATATCATAGAAATTATTGATTTATTATTAGGTAGGTATATTGACGGAAAATCAGAAAATTTAAAGACAGTGTTGTACTTTTTGTAAAAAAGGAAAACATATAATGCGTTATGCTTTTTCATTTTAAATAAGCATGAATAACTCAATCGAATAGAGTGTATGAATATTTTGAAAAATAGAAAATCAATTGTTTCCACTCTAGTTAATTTTCTCACAACATATTAAATAACTTTAGTAGACGAGGTTACGATGTACTAAAGTACTAGAAACAACATTTTAACTTTCATGAGAAGACCATCCTTTCATTAACTCCCAGTGGAGCAGCGTGTTGGAGTACTTATACTCCATACCCACTCCGGTTGATTTAGGGGAGGCCTATGCCTAGCAGTAGGACGTGTATACGAGTAGGCTGCTTACGTGACCATCCTTTTTTCACTTTAGTGACGTATATATTATAAAAGGCCGTTTAAGTGCATGCGCGATATTTAGACTCGCTTTGAATTTTTTAATAGTATTTATTTTTATTATTTATATCAGGCAACAAGGCTCATGCAATATAGACCTTAAACTTAACAATAATATAACACTTTATTGCACAAAAGAAGCTTAATCTGTAAATGGTACATAATACAAAAATCGTCTTTATTGTTTAGGTCTTAATCTCTTAACTTTCAAAATATAACGTGTTGTTTCTAGTAAATCAATACACAGTTCTTTAATTATTTTTACACTTATACCAGCTCACTCGTTTGACCTATGACTAGTAGAATTTAGACAGGCACACGTCGCTAACACAGCACAATAGCTAGAAGGCTAAGCCTTAACAGCTAATCCACACGCAATAATTTACACTGAATAAAGTAGTAAAATATTCGTTTCACTCTCGGAATAGAAGAAAGAAGTTGGAAAGGTCCTAACGCGCATTTTGTATAAGAACCGTTGTCGCCGGTTGTTAACCCCACCATCTTTTACTACTAAAATAAAATAAAACAAAATTAAATAAAAAAAAGAATAATAAAAAACAATTCTATTCTATTCTACAACTCCTGTAAATAGATAACTATGACAGCTCTACTGTTTCTCAAATTCCATAGCCACTTTATCGGCAATGTATATTTTATGTGATAGATAGTAATAATATAACATACAAAAGTTTTTAGCATTTCTGTGATAAGAAGGGATCTCCTTGCATGATAGTCGATATTTGTTTTTTTGCCCTGCAGATTATAACGCACAAGACGACATTTTAATATACTATCGCGGAGCTCCTTATGGCGTAAAGTTTGCGGACGAGGGGCGTGCAAAGTTGCAGTATGAACTATTTGCTCATACATGTATGGCGCGCGTTTCGCGCTCACTTGGCCTTTCCAACCTCTTTTTTCGATTCCGTGGTTTTACTAGATAAAAAAAAAACACTTAGATACAGAATAAATGTACAAAAAAATATGGCTGCATAGAGCTAGCTAATACAAATAAACGTAAAGTAGGTACTTTTAAGGATCATGAAACGTAGTTATTATTTGATGCTATGTATAACTTACATAATCAGAACATACTCAATCACTTACGAGTATTAATGAAAGAACTAACAGCTTAACAGTCACTCACACATAGGCTACGTTACCTTAATGCAATTAATTCAAATATTAGAAAGATTTTTAGTCGCAATCGCAATTTATATCTAATGAAACATAACTATTGTTTACATAATGAGGGTACCGACATTGTTGTTATGTTATGTATAATATGTTACGTAATAATTATATTTAAAAAAGTGAGAAAGACAAGAATGAATTTAAAGTTGAACCTCCTTATGTAAATAAAAATAACATTATTTTACATAACATACATACACACTCTCGAAAATGTTACGTTACAAGTAAACGCTCCAGTTTGTTCTTAATGCTTTTTTTATATCCACAGTCTAAATAGTCTCAAACTTTTACATAATTGCGTTGTAACTTAATAGCTATGGTAATTTATGTAAAACTACAAATTATTGATTGTTGAGACTAAAAAGCTTTTCTAATATTTGAATAATATTGCTATTTGAATACATATTGCAAGCAAGCAGATTCATAGGGAACTTACAAAGCGACACTAATATTATTTTTTAATAATTCCTTTCATATTTTATTATTATAAAAATCTAGAAAATGTATAAATTCACAACCTATTAATTTGTCTATTAAATTTATTTATATTCTGTTCAAATTATTTAGGAATCAACATAATACATTTTCTATACTGAGTTGTCTAGGCAAATAATGTATCATACGTGTCTATAATAATAATATATATTTCTACTGCATATTTTGAGGGTTTCAGGCCTTCTGTATTTGAAATTTAAAACACCAAATATAAAATATAATAGTATTCGTGTATATTAATTGAATATTTTCCTTTCATATTTTTCGAGATAGTTTCGGTAATATTTAAAGGATGATTTTTTACCTGATCGGAAAATAATTTTTACTTGAATATTAAATATAATTAGAAAATAATAAAAAAGAAGTTTTATTAAGTAATAATCAATATACAATTATACAGTAAAAAAAAACCTTTTAACGTAGTCAGGTACATAAGTTGAGTGTTCTTATTTTAAAATAAAAATTATAGGATGTATCCACGGAATAGAAGAAAGGGGTTGGAAAAGACCTAACGCACATTTTATATGAGAACCGCTGTCGTTGGTTCAACTCCATTCTCTTTTACTACTATTCCTGCAAAGAGAATAGATAGGTAACTACGATACCTTTACTGCTTCTTAAATTAATGCATAGACACTTTACCGACAATGTATATCTTATGTGATAGGCTGCACACAAAAGTATTTTTTTGTTTGAGAAATAGTCGATCACACTAAGGCTTTTAATTTTGCTGTGATAAGGAGGGATCTCTAATGAGGAGCTCGGTGGCGCAGCGGTTAACGCGCTCGGTCTGCGATTGTTGAAGTAAAGCAACTTTCGCAAAGGCCGGTCATAGGATGGGTGACCACAAAAAAAAAAAAGTTTTCATCTCGAGCTCCTCCGTGCTTCGGAAGGCACGTTAAGCCGTTGGTCCCGGGTGCATTAGCAGTCGTTAATAACCATCAATCCGCACTGGGCCCGCGTGATGGTTTAAGGCCCGATCTCCCTATCCATCCATAGGGAAGGCCCGTGCCCCAGCAGTGGGGACGTTAATGGGCTGATGATGATGGAGGGATCTCGTTGCATGATAGTCGATATTAGATTTTTTGCCTTACAGGTTATAATGCACAAGACGACCTTTGTGTGCAAAGTTGAAATATGAACTATTTGGTCATACTTGTATGGCGCGCGTTTTGCGTTCACTTGGCCCTTCCAACAGGTTTCTTCTATTCCGTCAATGTATCTTACGCTTTTCTTGTCAGGTAAAATATCAATCAGTTAATAAATAAATTGTTTCGACATAAATAATTTGTTTTAACTATATTTTATGAACATCAGGCTCTTACGTGGCAGGCATAAGCTAATAAAGGCAACATTCTAGTTTGGACTTATTTTAATTTAAAACGATTGCATTGTAATTGAAAACAAAAATTAAAATATTGGTGGAAAGTTATCTAGATTAGTCGATGTAGAATTAAAGTAGCTATAAGTTCTCTCTTTGCCATTTCAATAAAGACAGGATGTTAGTGGCATCGTAATGAGTACCGAGGGGAATGATTCAGACCATGAATCTGAGTTGATATCAAGTTGTATTTGAGTCGGAAAATTCATGAAAAAAAAGATATTTTGAAATTATTTTCAGTTCTATACTTTTGCGACGGAAAATTCCACTTGATATCATATTCCACTGTAATTTTTTACAAATGTTTTCATTTCATTCTGATAAATATTTGTTATTTGCTGGTGTTACGACATCATGCTTTCATGATGTGTAATGATTTTTATTACAATGCAATTGTTTTAAGAATGTAGTCCAAATAACTCACACTCACGTTATCTACGCTATCAATCTATTTCGAGTATTTGTAACATGATTACAGAATATAAGCATTTTCTGGAATACATACGCTCAGTCATACAATCATTATCTACTGAAAAAAGCTTTTATATTCAAAGTTCATACTTAATATTTATGAAATTATATTTATAAACGAAGAAAAAAATGTAATTTCAAAAGTCAGGCTAAGCAAAAAATATACTACTAGTTTCCTAACACATTATTGTCTATTTTAAAATTAATTAATAGTATTATTTAGTGAATTTATTTATTTGGCTCACAAAACAGGTTGGGATTACAACACTAAAAATAGGTACAAAAAAAAAAATGTTTTCAACTAGATCCCAGCCTAAGAAATGTGTGCTCAGCGTAGCCAAATGTTACGAAGCTTGTACGGAATGTTTGTTGCGGCATCTAGTTTTACAAAATACATAAAACGTAAATGTACCAGGTGCATTACCTGTTGCATTACACAAACAATGCATCAATAAAACATATGAACATGAAGTATATTTCAAAACTTAGGATTCTTAAAGACAAAGCAATAATAACAATAATAAAAAAAAGAAACAAACACAATACTACTGTCTAATGTTAATATTATAAGCGAATAGGATATCCTTAATTGAGTTCGAATAGGTATTAAAATTATCAGAAAATATGTCTAAGTTGTGATGTGCTGCCACCAGCTCATTATAATCCCGACACATTCGGAATTAAGATATCAAATCAAATATATTTTATTGCACACTAAAAAAACATTGTTCTGAAGCAATATCTTCCAGACAACCACTACCACGGCCATAAAAACTTAGGTGCGGGAGCTATCCCGAAATTGCTGATATTCTGTCACATTACAAAATATCTTATTTAATATTTACCACAGAATAACTGCAAAATATACTCTGATAACACGACTTTACATCGTTAATACAAAATACGCGCTACTGAACAAAAAAATTGTTCCCCTAAATCTTTTAAGTACACTATACATTATTTTTACGTTACATTATTATATTAATTATTAATAATAATAGAATTTGATAGAAGTAACAGTGTTATAGAAGAAAGAGAGAGAGTTTCCAATTTTATATACATATAATTATGAATATTTATTAACATAATTAATACTGTGTAATACATTTTTCGGTTAGAAATGTTTTGCCCGGGTGGAAAAACATTTTTCCATAAAAACTTAATTGGAAAAAGTATTGTTTTAAAGTGTTGTTGTATATTATAACTTTATTATCTTCTTCATAAAATTCAGATAAAATTGTTATAATTTATGCAGGTTTTAACTTCAATATTTTACGCGAATTAATATTCACATTTCACAATAAATTGGAAATTAGAAATATTATAATTTCACTCGCCAAAAGGAAGTACTAAAGATATATTATTTAATAGTGTAATTCCTGGGATATTTGCCGTTTTTGTGAATTTCTCTACTTTAATTATTGTTTCAATTTAAATAATTACAGTTGTCGAAACATGTGTCTACTATTGAATTCGTTTTGGTTTTATTGCTACATTCGTTTATTATTTTATTTCTTTACACTGTAAACTTCCCAAGTAAAACACTATTAAATATCTCATGTATTAGAATATAATATATTTCAGGGAATTCAACAGTGTCTAAAGCTAAATATGTTATTAATTACAATTTAGGTATAATCATTATTGTCTTATATTTATTGTCATAGAGTAGTTAGGAAAGCTCGATAAAATATTCGTTTAAGATTACAGAGAATATATTAACCATTTGGAGGAAGTAGTATTTTTTCTATATTATTCACTTTATAAGAATTACTAAGGAAGTTACGTAAAGAGGTAAAGTATGGACCACTGCAATCTTAAATTTAGAATGTTTTGAGTCTCGGGTCTTTAAATTTTTTAAAAAATAGGGTGCTTTTAATAAATTATTTTACATCCAAAATAAATATGTATTTCCGCTTTAGTTAATTTCCAGCTTGGAAATAAAACATGTTAACGTGGAAATATAATTTCCTATTTTATAACTTATATGTATTAGTTTCTCTATGGTTATATCTAAAAATAATTCTATTGTTGCTGCAGTATTGCTGTTGCGGTTAGCGTCATTTATTTTGGTTCATTAAAGGGTTTGATTTTATTTTGATCACTCTTTACTGAACAGTATGGTGTATTTGTGAACTGCTGTACAATATTTTGTGATGCAATGTACATTATTTGTGTATTAAAAAGTCATCTAAAACACCCGAGACTTCACACAAAACAACAAGAGATATGGTAAAGGATATGCGAGTGTGTAACGTATGATATTACTCTATTCGTCTAACCGTCTAAGAAGACCACCATAAAATTAAGTGGCATATTTTTTTATTAAAAAATTGTAATAAGCACAGCCAAAATTTTGCGGTGGATTCGATTTTTTACTACGTACATGAGGGTAGTTTTGGAGACGACGCTTTTACCCGAAGAGTGCTAGTATCTAAATCGGTAAACATGCTATACATGAATTCCTTGTCGTTCATAAAGAAATTGACTGTACCTTTTTTTTTGACGTGACTTATTGTAGATTTGCCGCAGATGGCATTAACTACTTGGCCGGACAAATGGGGAGCGCTGAAGGCTCTCACCCGGTACAACGTTTAAGACAACAGGCCTGAGGGTGCCCAGTTGGGCGCGAACCTCGGTTCAGGGCGTCGTCTGAGAGGAAAAATATTTGAAAGAATTAATCGACCCTAGTGGGTCGATAGCGATAAGCGCTGAATGAGGGAAATCGTCGACCACGCCGGCGGGGTCGGTATCGGGAACCTGTTGACTGTACCAATCCAGATACCTTTGTACCAAATAGTCTCATTTATCATTTTCTTTCAAATCATTTTTTTACTGATGATCATTTATCAAGGGGTCTCTTTTCTCAAAATAAATTGTCTTGGTTGTCATTCTTGTCTTAAAGGGACTTGTAATCAAATCATTAGAATCATTCAATTGGTTTCACATTTTTAACGAGAGTCAAAACAATGTTTAAACTATCCTTTCACTCTGTTCTTTCCAAGTAAAAGCGACGCCTAATCTATTCCAACAATCCAGTTTACCTTTTTGGCGAAAGACTCTGGACATAATTCGGATCCATTTCATCCAGATCCTTACCTTTTGTCTCAGGAACACAGCATACCACAAAGCACAGTCCCCCAACACTTATAGAGGCGTACAACCAGAATGCCCCATGGAGCCCCAAAGCCTGTTGGAAGTCCACAAACGTTTTCACCCCTACAAAAGCGCAGAGGTAGCTAAATGCTGTAGCCATTGCACTACCAAACGCTCTGTATTCCAAAGGAAACAATTCCCCAATCAGAAGCCAAGATATAGGACTCATTCCTAAGGAGAATGCTATTGTAAATACTAATACGCATAGCAGAGGTATCCAGTCATTCTGGCCTATAGTCTGGTGGAACATTACATTCTGAATTCTTTGGTTGCGATGGACTTCTTCATAGTATGCGTAGCTGCCGAATCCTGCTAAAGCCATAGACATTAGGACAGAACTGACTATTAACAACGGCAATCTTCCAACGGTGTCGATGAGTAGACCAGAGAGACAAGACGCTAAGAGTTGGACAAATGACACAGCAATCGCTGCTCCATGAGGGTTCATACCTCCAAAAGTCTTTCTGAATATTGGGACAGCGTAAAACGAAAACGCATGAGCACCGGAGAATCTTTGAAACATCATCAGGCCACAAGTTACTAAAATGGGGCCCAGCAATCTATTGATGGTTCTAGCGTCAACAGAACCCAAGAGCGGATTTCCAGACATTTGACTTTGGCGTTGGCTGAAGTTCTTGCTGGCCAGAACGTTGGTTCTTATCGTGGCTAGTTCTTGGGCGACATCGGAGTTTGGCCCTCTCAACCAGAGCAGACTCTTGTACGCTTCTTCGTCTTTTCCAATCAAAACGAGGTAGCTTGGTGTTTCTGGTATGTATAGGACAGTGCAGAATAGAAGTAGAGGAGCAGCGGATATGCAAAGGGCGAGTTGCTGCCAGTCCAGGTACGCGCCGATGGTGAAGCTGAACAGGACTCCAAGATGGCCGACGATCTTCAAGACTGCGGACAGACAGCCGCGGATGTCAGGCACCGATATCTCACTGATGTACACCTGAAAATTAAAATGGGAAAATGAGAATTATGTCAGTTATAAATCATTAAAATACACTGGTCTGCTAGACCAAGTACTACACCTTTACATAGGTATATATATTTTTTAAACTACATAAGTTAGGGATCTAGAAAAAACATTTCATAGATAATTTAATCGTTTTAACTTAGTAACATTACGAATCGTTTTTATTTCGAAGGTTTATCGTTTACCGTACTGGTCAGTAAGTACTTCCATATAAACTCCAGAGAAAACTATCGTTTAGGCGTTTTGTAAAAAAGTATCTGATTTGACTAGGTTCTCAAGTAGCCTATTACGAGTACCTAAATAAAACATTATACTTAGTACGTTACGGAAAATGAAATCACGTAACTTTTTATGTCTGAACTTTACTCGAAATTTACAAATGCTCTTGTAATTTAAATGTTCTTTATTTGTAAACTTTTTGTATCCACAATAATACACAGAGCCATATATAACAATATAAAGCAGATAATCCCCAAAAAGGACCGTTAAATCGCGCACAACTTCGTAAAACCCAGCACCTATACATTGTACTCTGCTAAAACTCCATAATTACCTATTAAACTTACACCGGCGTATAAACATCTAATGAAACAAACAAGGGTCTTAAGTACTAATTTAATTTCATCTCCGTACTAATAAATAATAATTTTATCGTTAACATAAAAGTTTCTTTGAGAGAATTTTGAAAATTAGGCAACGGAGCGCTCACTGCAACTTGTTCCGAGTTTTAGACTTTATCAATTATGAGTAGGGTGCCAATTCGGTTGGAGAATAAATGGATATTTTGACGTTCTATGTAGATAAAACCGGAGATGGGGAGGCGGAGATGGGAGCCATCGGTACGGCAATGCTGGACGGACGAGGCGAGTCACAGGGACTGTAACCTGGAACCTGACAGAGGGCAGTAGTAACTGTCAGTACTATTCAGAGGCGCAAGACAGGAGTCCCAGTACGGCTTTGAAATAGACTACTCTGGGCGCCATCCCTTATTTATGAATTTTAATCAAGAAAAACTTAATAATAAGTCCGACATTTTATGATGTTTCTCTACGACGTCACAGTGTGCTTCTTCATACAGATTCCATAGTAATTTAGTGTTTTGACGTTTAGTAAAAAGTAACTGATTTGACTAGTTCGAAACTAGTCTATTATTTATGATGCAAACATTAATTCAAACTCATAAAATCGAATTCATTGTTTTAGAGTCCTATTTGGGATTCGAACAATGAGTTACGTCAAAAACAAAAAAAAAAATAGGTATAATATATGTAGTGGTTTGACAGGCAGTCGCTTCTGATAGGTAAGCGGACCCTGTGAAAAAACGGGATAACGTTACACAGTGTTTCATATCACTCAAAAAATTTCCCTATGCTGTTTATCGCATAAATCGATCAAGAAATACATTTTGAATGCATGAGTAGAACAGCCACGAGTCTATTTCAAATACTTTTTTTATTAAACATATTTGAAAAAGTCTTAACCTTGACGTAGAAAAAGTTAAAAAAAATTCTGTAAGCGTATTTGATAAAGATATCTTTTTTGGAATAATATTGTTTCATAAAGGACCTGCAGAGGCATATTTTCCAGTTTATATTTTTGGAGAATCACCTCTGGTTATCGAGTTATCAATTTTATTCAGATTTTTGTTTTTATTTTTTTTCTCCCAAAAAACTCAAAAGTGCGGTTTGTGACCAACACTGAAAAATTCCTCTTAATTAGGTCTATCATTGATATAAAAATCAAGTCGCACTATGGAGGCGTTTAGAAGTTACGAATAAAGGTCAGTAAGGACGTTTTAGGGTTGTCAATAAAGGTTTAATAAATATGTTGTTTATAATCAATAGAAAACTTTAAGACTCATACAAATCATTTTCATTTTCGAGTATTAACGTATAGTCGTCAACATTGGATGGATCTTCATTATCTGATGTTGAAACTTCATCATCTAATGTTAAAACTTCATCATCCTCCTCTGCCAAAAGTAAATTTTCTTCATGAACCGGCTTCAGAAGTTCACGAACAGCTTTTGGCAGACAAATTTTATTGGACGATCTTTGACGTTGTCTGTAGTGTGCCATAGACACAAATGGATCCGATGACTCTAGCGCACGGTGAAAGAGGTCAATCATAGTTTTCCTCCTGTCCATTTTCCGACAATGGTGTTCCCTATCTGAGCGCCAAAATTTATTGCGCGATTCGGCCGCTTGCTCTGAGAGCATACCGACAGGAAGAGAACATGATTCTATGATCTCTTCACCGTGTACTAGAATTTTGTGTACCGTTACAGTCATTGGGTGCCAATTAAATGACTGTACGTACTTTTCGGCGAGCGTGCGGCAAAAAATGCCAAATTTTTTTGCGTCTATATAAAACTCGCAAGATATGGTGACAAGGATAATATGCAATCCGTCAACCAACCATGCATCGAGACCTAAAATCTCAGCAAATATGGCACGGTACTTATCTGATAGTGCTATGCGAGCTGAATTACCATCATTTGTGGTTCCTGAATTTGGTTTCACTACATCCACCAACAAACCAATCCGGTCTCTTATTTCACTCTGGATACGTTGTTTCCGTTCTTCAACAATTTGGCTTTCCCTGCTACCCTTATTGATCCTCCATTTCCGTACTAACGGATCGTTCTTGTAACTGAGGTGTAATAAAAACTCAAAAATACGTATCCACGCATGAAGCGGATTGATGCCGTGTTGCATATTTTCTTTTACGGTTGGCTTTGTGTAAGATATCGCCAAATCATTAAACTGACTAGCTGTAAGCTTACAAAATGGGCATCTTAGCTGTGATGACGTTCCAGTAATAATGTTGAGGACTTTACCGTCGATTACACTCAAAGTTAAGTTGCAAACAAATGTTATATGATTTCCTTTTGAGGTTTCAATCGTAATAGGAGTCAAACGTTTAATTTGCTCTTCTATCAAAGTTTTTTCCTCGATAATAAGATTATTGGTTTCTTTTCTGTAGTGAATATGAAGCGGTCGACAAAATCTATACGATTGGGGTGTAGGATTGAGCCAGGCAATATAATGGTTGTCCATTACTATACGTAAGGGAATAAAAGTCGTGGCAAAAAGGCTATTTTCGTTTATGGAAATATCTCCGTCAGAGAAGCGTTGCTTATATAATGCTTGGCCTGTGCTCCCATCGAAACCCCAAGACCCTTCAAATACGCACGAGACTTCTTGCTTGCCTGTTCTGTTACAATATTCGACAAAACTATCATCACAACTTTGAACAATTCGTTGAAGAGTATGTGTAAGAAGTCCACGCAACGAAACTGACGCTTCTATTTCTGAAACACTTATCTCTTCTGCTGGGTAACACGTTTTTCTCGCGTTTAATATTTCACGGTAAGGAGGGTAAGCGGAATAACCTCGACTCATCAGATCCTGTCTCAAAATTTTATATGTCTCTACATTCAGTTTTCGGTCAATAATAAGACCTAAAGCCTCCTCCGGTGTATAGGGTTTCGCAACCGCAGAAACTTGATTTAAAACTACAGATGGTTCCGTTGGTGATGTAAGACAATGTTTTATGACTTTTTCTAAATCTTTTGAAGCTTTTGGGCTTATTTTGCTTCCATCTTCTAAAGTAATCGTCGACGCAAAAGATTTTATCACTTTAGTTTGAGGTTGACCTTGTAGGGACTCCATGATTCGTTTCCTAATTTTGAGGTCTTTTTTATAACTTGTACTGGAATTATTAGAAGATGCCAACGATGACGACGGACCAGTTGCATCCAAGAGTGTCACATCCAGTGCGGTAGATTCCGGAGGTAGTTCAGTACTGCACACCTCACTGGATGTCGTAATAACTCTCTTAAATTCGACTGGTATATCGTCAATGAATTGTTTGTCCAAGAAGAAGGTATGCTTGTCTTTGAACCTCTTTTTATTCCTGTAGCATTTTCTATATAAAGTCATGGCTTTTCTAAGAAATGGGTTAACAACTTCGCTTAAAAGTCTTTTCTCTTCGCTAGGCGAAAGATCTTTGAGTTGTTGACCCATTTCTCTGAAAAGTATGGTCGTCAAGTCCGATGGTGTGAGGTCATCAGGTGACCCGTTCATTTTATATTTTCTACTTTCTGCGTAGAAATACTCAAACATTTGCAAACGTGTACAACTTCCTTGCATATTTGCGGTTACTTCCGGAGTCTGAGAAGTACCGGCTGTGGCGCTATCCACAGCTTCACAAAGTGCCGCTCGCTGACCAACACGAGGGTTGGCGCCCTCATGCCCTCCTTGCATTAAGTCCTCCGCTCGGAGCACGGATGGACATCCCTCAGCAGGGCGGGTCAGGTCCTGCTGAGGCAAAGTGGCTTTATGGGTCTGGGGCGGCTCCATAAAGCCTCACCCCCGTTCCTCTAGACTACAAGTATTGACATGGGGTTTTAGTTAAAACCTAACGAGGGTGGACCCCTTCCCATGTCACTCGTAGCCTGTCATCGGAATTAAACTCGGAACGGGTACGGAACGCTAACAACGATTAAAAAACATTTAGATTTAAATCTCGCAAAAAACCGCTACTTATTTTTTATATACAGGGTGTAAAAGAAATGAGTGATAATACTGAAGGACGTTGTTCTGACCATCAAACTGAACAACTTTTCCCAAGGAACATAGGTCGAAATCCTAATAAAAAATTCGGCTCCCCATACAAACTGCATCAGCTAATCGCTAATTTACTATGGAAGACTAATTTTTTTTTTTATATTTCGAACTATGTTCCTTGGGAAAAGCTTTTCAGTTTCATGGTCAGAACAACGACCTTCAGTATTATCACTCATTTCTTTTACACCCTGTATGTGCAATTAAGTAAAAAATATATTCATGCTAACTAAAATAAAAGGTCAAGTTGACTGACAACCCTAACACTATATTTTGAAATTCGATTACTTGTAAACGCCTCCATAGTGCGACTTGATTTTTATATCAATGATAGACCTAATTAAGAGGAATCTTTCAGTGTTGGTCACAAACCGCACTTTTGAGTTTTATGGGAGAAAAAAAATAAAAACAAAAATCTGAATAAAATTGATAACTCGATAACCAGAGGTGATTCTCCAAAAATATAAACTGGAAAATATGCCTCTGCAGGTCCTTTATGAAACAATATTATTCCAAAAAAGATATCTTTATCAAATACGCTTACAGAATTTTTTTAAACTTTTTCGAGGTCAAGGTTGCGACTTTTTCAAATATGTTTAATAAAAAAAGTATTAGAAATAGACACGTGGCTGTTTTACTCATGCATTCAAAATGTATTTCTTGATCGATTTATGCGATAAACAGCATAGGGAAATTTTTTGAGTGATATGAAACACTGTGCGTTAGGGTGATGATGATGATGACGTAGAAATAGTTCTATGTAGATAGTCGGGCCAAAGGGACTTGGCGACGCTCTGTTGTTCAAGCTTTACATTCTGGATTTACCCGACTGCGACGAAAAGGAGGGTTATGTGTTTGACCGCTATGTACGATGTTTGTATCTATTGTATTCGTCATTCTGTATTTAGTACAATCTGTATTTGTAAGTGGTCTAGACCCGGTCCTGTATTTTATGTAAGCAATATCTCCTTTCAAATTCCCAAAGCGGCCCAGTCTCATGGTCACTCTACCGCGTCGGAAATATGCGGGCCACCCGAAAATTAGTTTCTTTGGCTTTAGAAGCCGTTGCGCGATTTATGTATTTATCCTATTACCGAGATATAAGGTTCATTTTAGTTCAATTTCGGGGAGATTAAGAGATTAGAAGATAAACTTGGGACGAATTCGGGAATCCGTCTAATGATTACATCAGTTAAGTTATCTTGTTTCATGATGAATTTATGGAAAATTAAATGGTTTGACTATTGTCTTGTCTTTAAAAGCTATTAGTTCGAAACTCCCGATTGAAGTGATTAGTTGCTCACGATCCGGAGGTCCGTGTTCTATTCCCGATGGGGAGATAGTCGAAATCACTTAGTAAGTTACCTGATTGTCCGAAAAAGTAAGATGATGGCGTGCTTTGGAAGTCATTAAAGCCGTTCGTTGGTCCTGGCTATTAGCCGTAAAACTCCTCCACCAACCCGCAGTGGAGCAGCGTGATGGAGTATGCTCCATACCCCCTCCAGTTGATTGAGGGGAGGACTGTGCCCAGTAGAGGCACGTATAAGTATGTTTTATTCTTTTCATAATTAACCAAAATAAAAACATTGAATTTTGCGGAAAGTTTTACCCTCTTCGGAAAGTACAAAAGAGTGCGTTGGCCGAGAATCGAACTCGGATCAACTGCTTAAGGCGACTATGCTGACCATTACACCACCAACGCATTTGTTGAGTAAAATAATATATTTTCAAAATCGTGAGCTGAATCCTGAGTATTCAGTACGTTGTCACCAACTCTCTGTATATAGGCTGTACGGTCACGAGTACTAATATGTATACATTTTGAAACCATGTCACATACATAACAACGTAAATAGCCTATATACGTCCCACTGCTGGGCACAGGCCTCCCCTCAATCAACCGGAGGGGGTATGGAGCATACTCCACCACGCTGCTGCACTGCGGGTTGGTGGAGGTGTTTTTACGGCTAATAGCCGAGACCAACGGCTTAACGTGCCCTCCGAAGCACGGAATCATCTTACTTTTTCGGACAATTAGGTGATTCAAGCCTGAAATGTCTTTACCAAAAAAAGGACAGTCTCACAAAGTGATTTCAACAATATCCCCATCGGGAATCGAACCCGCACCTCCAGATCGTGAGCCTAACGCTCTAACCACTAGACCACGGAGGCTGTTAAACCATGAAACCATGATGGAGGGTGAAACTATGTCACATTAACTTTTTTGACACATTAAACCGTAAGTCTCATTAAATGTCAAATATGATAGTGCGACAGGGTTCTAAAGTGGGTACATGATATTGCTCATGACTGTACGTATGAGTTCCTGACCTGCGACAGCATTGTGAGTATGGAGCAGCAGAAGCCACCGAGGAAGGCGGTGACGCACATCATGCGCACTGACGTGGCCAGCACCGTCAACAGCCAGGACAGGCTGCACGGTGCTGCAGCCAGCGACAGCACGCGCCGTCTGCCGTGCCGCATTGCAGCACCGCCCGCCATGCCGCCGAACAAGGCGCCTGGAATATCAAGGAATTGTGCTTTGAGGGGACATAAAACAACATAATAAATACATTGTTTTAGGTTTACGCGGTTATTATCATAATTAAAACACATAATTACGGGTTCTTACCGCGTTTAAATCAGGGATATGAGACTCCCGATATTTCGACACTGTTGCAAGTGCTATGATCACGGGATGACATCCCGTCCCGATCCCGATGTAGCGGTAAGAACTCGTTATTATGTGTTCTTGTTACTGGTTCTTACCGCGTTTAAATCAGGGATATGAGACTTCCGATATTTCGACACTGTTAATATAATAAAGACGAACCGGGAATTGTCTTTGGGTACACTTCCAAAAGTCCGGGACTCCACGGGCCTGATATTTTATAGGAAATCTTTAACTGCGTCTAACTTTTCTAATAAGAACTCCTAATACTATTATGTACGATAAGCTGCAAAAGTCCAATCAGTTTCTTGCAAAGTAATAAATTATCTGGTTGCACTTAATACCTCCTGGTTACATGTCGTTTCTGTAATAAACCAAAAACACCTACAAAAACATTAATTTTATAATTATGACAACCAATGGTTCATAATTTCATCACTGTCTACAAATAATTCGCTGGGCTAAGTGACTGAACTTTTGCTCTTTGATTGTACACCTCCTAGGTATAATTGGGTAGTTTCCTAGGTCTTAGATACATTTTGAAATTCTAATTACTAAATAAAGTCAGTTCCAAAGGTTTTAAAAAATGTTTTATTTTTCTATTTAATTTATTTGTAAAGTGCGACATTTTATCACGTTTCTCTATGACGTCTACCGGGTGAGAGCCTTCAGCGCCCCCCATTCGTCCGGTCAAGTAGTAATCTGCATCTGCGGCAAATATACAATAAGTCACGTCGAAAGAAAAACTATGACATCAGTTGGTTGTTTTTGAATGACATTTCGCCGCGTCTCATTGAGGCAACTGGCGATCCAAGAGCTGGCAGCCTTTTTGCGCAGAGAATAGGCCTGGCAGTTCAGAGGGGAAATGTTGCCAGCGTTTTGAGCTTGCCTCAGTGTGGCGCGCTGGAAAAAATATTCTATTTATAAAAAGCTGGTTTTTATTGTTATTTTTTACGTATTTACTCGTATCAGTACGTAGTATAAAACAAAGTCGCTTTTTCCTATATGCCTATGTACGCTTAAATCTTTAAAACTACGCAACGGATTTTGATGCGGTTTTTTTAATAGATAGAGTGATTCAAGAGGAAGGTTTATATGCACAATAACATCCAATAAATAGTGGAGAAATACTGTTATTATTGAGGTTTTTAATGTGATGTCGTAAATAATTTCATTTTTTCCTCAGCTTTGCACCCGAGCGAAGCTGGGGCGGGTCGCTAGTATCCAAATAAAAATAATTTGTACTGACTAGTGTGAAACTACTCTATTATATTATACTCATTTACACACACACACACTATGTACATAATTTCTACAGAAAAAGTGGATACAATTTAACCCATAGGTTTAATCCTAATACCCGTCGGCCGCCATTAATGTTTCCAAGCCGTTTGAACGGCGAGAGTTTCCCAAAACTCCCATTTCCTTTGCTCTGCCTTGATAGATCTATGTTATATAAAACCGCAATACGCAGTGTCCTCTGCATCATCATCTCCAGGTTTTCACAGGATCCGCTTACCCAACCTGAAGATTTGACAGGTCCGGTTTTTTACAGAAGCGACTGCCTGTCTGTCCTTCCAAGCCGCGAAAGGAAAACCAGCCGAATGCAGGTAAGATCACATACCTCCGAAAATGCGTTTCTCGGGAATATGGGTTTCCTCACGATGTTGTCTTTCATAACATAATCCACTGAGCACGTGAATTCGAAAACTATTGGTTTAGGCCTGTTCTGGATTCGAACCTGTAACCTCAAAGTGAGAGACAAGCGTTCTACCAACTGGACAAGCACGGCTCTACAATACATTCAGAGTTATTGACCCCAAATGGCACTACCTCTCCCGATTACTACTGATGATACTCACCAAGAAAGGAGAGTGACGCGAGCCACGAGGCCTGCTGGTCCGTGAGCTGGAAGTCCCGCCGGGTGGCGTTGGCCCCAGGCCCCTGCAGAGATGCTATGGCAGGAGAGCTGTACCCCTTGCCAAGCCCAGCCGAGAACGGTGCTAGAGATACTGCCAGAGCCGCTAGGACCTGCAACATTTAGCTTATTTAGATCGAGAGTATTTATAATCATCATCATCATCAGCCCATTAACTTCCCCACTGCTGGGGCACGGGCCTTCCCTATGGATGGATAGGGAGATCGGGCCTTAAACCCTCACGTGGGCCCAGTGCGGATAGATGGTTATTAACGACTGCTAATGCAGCCGGGACCAACGGCTTAACGTGCCTTCCGAAGCACGGAGGAGCTCGAGATGAAAACTTTTTTTGCGGTCACCCATCCTATGACCGGCCTTTGCGAAAGTTGCTTAACTTCAACAATCGCAGACCGAGCGCGTTTACCGCTGCGCCACCGAGCTCCTCTGATTTATAATCATAATCATACTATTTATTGCGTTCCACGTGGTAGGAGAACCAACCAACCAACCAACAACCATAGCGAGGAGAACCGATGACCGTTGGGGCGGAAAGGTTCTCGAATGGCGACCACGTGTCGGACGACGCTCAGTAGGTAGGCCCACTACAAGGTGGACCGACTGGATGCGGGCAGCGCAGGACCGATCGTCGTGGAGGGAGGCCTATGCCCAGCAGTGGGCGTCGTACGGCTGATAATGATGATGATGATGACATGGTAGGAGGCTGGTGATATAAGGTGAGTAACACATATGGACCCGGATTGGGCACAGCAATTAAAAGGAGAGTTACAGTTCCATATTTTAGGTTTAAACATAATAAATCAGAAGGAGTATATAATTTAGACATAAAAGTAAAAGAAAGCTACTTATTATTAAAAAAAATATTACGTTCATACTAATTAAACGGTGGGTATTTATAACGGAGATATTAACTCAGACTCATGGTCTGAATCATCCCTCAAAATTTTCGTTACGATGTCACTAACAGCCTGTATTTTACGTATATTATTAAATGGCTTACACTATGCAGTTGGTTGGTTGGTTGGTTGAGGTTGGTATTCCACCTCACAACCCATACGATAAGAAGAAGACTATGCAGTTGGGAGCAGCAGTGGGGAGTCCCACCTATCAGTCAACACGCTTAGAATGCCGTTTGAGCTGGAACGTCTAACGTAACGTAGCTTATATTATGTTACTTGTATTATCAAATGTCTGTGTGCTTATACAGTAAGATCATGAATATTCAAGAAGCTTCCAGGGGGTCAAAGACGTCCATTAACGACTTGAGCTTGTAATAGCCCTATTTTGTTTACTTAACTTAAATCCAACCACTAATTTATTTACCCAAAATGTTTCCTAAGTAAACGTTATTAACATAATTATTACGGTAATGGCGGGCTAGGCACGAACCGGGTGAGAGCCTTCAGCGCTCCCCATTTGTCCGGTCAAGTAGTTAATGCCATCTGCGGAAAATGTACAATAAGTCACAAAAAAAGGGCTAGGCACGGGAATCTAGAAGCATTTTAGTTCAAAGGTTGGATAAAACCCTTGTAAACGTCCATTTCTTGTTTGTGATGTAACTAGTTGTTAAGTGCAATAAAGTATATTAAAAACGAGGATATTTCTGAAACGCCAATGTAAAGGTAGTGGAATTATCCGTCGCAAAATTATGGAACTGAAAATAATTTAAAAAAACAATTTCCCACTGGAAATTCCACTTGATATCAACTTAGAATCATGGTTTGAAACATCCCCCAAAGCTTTTGTTACGTTGTTACGGTGTCACACAACTATGTTCTTCCGAGAACTGTAAAAGACATACTTACATACAAAACAAGGAACAAATATTATTATTTTTATTCTTAAAAAATATAAAATTTTGTTAAATTTATCTGTTTTGGGGTTATGTAGGTAATTATTATTATTAATGTTTTGTGAATTTGTGTGCAATAAAGTGATTTATTATTATTATTATTTATATTTTATTTTCTATTCTCCCTTTTTAAGGGGTAGTTTATACCCACTACACGGGCCTTAACCAAGTGTAGTGGGGTCGAGGTGATTCGATGAAATGGTGGGCGAAGTAAGGAACTTTCGGGTTATGCGACAGGTATTTAATATTGTAGCTTATTATTATTATACGTTTTTACAATAAAATACCGGACGGTATTTTGAATTTGTCAGAAAACAAATTTAAAGCTCATGTGATGCTTATTTTAGGTAAAAAGCTTATTAAAAAATAATGATTACCTAAATGATAAAAATGCCTAGTATTAAAAATGTGTTCCTCTAGTTATTTCATTATTATTATTATATTGTTCCTCTAGTTATTTCATAACTTCAACGTATATGCACCACACACATGTATATGTATACCCTACATTGATTTAAAAGATGTGTTGCTGTTGCAGTTTCTTGTCATTTCTTCTCCTCAGCCATAACACCTTGCGAAATGACGTAGACTTAAAAATGTTAAATTGACCTTTAACAAGTTTATCTATGATAATTATATTGAATAAATGATTCCGATTTCTGAACACGTATTTGTGAAGGTCAAACCGGTCGCTTACTAAATCTGAGTTTCCATCAAGGGTTACGAGCGTTTAGGGTCTTAAGGCCTTCGCTCTACATTCCTTCCGGAGCGATAACTCTTTGTCCCTGTCACATACTACGGTTTCTATATTGAATGGAATAGAATAGTGTAGAAATAAAAAGCTGTATTTTAAAATTAAGTTTAACAAATTACAGCCATTATGCAGTAAGTTGAGAAGAAGAAAAAAATACAGGCAACATACAAAAACTTAGATTATGGTGTTACCATTAACATAAAAACGTTTTGTTATTTTTTATTTATAATTATGCAGAGTATTTTATGAAATGAATGAATTTAAATCTTATTATTTATAAAATGAATTATAAATATACATTATTTATTATATATTTGATGTTAATTAATTTAACAAATAGAAATAGTTTATTATAAAGGACGCCACACACAAAAACAAGACAATAATCATTTAAAATTTTCATAAAACAATTACAAAAGCAAAATGGGTGTTCGTCGAAATGATCATAAGGTGGTGTTGGACGTCCTAAGATAAAAGGGCCTCACTCAGCACAAGTCGCGGCGTGAATCACGACGCTGGTGTTATGTGGACCCTATTGGGTGAGGCCCGAACACGAAAATCGTGTTCCATAAATATATCAATATCGGTGCATAGTGTTTATGACCTCTGCGATGTAAAATTGAATTGATTCATTTAATCACAACCTATTAGTCGCGTATCCACTTAGCGCACAGGCATGCGCGGCAGCCTCGCAAGCCAAATGCCTCGGCTGGTGTGACAGTGCCTTAACATGATGATCATGATGTGATGTGCTCGTATGGTAGCCCTATTTATTTATTTTATTATTTATTTATTTTTATTTGTGGCTATTGCCATTAGCCGGGCACAACTTGGTAACCACGCGATTCTTATATATTTGCACTTAAAATGACTAATTAAGGAGTGATACTCTGATGAGCATGACTCCCCGTGGTAGCTCAGTTGGTAGAACGCTTGCCACTCACTTTGACGTCGCAGGTTCGAATCCAGCACAGGCCTAATGACCAATGATCGTCGAATTTATTCACGAATTCATGTTTGGATCATAAATGAGCATCACTTGCTCAGCGATAAAGGAAATCATCGTGAGGAAATCCACATCCCCGTGAAATGCATTTTCGGAGGTGTGTGACCTGATGTGTATTGGGCTGGTTTTCCCTTCGCGAGTTGGAAGGTCAGACAGGCAGTCGCTTTTGTGAAAAAGCGGACCTGTCAAATAGTCAGGTTAAGTAAGCGAAAAACGGGATAATGCTAGGGGGATGACGTGTGTACAGTAAAGTATTTGTTATGTAATGTAATGTTAGTGAACATAAGTACTGTCATGAACAATATCATGTACCCACTTTAGAACCGTGTCGCACTATCATATTTGACATTTAATGAGACTTACGGTTTAATTTGTCAAAAAAGTTAATGCGACATGGTTTCAAAGTGTATACATATTAGTACTCGTGACCGTACATAGACCTTTCTCGATTAAACCACAAATGTTTGAAATTTAACATCGAGCTTCGACCTTTCGAAGGTTAATGTTATACAATCTCTCTAACAATGTGGTAAGAGCTACCCTAATATGGTAGCCATTAAAACCTGACCGTTACTTTTTGCGGAAGGTTCTCGGTGGAAACGAACTGGGATAAAAAAAACTATGAACAGAAAGATCTACATAACATAAGCTGACGACTATTGTTGTTTGTATGAAGTGTCTGGGTTGTAGTATTATTATACCTACCTACCCAAAGCACACCCCGGACAGTTCATACAAACAACCTCATTTTACACAGACACCACACATTGACGTTATCATACACGCGCATCTGTGTGTGACGTTTGACGCCATACGATTCAAGTCAATAAACTATGTCCGAGGGGGGGGGGGGTGAGGTAAACCTAGCTCAGACGCTGGTGGGGAGCGGAGAGTTGCCGTTCTGTCATCATCAGCCGTACGACGCCCACTGCTGGGCATAGGCCTCCCCCAAGGATCTCCACGACGATCGGTCCTGCGCTGCCCGCATCCAGCGGCTTCCCGCGACCTTCACCAGATCGTCGGTCCACCTTGTAGCAGGCCTACCCACTGTGCGTCGTCCGACGCGTGGTCGCCATTCCAGAACCTTTGGTCGCCATTTCAGCTTTGTAATTCTCCGAGCTATGTCGGTGACTTTAGTTCTTCTGCGGATCTCCTCATTTCTGATTCGATCGAGCAGGGAAATACCGAGCATAGCTCTCTCCATTGCCCGCTGAGCGACACCGAGCCTCCTCACAAGATCCATAGTAAGCGGCCACGTCTCACTGCCGTAGGTTATCACTGTCACTGTCATTGCCGTTCTGTACTTAGTATTATTTATTATTATAAGGCTAAAGTTTGCCTGAAAGAAATTTATCCACCACAATCTACACGAAAGAAGAAGATCAGAAGCTATGGCTCACCACCTATCACGTTGGTGTAACAGAAAGCTCGGTGAGGCGTGGGTATTTATTTAATTCATCGTGTGTGATGTATCTAATCTTTTTCTTTTTGTATGCATGTGTGTCTGTAGACCAAATAAATGTTTTTATCTATCTATCTATCTATCTGATGGTACACTCAAAGAGCAAAAATTCAGTCAGTGAGCCCAGCGAATTATTTGTAAACAGTGGTGAAATTATGAACCATTAGTTGTCATAATTATAAAATTTATGTTTTTGTAGGTGTTTTAGGTCTATTACAGAAACGACATGTAACCAAGAGGTCTTAAGTGCAACCAGTTAATTTATTACTTTGCAAGAAACTGATTGAACTTTTGCCGCTTAATTAGAATCCCGATACTATCTGTTTTGTCACTACTAACATAATTTTTAAGTTTTTGTAATACTAACAAATATGGGCATCTGTCTGAAATAAAATTATTATTATTTTTTTTTATCCCCGCCGGCGTGGTCGATGATTTCCTTCATTCAACGGTTTTTCGCTATCGAAATATTCTTCCTCTCAGACGACGCCCTGAGCCGAAATTCGCGCCCAACTGGGCACCCTCAAGCCTGTTGTCTTAAATTTTGTACCGGGTAAGAGCCCTCAGCGCTCCCCATTTGTTCGGCCAAGTAGCAAATCTACAATAAGTCAGTACCCAATAATCGTACCTTTGGACTACCCCAATTGGGATATAGTCGTGAGTTTATGATGTTATGTTATGTTATTACACATATTACAATATATAGCAACCCGGCCTACCGAACATAGTCTGGGTCGGCGGAACGAACGAGCCTCGCGCGGTCGTATGCCCGCGCGCTTTAATTGTTAAATGAGCGTGCCGCGCCACCCCCGCGCGCCCCCGCTATCTGTCACTTTCAATTTTTTTTCTTCTCTGGACGATTGCGAACCACGCGCACGCTATACGCGCCCTTTCTTAAATTTGTGTGCCAATCTTGTAAGAACTCGTGTGAATATATTGTGACAATCACCCCATTAAACAAAAGATTACCCTGAGATCCGACTGTATTTCTTCCACACCTGGCTAGCCACCCCCATAAATATAGATTCTTGCAAGAAGATTATGTATCAAAATTCCTGGTCACGTGCCATGATCGATGCACAAACACTTACAACCGTCGGGACTAGTGATGTGCCATCACCGGGAATGTTCTTAGTTTAAAGAACTTTATTCTCATAAACTCTCTAATTCTCATAAAACATAGTCACTTACCACGAGGACTAAATATTTTAACAAACATAAGTTAATTTGTCCTGTTGAACAGGCGGAGAGGGTATATAAAAAAACTTAACTATAAAAAAATTGAACAAAAAAAAAAGAATAGACACCATTGTTTTAAGTTTACGCGGTTATTATCATAATTAAAGCACATAATAACGGGTTCTTACCGCATTTAAATGGGGATATGAGGCTCCCGGGAGTCTCATATCCCCATTTAAACGCGGTAAGAACCCGTTATTATGTGCTTTAATTAGAATAGACACCAGTCTGTAACATTGTTTACAAGTGTGGAGTAAGGCGGGAAGGGATGTTTTGGAAGTGAAAAAATTCTTTAATAGTAAGGACACTAGCCCCGATTCTAGCAGACACCTCCAAAGTTTACTTTAAGTTATACCTGTCATTGTCTTATCCGCCGAAAAGGAAAGGGATAGATTGACAGCTGTTAATTTACTTTTATCATATAGTGGTATATCTATGTTTGACTTATGGTCTTATGTCATGTCAAAAAGATTATGATTGATATACGTGAGCTTCAGAGGTCCTGTGACGAACACCGGACGCAACATGCGACAAGACCCGCAGACGAGGGTGTTCTTTTTAGGCCAGAGGGTACAGGGCCGAAACTATACGGACCCGTCCCAGAGATGGAAATTTGGCGAAGTTGGGAGAGTACTGGGGCCGGTGCACTATCTGGTGAGAACGGACGATGGAGACCTGCAAGAGGCACGTTGACCAGATGCTGCAGACCTCAGTAACAACCAACCAACTAACGACTAGTAGCTAACTATAAGATTTAGGGGGGAGACCTGTGGTATATCTATGTTTTACTTACCTGTGGTATATCTATGTTTTACTTATAATAATAATAATAATTTATTTATTTCACGAAACATGTCTCATATGTGTTAGTAAACTTATTCTAGATGTTAGTAGCTTTATCTAATATTAGATGCTATGACATGCAAGTCACAGCATCTACGCAGATACGGGCAGTCGAGTCGCGCACCTATCATCGAGAGGGCGGGGTTGCCGCTGCCCCGCACCCTGCGCACCAGAGACGTGCATCGCTTCCTCATAGTCGTATAAAAGCAGTCGACGCGAGCTTCAGCGAACATGCCCGAGGCGCTACAGAAGCGAGGCAGCCGCAATAACACCCTAAAAGCGTTGTTGAACTGGACGCGGATAGCGTTGTATGCTTCACGTGTAGAGTGAAGTACAATACGCTCTAAAAAGCGTTATTTATGGTCTTATGTCATGTCAAAAAGATTATGATTGATAAAAAATGCAAATGCCGTTTTACTGAGTTTAATATATTACATTAACTCTGTTCTTTTTTCCTAAAGGCCAGAGTAACTTATGTGCCTTTTAACTACCAGGAATGTTCCCAGTTTGGGAACGCCACATCACTAGTCGAGACATCGTTGTTCGATACAACAATCGTTTCTGTAATGCCAAAACTTGTACTGAAGACACGTTCCTAAGCAGTGTACTGTTTTTCCTTGAAATATTGTTTTTTATGTTCAGTCATGAGCAATATAATGTACCCATTTTAGGACTCTGTCGCACTAACATATTTGACATTTAGTGAGACTTACAGTTCAATTTGTCAAAAAAGTTAATGTGACATGGTACGAAAGTGTACACATATTAATGCTCGTGACCGTTCATTCTTCTTCTATCGTGTTGGTTGTGAGGTTAATTACCAAACTCATCAACCATTACTCCAATTAACCGCCTTACTCCATTGTTATTATTGAGCCGCCAAAGGCCCATAATATGGCTCATGTAACGACTACTTACTTACATCAGTAAGTAGTAACCGGGACCAGCGGCATGCCTTCCGAAGCACGGATCGTCTTACTTTCGGACAATCAGTTGATTAGCCTGTAATATCCTAACCAAACTAGGGATCACAAAGTGATTTTTGTGATATGTCCCCATCGGGATCCAAACCCGGGACCTCCGGATCGTGAGCCCAACGCTCAACCACTGGACCACCGAGGACGTTGTTCATTTATTATTTATTTGTTCATGTTCATTTAATTTACATAGGCACTATACAATTTTACCCTTGTCAGTCCTTATCTTCTTGTCCTTATTTAGGAAAAAACTGAGAATTTTCTTGAGGGCCTTTATTTGATGTTGAATTCAAATTCAATTTCCAAAATATCTTTCATAATCAGAACCATTTATTCAAAAATATCTTTATTCAGTAGGTAACATAGTTACACTTTGAATCGTCAGTTTTTACATAACGAACGTGTCATCCGCCTAAAACAACTGCAGCTTCTCACAACCTGTATAGCCGTGGAAAAGAAGCTGCAAGAAAAACCTCGGCACAGGGCCTTAGACGTTCTTTTAAAAATAAACAAAAATACTGTTACGCAATTTAGTAATTAGGCTGCCTAATATCGGGTCCCAGACAGTTAATCCTATGCATTCATATCTTCTAGATAATCACTAATCTTCCAATCTTATTTTATTAAGTTTCTGTTTAATTACTGTCTTAAAACTGTTCAATGATAAATCCTAAATGTCAATGGGAATCTTATTGTAATAACCCATACATTGCCCTTTACACGATTCGCGTAGCATAGGGGGTTAAAAATGAAATCTTAATGTAGACGTTCGCAAATGATTACATAACATAACATAACATAAATAGCCTATATACCTAAACTTAATCAACCGGAGGGGGGTAGGGCCGTAGGGAGTGATGGGGGCTGCGGTTGGTCGTAGTTAAATACGTTGTTGAAAGTTATAGAAAAATATTTATTTGCTTGCACACGATATGTTACAATTTTTATAGAGAGAGCGATTTGAAAGTTGCCACAATAATAATACTTAAATAATATTTTAGGTTCATCATATCCATCTTTGGACTTCGTATCAACAGTGGCTGCAAGTTGTCTTTGATTACTTGTGGCTCTGCCCACCCCATTAGGGATTACGGGCGTGAGTTTATGTATGTATGTATGTAAATAATATTTTATTGTTGGTGTTGCCAATAGGGAGTATACTCCACCACGCTGTTCCACTGCGGGTTGGTGGAGCTGTTTTGTTTGAGAACGCGTGACTATGTAAGTTACGCCGTGCCATCTCCCAACATGGCTACACGGATCTTTCCAAAGTAAATTATAATAGGCTTAGTAAGCTTACATATTAGTTATCTTACTGAGCCGGAAACAGCCTCTGTGGTCTGGGAGTTAGTGGTTTGAGAGTTAAGGTACGAGTTGGCAGCGGACGACATGAGGCAGCAGCAGACGACGTGTCGCAGAGACTCTACTGGTTTCTATGTATTTCTATGAAATATCTTTCATTGCCAACGACATGTCACCGCTATGGGTCCGAGGAGGGAGGAGGGTTCGATTCCCGATGGGGACATTGTCGAAATCACTCTGTGAGTCTGTCCTTTGTTTGGCATTGACTTTTCAGGCTCGAATCACCTGATTGTCTGAAAAAGTAATATGATTCCGCCGGTAATAAGTATATTTGATTTGATTTGATTTAATAAGCCGCTGGTCCGGCTATTAGCCGTAAATCACCTCTGCCAACCCGCAGTGGAGGCAGCGTGGTGTCTATGCCCAGCAGTGGGACGTATACAGGCTGTTTATGATTATGATGACTCAGCCGGGACTTGCAGGGTCTTTTAAGTTTTGTATTTACCTTCAAACAACTTTTCCATCAATTTCAATCGTGTGAGTAGAGTTATGTTAGGCAGGCAATCTCCCTTTTTCAAAGTTGCTTATATAAAAGTTGACAAAGACCCCTAACTTCGCAGACTCATTAAAATGAAAGTAAAACAGAAAAGAGTAAAGCTTAGGCGTTTTGAGTGCATGCTTCTATCGGCAACTAGCGTCGAACGAGACGACGGGAATTAAACAAAAAACAAAACCGCACCATATACACTCCATAATTGAACTACTGCTAACTGACGAACTGCTGCTAAATTATTTATCGCGTACGTTGCGTGCGTTACGGCCTCCGTGGTCCAGTGGTTGAGCGTTGGGCTCACGATCCGGAGGTCCCGAGTTCGAATCCAGGAGGGGACATATCACAAAAATCACTTTGTGATCCCTAGTTTGGTTAGGACATTACAGGCTGGTCACCTGATTGTCCAAAAGTAAGATGCTCCGTGCTTCGGAAGGCACGTTAAGCCGTTGGTCCCGGTTACTACTTACTGATGTAAGTTGGTAGTCAATACATGAGCCACGTCAGGGGCCTTTGGCGGCTCAATAATAACTGACACCAGGGTTGATGAGGTTGGTAATTCACCTCACAACCCACACGATAGAAGAAGATTTATCGCGTTATCGCTGACAGTGTCACAGTGGGCTGTGTGGTGTGTACCGACTAAAACCAGGCCATAGAAGCCGCATAACTTACAAAATGAATATTCTGAGGCGTCTAGCGAATGTACAGTCGGCTAATAAACTGTGAGGGAAGTCACAGTAAAACGATATAACGTCCTTCATTATGCGCACTGCTAGGGAGTGGAATTATTTGCCATTTCTGTATTCCCTTAGCTTCAAACCGTTTTTTCGATTCTGCCCCGCACCACCCAAATCCCCTGGTAGTTGCGGCTTCCGAATACATCCCACACATAGGGACGGTACTGAAAAGTTTTGGCGTCCGAAAGATGTAATATACGATCCCGACGACCCGATTACTCTAGCCATAGAGGCAGCCAATCAGCTCGCGACACCAAACACTTCAGGACCCCGATACCGACCCCGCCGGCGTGGTCGACGACTTCTCTCAATCAGCGCTTATCGCTATCGACCCACTAGGGTCGATTAATTCTTTCAAATATTTTTCCTCTCAGACGACGCCCTGAGCCGAGGTTCGCGCCCAACTGGGCACCCTCAGGCCTGTTGTCTTAAACGTTGTACCGGGCGCTCCCCATTTGTCCGGCGAAGTAGTTAATGCCTGTGGCAAATCTACAATAAGTCACGTTAAAAAAAGCTGTATTCCCGAATGCATATAACCCGGGTGCTTTCAATGCCAGAGTAACAGGTACCTTCTGGGCTCCATCTTAGGCCTCGTCTATGCCTTCGGGCAAGTCTGGGGCCAAGAGCAAACAAAAAGATAAATACCTATTAGGTAATTGGCTTTCTGAGTTTGAATTCATGTTTGGCACATAGATAATAAACATAGATAAAGCCTTTCAACTGTTTTAAGACAGTAGTTAAACAAAAACTTTACAAAAAAGGTTATTATAAAGTTAGTGATTATTTAGAAGACATGAATGCATGGGATTAACTGTCTGAGAACTGATATTAGGCAGCTAAATTACTCAATTGTATACCAATATTTTATGTTTTTTTTTTTAAAGAACGTCTAGGGTCCTGTGCCGAGGTTTTTCTTGCAGCTTCTTTTCCCCGGCTATACAGGTTGTGAGACGCTGCAGTAGTTTTAGGCGGATGAGACGTTCGTTATGTAAAAATTGACGATTCAAAGCGTAACTATGTTACCTACTGAATAAAGATATTTTTGAATTTTGAATTTAAATTTGATAATTAATATCACTTGGTTTCCTGGATTTGTGCCGGATTAAAAAAGGATTTTCCATGCTACGTTTTTCAAAGACAAAATAGATGGCACTGTAAATATTGTTGGATAACTGAGATTAGTGATATTTTTGAATCTGAAAAGTAGACTTGCCCATACAAAACACCGACCAAAGGAAAGGTACTTACAGGATTGTTGAATTTGGTTTCTTCTGACCCCGGGGTGCTCTGGAGACTGCTAGTGCACTTTCAGATTAAGTTTAAACAGCACAACTTGAATTAATACACTTTTATGTTATTTTAGAAATTTCTTGTATAGAAACGCGCGACGGCGGTAGTCGAGTCCACTTTATTTTTCTTTTTCCTGGCTTGGGGTGGCGGGAGTTTTTGGCGCGAACCAAAGGAGTTTTTGGAAGGGATTCATGGTCGGTGTCCTAACATTTACCCCCCACCGAAATCAACAGTGATTTCAAAATAGGTAATAACATCACAAGAGTAGAATTATTAAATATACTACTTATAATGTACTTTATTGTTGACAAAGAAAACTAAGTTATATATTTTTATAATAAGATAAGCTAATGGACTGTATAATAAATAATTAAGTGTATGAATGATATTATTATGATAGAAATAAATAACAAAGTTATTGGTCCTGCTCTTTTGGGAGAGGACTCAATTTGGAAACAGGCCGTTGTAACCGTGAATTTTGTGTACGTAATGTAACAACGCGAACTCTACCATCACGTCCAGGGTGAATCTGTTCTACACGACCCAAACTCCATTGTTGACACGGTACGTTATCGTTATGAATTAAGACCAAATCGTTTACGTTTAAGTTAGGTGTATCAACAAACCACTTCTGCCTTTGTTGCAATGTGTGCAAGTATTCCGACTTCCACCGGCGCCAGAAGTGCAGAGCGGCCTGCGTAATGCATTGCCATCGTGTTAAACGATTCAACGGTATATCTGAAAGATCGTAATTGGGAGCCGATACCAATTGACGACCGACTAAAAAGTGTCCTGGCGTAAGGACGTCGAATTCACTCGGGTCATTAGACAAACTACACAAAGGGCGCGAATTTAAAATCGCTTCTATGTTAGCAAAAAGAGTACCCAACTCTTCGAAAGATAAAGCACGAGTACCTACTACGCGCTTCAAGTGGTACTTTGCCGATTTTATTCCGGCTTCAAAAATGCCCCCAAAATGACTACCTGTCGGGGGGTTATATTTCCATGTCACTTTTCTGACTGTAAAACCGTCAATAAGCTGCCGTTGACTTGCATTATAAAATTGAACGACTTCGTTTAAGTGTTTACCGGCCGCGACAAAGTTTTTACCGTTATCCGAATACATGGTGTGTGGAAGACCACGCCTAGCCGTAAACCGATCGAATGAAGCTAGGAAGCATTCAGTAGTCAACGCCGAAAGGACCTCAAGGTGAACCGCACGAGTCGAATAACAAACAAATAGACATAAGTAAGACTTTGAGATTCTGGCATTGCGTCTATTTGTTTCTTTTGTATAAAATGGACCTCCAATATCGACACCGACCGTGTGAAACGGGTAAACGTCCTGTAAGCGGCACTTAGGCAAAGAGCCCATTTTAGGTTGATTTACAGTGGGCCTATTTCTGAAACATGTAACGCATTTGGAAAGGCGAGACCGTATAACACAGCGAGCGGCTATAATCCAATATTTTTGAACTAATATGTTTTGTAAAGTCCTAGGTCCGACATGTAAATAAACTTTATGATAATAATCAATTAAAATGTTCGTAAAATGACATTTTTTCGGTAAAATTAAAGGGTGACGTTGAGTAAATGGTAAGTTTGCGTGTGAAAGCCTACCCCCCACCATGAGAAGACCACGGCTATCAATGAACGGGTCGAGTTTACGTAGGCTTTGAGAGCATCGATTACCTCGTTTTAATGACTCAATGTCATCACCAAAATGTTCGGATTGAACTATTTGAATAAGTTTATCGTGAGCTTTATTTAACTCTGCGGTGAGCAATGCGCCCCTGATTCTATCAGGCCGAGAAACCCTGGAATTGTGTAAGAATCTGAAACACCAGGCGACTATGCGCTGCAGTTTGTTAAAATTCGAATATTTATTTATTATATTATCAAAGTTATTTTTTAGAGAGACACCTTCAGTGAGTAATGACGTACTTTCCTTTACAGGTTTTAGTTCCAGGGGTTCTCCTTTGAACTCAGTTAGAGACCTCACTGGCCACATATGTTGTGGATCGTACAACCACTGTGGGCCGCGGAACCACTGATCAGCGATGTGCAGCAACTGGGCCGGCGTGGCGCCGCGCGAACATACATCGGCAGGATTGTCAGTGCCGTTGACGTGATACCATTGAACACCGGCTGAACATTCAGTAATCTTAGCCACACGATTCGCAACAAAAGTTTTTAATTTGAATGCAGGTGTATTGATCCACGTCAACGCCACTGAGCTGTCGGTGAAAGCCAGTACTTCGCTGATCAGTACTTCCTTGGCTAATATCGATACGACATATTGTAGGGTTTTCGATAACAAATGAGCGGCCATTAATTCAAGACGCGGAATCGATACTGTTTTTAAGGGCGCAACCTTAGATTTTGATAACAGTAGGCTAACCTTGACATTGCCATGCCCGTCCTGACTGCGAATATACACGACGGCAGCGAAACCATTCGTCGACGCGTCACAAAAACCCACAATTTGAGCTGTAATGTGATTTTTCACAAAAACATGTCGGTCATGTTTTAGTTTCGATGATAAAGGTATTTGAAATGAAAACAAACGCCATTCATTGAGAAGCGCATTAGGCAGCGCGTCATCCCAACCTAAATTGGCGCACCATAACTTTTGCATAAAAGTTTTAGCGAGAAAAGTACAAGGCGCAACGAACCCCAAAGGGTCAAATAACTTAGCTATTTCCGACAACACGGAGCGCTTCGTCACGTTACTTTCCATCTGTGTGGTACGGAAGGAGAAAGCGTCTTCTTCAGGTAGCCAGTGCAGGCCGAGAATCTTGATAGCCATAGTTTTGCCGTCATCGAACTGAACAGGTGGTTCGAGTTGATCACTAGGCAATTTATTTAAAACTTGAGCACTATTACTCGACCACTTGCGCAATTCGAAACCGCCAAGCTTTAGCAATTCTACCAACTGATGTTGAAGTGTCAGCGCGTCGTCTACACTATCCACTGACCAAAGCAAGTCATCAACGTAAAAACCTTCACGCAGAGCACGGGCGGCATCAGGGAAACGATCGCCTTCATCCGCGGCTAACTGCTGTAACGTGCGAATGGCTAAAAACGGGCTGCTGACTACCCCGTAAGTGACTGTGCACAACTCGTACATCTTTATAGGCTCGTTGGGCGAATCTCGCCACAATATGTGTTGAAATTGACGTTGTGATTTGTCAATTAATATATTACGATACATTTTTGATATGTCACCGCATAAACAAACGTTACGTAAACGGAAACGTATTAATAATTCCACAAGATCAGCTTGCAGTTTGGGCCCCGTATATAAAACGGAATTTAAAGATTGATTATTTGTAGTTTGACACGAAGCATCGAAAACTACGCGAAGTTTTGTCGTACTACTATCAGGCTTATGAACGCAGTGGTGGGGAATGACATACGCCGATTCCACTTCCGATACGTCACCGACACAGACCATATGACCGAGCGACGCGTAGTCGTCCATGAACGTTTTATATTCGCCCCTTAGATCGGGTAAACGAGATAATTTGCGTTCCAAATTTTGATATCGTTTTAATGCAATTTGTTTAGAATCGCCCAGTTTCGCGTCAGGTTTGAATGGGTAGCTCACAATGTATCGACCGGTATTATCACGCTTATGGTCACTGACAAACATCTGTTCAGCGATGACGTCATCTGGATTTTTAGGTACGTCACAGGATAAACTTTCGGTTTCCCAGAAAGATTTAATTAAATCGTCCACCTTAACTGTGCTACTAGTGAACATACAAGTCGACACACCGTCAGCACCGGTATTCACTGACAGCTGGCCTGTAATGACATACCCGAAAATGCTACTTAACGCGAGCGGTATCCCTTGACGTGACGGATGATACTTGCCACCATCATAAATGAATGGAAACACGTCACTGGCAAGCAACATGTCAATGCGACTCGAGCGATAGAAAGTAGGGTCAGCCAACACCAAATGTTTATATTCGTTGACTAAATCCTGTGACAAAGTGACAGATGGCATATCGCCAGATATTTTCGGAATGATCACAGCTTTTATATTAAAAACAGGGTCATTAGACATGGTCGGCTTTAAAGTGCAGGACACCATACCGTGATCGCGAACTACTGTTCCGCCTAGGCCCGACAATTGAGTGTTACACTTTTGACGTGGAAGCCCTAATCGCTGTGCACAATCATTTGTGATAAAACTGGTTTGAGAACCACTGTCGATCACTACGCGCACGGGTTGATATTTGCCTGAAACATCCGTAACGTGTACAACCGCAGTACCCAGCATAACTGTCGACCCAGACGAGCATGACGATGCCAAGGAGACCCGATTCTGTTGATCGTTATTAAAGTCGTTATCACAACTGTCATCAGAGCCCGTGCTTATCAAAGTTACATTGGAATCTAAATGCAACGTGTGATGATGTTTGTTTTTGCACACCGTACATGTTATCTTCGATGGGCACTCATTAGATGTGTGACCTTGACGCAAACAATTTTCGCATAAACGCAAATCTTTTATTTTTACAATTCGCTGCTTAGGAGACAGCGCAATGTATTCGTAACATTTATAAATCGAATGAAATGGCTTATTGCAATACAAACATGCCTTCTTAGAATTATCAGGGCCCGCATTGCTCGCCAAACAGGTTTTTGAATTGACATTTTTTGTAATAGGTTTACTATTATTATTAGTTTTGTTTTGAACCGCATTTAGAATGGGTTTATTTGAAACGGGCTTTGAAACAGGAGGATTAGACATTTCCAACATACGCGCCTGATTCGATACAAATTCGCTTAATGTTTTAAAAATAGGTATTTCCTTTATACCGATTTTTTGTTCAAATTCTCGTCTAGAAACCGGGTCCAGGTTACGTAAACCGATATAACAAAGAATAAATCCCGCTAAATCATCGATTTTTAATAATTCTAACGCTTGAACGCATTCTTGAAATGTCTCTAAAAAGGAATTCAATCCGCTAACAGATTCGTTCGGCAAAGGTTTGAACGCGAACAATTTATCCAAATAGCGGGTAGCTATAGCACGCTTATTTTCATACCTGTCCGACAGAGATGACCAGACAATATTATAATTGTCACTCGATACAGGCAAACTTTTCACTATTTGAAGTGCTGGCCCGGTTACTACGGAAAGTAAATAATGGAACTTCTCGACATTACCTATCGAATTATTTGTATGAATCAAACTCATAAATGTATCGCGAAATGTAATCCAATTCTCTAAACTTCCGTCAAAATGAACAAGTTCAATTTTAGGTAAGCGAGGCTGAGAGCCGCCGCTTCGCTCATATTTGAATTCACCGCCACTTTTTGACGTATTCGAAACAGTTTCGTATTGATGAAAAATACGTTTAACTTCGTAATACAAGTCATCGAAAGCCTTTACTTCCTGGTCGTTAATTATATACGCCGGGTTACGCTTTAGTTCCAGCGCAGAAATATCATCAACAATTCGTTCGAATGATTCGCGAGAAGATTCGAGTTCACTGACCCGCACCAACAATTTGTTAACTAACGTGGAATCACTTTCGACAATTTTAGATAAATCGTACATCTGTTGAACACGCCTAAAATAACGTTCTTTTCTATTTATTAACGTATTTATTTTGATATCAAGATCGGTCAAAAATGGAGTTGTAGGTGTTTCTTTCGCCATTTTGAACTGAAGAAAAATGTACTAGAAACTTCGAGAACAACGCGTCCCTACAACTGCCTGTTTATGTAAAACCGAACAAAAAGTAATTTACACTGTAGAAATAGATTCTAAGTATTTGACTACGTATAAAAAATATATTAAATATGATATTACACTGTGACAAATAGAACTATTGAACAAATACTTGCACAATGAAATGTGATGTTGTAAATTTAATATTTTGAATAAAATAACATAAATTATATATGAAATAGTCTGTTAATACCTATTTTGATATACTGAATCCGTATCGAAGGACCATAAATGTTGGATAACTGAGATTAGTGATATTTTTGAATCTGAAAAGTAGACTTGCCCATACAAAACACCGACCAAAGGAAAGGTACTTACAGGATTGTTGAATTTGGTTTCTTCTGACCCCGGGGTGCTCTGGAGACTGCTAGTGCACTTTCAGATTAAGTTTAAACAGCACAACTTGAATTAATACACTTTTATGTTATTTTAGAAATTTCTTGTATAGAAACGCGCGACGGCGGTAGTCGAGTCCACTTTATTTTTCTTTTTCCTGGCTTGGGGTGGCGGGAGTTTTTGGCGCGAACCAAAGGAGTTTTTGGAAGGGATTCATGGTCGGTGTCCTAACAAATATTGTCCTTCGTTTAACCAGCTAATTTCATAGATAACAGCCATATGTATCTTTTATACATATTTTTATTTGGTATAAACGATGACCCTTGTTATTACACCCAGGCATAATTCCATCTTCCACTCATTATTATTCTGATCAAAATAAATATAAGCAATATAGGTCGCAATATAATGTGATCCAAATATCAAGCAACAATTATTTTTATATATAAAAAAAATATGCCGCAGATGGCATTAACTGTTTGGCCGGACAAATGGGGAGCGCTGAACTCGGTACTAGTGGAGTAGCGTGATAGAGTATGCTGCATACCCCCTCCGGTTGATTGAGGGGAGGACTGTGCCCAGCAGTAGGACGTATATAGGCTGTTCATGTTATATGTGATGTGTTCATGTTATGTGTGTGTGTATGATGTGTGTACGACATCGTATCAACAGTGGCTGCTAGTTGTCTTTGATTACTTGTGGCTCTGCCCACCCCATTAGGGATTACGGGCATGAGTTTATATATGTATGATGTGTCTATAGGGATTCGGGTGTGGGTTATGTACTTCTGACTCTCTGTCACTTTTCTATTAAACTGTACTTTGTCTTTCCATTGTCGTATGTCTTTGTGCGTTCAACCAGAGACAATCTTGTTACATTAGAAGATTACTTATGTTCCTTCATGCTATATTCCTTCCGGGATAGATTTAGAGTTAGTTATTTTAGGATGATTCCGTGCTTCGGAGGGCACGTTAAGCCGTTGGTCCCGGTTACTACTTACTGATGTAAGTTGGTAGTCATTACATGAGCCTCCACCAACGAGCAGCGTGGTGGAGTATGCTCCATACCCCCTCCGGTTGACTGAGGGGAGGCCTGTGCCCAGCAGTGGGACGTATATAGGCTGATTATGTTATGTTATATTTTAGGATGTCATTCAGATACAGACATTGGTGCTTGTAGAACCATCTAATTTTATTTTAAGTTATAACCTGTTATTTGTTGTTTATAACAGCCTTCGTGGTGTAGTGGTTAGAGCGTTGGGCTCACGATCTGGAGGTCCGGGTTCGATTCCCGATGGGGACATTGTCGAAATCACTTTGTGAGACTGTCCTTTGTTCGGTAAGGACATTGCAGGCTTGTATCACCTGATTGTCCGAAAAAGTAGGTGTTTCCCTGCTTCGTAAGGCACGCTAAGCCGTTGGCCCAGGGCTACTAGCTCAAATACCTCCGCTAACCAGCACTGGATCAGCGTGGTGGAGTATGCTCCATACCCCTCCGGTTGATTGAGGGGAGGCCTGTGCCTCGCAGTGGGACGTATATAAGCTGTTTATGTTATATTTATGTTACCTGTTATTTTCTTATCAGCCGAAAAGGAAAGGGACGGGTAATAGACAGCTATAGTGAGCTGAATCATCCCCCTTAGTATTCTTTACGATGTCACTTATACAACGTACAAGTGGAATTTTCTCTCGGTTTTTTTTTGTTTTTTTTAAATTATTTTCCCCTTCCTCCCTCTCTCCCTCCCTTTCCCCCTCTTTTCCTCCCCCCTTCCTCCTTCCTTCCTTCTTTCTTCCTTTTTCCTTTCTCCCTTCTCTTTACTTTTTCTTTTTGTCGTGTCTTATAGGGAAGTCAAGGAATTGGCTCAGCGAATGCTACACCGACTAGAGCGTGGCTCTTAAATTGATGATGATGAAATTATCTTCAGTTCCATACTTTTGCGACGGAAAATTCCGATTGATATCAACTCAAATTAGTGGTTTGAATCACCCATCAAAGTTTTCGTTACGATGTCATTAACATGTATAGAGCTAAGTCGGTTCCAGCCAAGTAGTTAATGCCATTTGGGAGTAAATCTACAATTAAATTAAAAAAGCAATATAATATGATGGTATATGTTGACTGGGTTTACGAACACGATCGATCACACGCTGTCGTCGGCATAGGCAGTAAAATTATTGCCTGAAAACACACATTGTTTGCTGTCAAAATACTGTATGTTTTAATTAAAGTTTATTTATTTATTATAGGTTATCAACATGATAGTCAACAGTACTGGCCATTATTCATATTCTTGCATATTGTATTTGTTGCCCCCCCTAGATATGTTTAAGACATAAATAGACATATATTTTTTATACATGGCAGCACTTTCTCTTCCTTCAAACCTTAGTTGTAACAGTGTGCTTCTTTAAATAAAAAATCAATTAAAAATACAAATCCGTTTAATTTAAAACAAACACAGTGATAAAATTAGTGTCATTAACATTTTTTTCATGGAGTGTACTTATTGTAATATAAACTCACGACTATCTTCCAAATGGGGTAGGCAGAGGTACATCCATCGCAAGATGAACTAAGTGCCCACACTTCACCGAGCTTTCTGTTAGAGTCTAACAGTTAGACCAACGTGATGGGTGGTGAGCCGAATCGCCATTTTTAATGGTCAACGCAACTTTGTTAGTGAAAATTGCATCTTATTGACTCACAAAGTCGAATTCAGTTTACAGCCCGGGTCGGAATTCGAACCCGTGACCGACAGGAACCGAACACGGTGTCACGAGTTCATAATCCCAGTAGTTAATGCCTGCGGAAAATCTACAAAAAAATACAAGGGAGACAGCGCGATGACTGTATCTCGCTTGTGTATGCGCTAGAATGAGATTCTTATACGGGGTGTCTGGGGTGTTCTTACAAGCACTACAGTACTGCCCAACCCAGTAGGCATTACGGGCGTGAACTGTGGAATTCTTTACCCAAGACCACGTACGAAATTCAATATTCGGTTTACATATTCATACAACGCAGTAACTATCGTAATAAAATGTCGAAAATGTAATTGTCGATATTCGGAATATGAAATTGAATGGCTCGTTACAAATTGATGAATATTCTGTTACATACGTTGTATTGATTGACTACTGACAGTGAATGGCATAATCATTTTTCGTGACTTATTGAAGAGCTGCAAACAGTGATGTGCTGTTCAAGGGAATATTCCCAAAGTGGGAAAACACACTTTAAAATCTAGTACCTTTCTCATTGAAAATATATACCCACAGTCCCGAGAAATACATTTTCGGAGGTATGGTGGTTTTAAGTGGTTTTAACTTTGCGGGTTGGAAGGTCAGAGAGGCAGTCGCTTCTGTAAAAAACCGGACCTGTCAAATCTTCAGATTAGCTAAGCGGACCCTGTGAGAAACGGGATAATGCTAGGGAGATGATGTAAGGATACCCACATACACAAGAATATGTTTTAAGCCAACTACGCAATACGAGTTTTTCGCCGCGCGGCAGAAAAGAGCAGCGGCATAATGTCGCACTGTAATACTGCGCCGCTGCGGCGGCTCTGCCGTCAAGTGCGCGCAATACAATTTAAAACTGTTTGGTACAGTATTACAGTGCGACATTATGCCGCTGCTTTGTTTTGCCGCGCGGCGAAAAACTCGTAGTGCGCGCCTGGCCTTAAGATGATGATTAGGTAACTGAAACGATTCAATCCGAGGGAAGTTTTAGACGGTGCATAGCGGGTCTAATGGGTAAAATATTGACCGGCACAGGGTCCGTTTTGAAGCAGTTATGATTAATCCGGAGCTTGGCTCTGACACGCCATTAATTACCAGCAAATCAAGTCACGATACTCTTGAGTTATGAGCGAGAGCGGATGGAAATTGACGAAGGAAAGACCACGGCCACAGCTTCAGCCAGCTGGTAATTCGAGTCTGTAATCTTTAAAAAGTTTGGACGTAAACCAATACTAACATAAAGGCATGAAAAGTACAGCAACTATTGACAATACCGACTTCACCATATGGGCACACAGGGCCCGTGCCCCCATTCTCGGGGGCCACCGAAGGATCCACAATTTCTCTCACACATTTATTCTCAAAACATTTTTGTCGGGCACATTACACTTTTTTCACAAATTAGGAATCTTATCAGAAGGTTAGATTTACACGGCATATCATATACTACGTCATTATATTATCGATGACTGCGACTTTTTCAAAAAACAAAAAACCTATGCTGTATTTGATTACCTATTAATGGGTTCATAGGTACTAACTTAGTAAAAAATGAAATTGTTTTTCTTTTTTTACTTTCCAATTCGTTTTCTTTACTTTCAAAAAGGGCCCCAAATTCTTGTGTGCCCAAGGGCCCCAGCCTAGTTTAAGACGGCGCTGACTATTGAGTTAACTCACTAAATGCTAGTTTCCAGTAGTCAAATCAGTTACTTAGCAAGGTCCAAAGAATACCAGCGTTGTGGCTTGCGCCGCGGCTTATGCTGAGTGAGGCCCTTTTATAAAGGACGTCCACCCCCACCTTATGATCATTTCGACGAACATCCATTTTGCTTTTATGTAATTGTTTTGTGAAAATTTTAAATGATGTTATTGTTCGCGATGTTCGCTGCGGCTAACACGGACGGATTTGCAGCCATCATGCGAAAGCGGTGCGCTTCCATCCTGCGCCGCACGCGCGACAGTTCCAACACCATCCTGCGCGCGCTAGTTGACCGGTGGGACTCTCCGATGCTGGCTTGATGGATTCGGCTGCACGCAGTCGTATGATTGGCCGCCAGCGTCGGGGAGTCCATCCGGACTTGCCATTTTAATATATTTGTATGTTACTAACACTAGTTTTGTAAGCTTGCAATTTTACTAACAAATATGGATGTAATCAATGTGGATGAGTCCGAAATAAATGATTATTATTATTATTATTATTGTCTTGTTCTTGTGTGTGGCGTCCTTTTATAATTTAATTTCTATTCTATTCTAAACCAATGAATTCATGTTTTTGATCATAGATAATTGGTATCAGGTGGTTTCCAGGATTTGTGCCCGGTTAATTGTAATTGGCTCGCCCACTGTTACATAACGGCCTCCGTGGTCCAGTGGTTCGAGCGTTGGGCTCACGATCCGGAGGTCCCGGGTTCGATTCCCGGTGGGGACATATCACAAAAAAAAACTTTGTGGTCCCTAGTTTGGTTAGGACATTACAGGCTGATCACCAGATTGTCCGAAAGTAAGATGATCCGCGCTTCGGAAGGCACGTTAAGCCGTTGGTCCCGGTTACTACTTACTGGTGTAAGTTAGTAGTCGTTACATGAGCCATGTCAGAGGCCTTTGGCGGCTCAATAGTAACCCTGACAGGTTGATGGGGTTGGTAATTCACCTCACAATCCACGCGATAGAAGAAGAAGACTGTTACATAGAACTTGAAAATAAGGTTACTCGCTGTAAAGAGTGTTTACCGCCTTTCTATTTTATGTGTTCTCGCAAATAAATTGATCTGATTGGATTTGATTTGAAGATTCTTAATTAGTCTATACTGTCCGTGACCCAGGATCGCTAAAAGCTCAACACTTGAGCGCCAAATCGTTGCGAAATTGACCCCTGTGTTGCCAAATTATGGTAGTTACAGTTCATGGGATGTTCTGTCACATTGCCAGACAGCTGCTCGGGTGAATGTTGTAGTTTTCGAATTCTATGCCAAGTGTAGTGGATTTAAAAGTACTTCGGTCATTAGACGCAAGCACACACCGTACACTTCATACAGAAAACCTCGTTTTACACAGACACTACACATTGATGTTATCGTACACGCGCGTCTGTGTGTGTGACATCTGACGCCCATAAAAGATGTGGGGAAATCAAAGAGATATTGATTTAAACAACTTCTTTTTCTATTGAATAAAAATAAACAATCATGACATTTCTCTGGTAGAAAATCTGAGTGACATTCGCCGATAGTGTTGCCATTATCATAAAAACAAACTAAGTAAGACCAAGGGCTTGAGGTAAACCTAGATTTTTCATTCTATTACGTAAGTATCAAGAATATATCACCATTTTTAGTAACTTTCAAATTCAAAATTCGAATTCGAAGTTGGAATATATTTGATGCATCTAAACCGGTGTTATGTACTTTTGTTGATAAATATAAGGATCATGTCCCCAATGAAGAATGAGATCTTTTTATGCCGTGTCTGGGTTGTGTCATCATCATCACCATCAGCCCATTAACGTCCCCACTGCTGGGGCATGGGCCTTCCCTATGGATAGATAGGGAGATCGGGCCTTAAACCATCACGCGGGCCCAGTGCGGATTGATGGTTATTAACGGCTGCTAATGCAGCCGGGACCAACAGCTTAACGTGCCTTCCGAAGTACGAAGGAGCTCGAGATAAAAACTTTTTTTTTGTGGTCACCCATCCTATGACCGGCCTTTGCGAAAGTTGCTTAACTTCAACAATCGCAGACCGAGCGCGTTAACCGCTGCGCCACCGAGCTCCTCGAGCTCGCGAGGGTTGTATCATAGTATTGTTAAATAACCCTTGCTGATATACTTCGCAATCGGCTTAAGTAGTCGGTGAGAAATCGAAGCGAATTACCTACTTACTACCTACATCCCTTACTTGCGTTGATATGAAGGTGTTTTTGATCGGCTTACGTCGATTGCTTGAAAGAGACACTAAGTATAAATCGACGTCAATGTTATTAGGTGTAATATCGGCGTATATTTTATAGTATACATATATAGTGCTATGTAACTGTTAGTAATATTCAGAGGCGGAGGACAGGAGTCCTAGTACGGCTTTGAAATAGATACTCTGGGCGCCATCGCACTCGCGTCAGACAGAGTACTGTGGGGCGGAAGGCAAGTGGGAAACCACTGGCCTATTTTCCCCTAAAAAGTAGCATGGAGGATGCTATACCGTCAAGAGCGTTTCGACACATAAGGTGATCCAAATATCAAGTAACAATTCGTTTTAATCTACATACATACATAAACAGCCTAATTACGTCCCACTGCTGGGTATAGACCTCCCCTCAATTAACGGGAGGGGGTATAGAGCATACTTCACCTCGCTTCACTGCGGGTTTATGGAGTTGTTTTTTACGGCTAATAGCCGGGACTCGGGACTAACGGCTTAATGTGCCCTCCAAAGCACGGAATCATCTTACTTTGCAGGATTGAATCACCTGATTGTTCGAAAAAGTAAGATGGACAGTCTCACAAAGTGATTTCGACAATCCCCATCGGGAATAGAACCCGGACCTCCAGATCATGAGGCTAACGCTTTAATCACTAGACCACAGAGGCTGTTGTAATCTACAAAGCAAGAAAAAAGCTCACCTGAGGTAGATGTCTAGTTCTACGCAGAGTTTGCCTTTCCTTCCCGCTTTCCACTGATAAGCATTTCCCGTTTGGCACGGGGCCCGGCGCGGCCTCCGTACACACCGCGCTGGCTCGCACCATCGCCCTTATCGGAATATTATGCTTCTCAAAGTAACCATTTTGTATCATCTGGTCCAAAGACACTTCCAACTCCCTCACTGGCACTACTTTCCTACCACAAACCGGATCGTCCACCACCATCTTCCGATTACAACCGGAGACTTCCGAAAATTTCACATTTTTCTTAACCTCTTCAGTTTTCTTTGGTCGGTTTTTCTTGTCTGGCGTTTCAGATGTCCAGTAGCGCGCGTTTTTCTCACTCAAGCGTAAAGGTTTGCACACTGCAACGTTTTTCGGTTTAGAATTTTGGGTAGCTTTAGTATCTATCATTGGTCGGCGATCGTAATTCTCTGTGTTCTTCCTCCTAGCTTCAGGAGTGCGTTCATAAGATTCTCGCGGCCGTTTCCTCTCGTTGTCGATTCGGAAATCATAATAATCTTTCTTGTACCTACGCGCGTTGCGTTCCTCATAATAATAGGTACTGTTGTAATTTCTTGGTAAAGAGTTGTACTTCGCTTCGTAGGTCGTCGGCAGGTTTAAATATTCGGGTCTGATAGGCCGGAATAGGGATAGTCGACCTTGTGCCTCGTCGAAATCTGAATAGATATCTTCATAAACGTAACCATTTTTCCTTCGAGGCCGTTCGTATTCGACCCTTCGGTCTCGCCTGTCGGGTCGTCTGTCGTATCTTGGTTCGTAGTATCTGCGTCTGGTTTCGTATTCGTATTCAAAGTCTGATCTTCTCTCGTACAGCAATCGTTCCCGCGACCCAGCCATTCTTTCCTTATTAGATTCCCGCCTGGAAAGAAGAAATTGCATATTAATGAGGCGTTTGCGGGGCTTTCATTGAGGGATTTACGGCGATTTATATAGAGGATCTATTTTTAGCTTCAATACGTATTTTACTTGTAAATTACCGCACTTAGATTAAGGATTCAGATCACTCAAAGTCATGTTAAACAGGCACAATGATGTTGATTAAACGCAATTAAACGCTGTTCTAAGTTTTCCTGTTGGTACGTGACTTAAGAACTTTGTTGGTGAAGTAAATTGTGGCGGTAATGAAATAAGTACTCTGATAATTGTATTTTGAGAAATAACTGTATTTTATTTTAATAAGTACATAACGTCCCTTAGCTTACAACACCGCTTAAGTCATTTTTACCAACTTTACAGGAGACGAAATAAAAAATGTCTTATTTAAAATATCTGTAGATTTTTTATTGCTACTTAATACATACTCTAGTTAGCGGTTAATAAATAATTATTTATACTTATTTTGACGATTTACTTTATTTTAACCTTTATTTTCTTCATCCAATGGCATTAATATGTAAAAACCGCCAATTTTCGACTTGAGCGGTGTTGTAAGCTAAGGGACGATAATCATTTTAAGCGAACTCCACTTTCACGGATAAACCGAAGAATTGGTTTTGTGGGGTTTTTATTGTCAATAATTTAGTGTCCTCAAAATAAATATTTTACTTCCTTCCGAACAATCTTGATTATGATGTCAAATGACTATGTAAATTAATAAATAAATAATAAATTATTACTTATCAAAAGTTTTAACTAGGTAGAAAACTGAAATATTTTAAATGGCATCAGACCAAAAACATTTTTAACATTCAAAATGTTTTCTAAACCAGGTTTCGAATCTGGATCATATAAAACTGTAAACACTAGTCACAAATTGGTAAAAGAAATGCGTTGGCCGAGAATCGAACTCGGATCAACTGCTTGGAAGGCAACTATGCTGACCATTACACCACCAACGCATGTGTTCTAAGGTATCCAAGTTTGGAAGGCGTGTAAAATATAATTAATTATTATTATAAGTTGATTACTTATACAGATGTTTTTGTTAAAAACAACAGTTGGTTTATTAATTACAAGTATTGTTTTAAAAAAAAAGGAAATCTTCTATTTAAGTATTATCGTACAAGTAACAGATGCGTTGGTGGTGTAATGGTCAGCATAGTTGCCTTCCAAGCAGTTGATCCGAGTTCGATTCTCGGCCAACGCATTTATTTCTTTTACCAACGCTTATTTTTTACCTGACTGCGGCGAAGCAAAAAGGAGGGTTATGTGTTTGACCGCTATGTATGTATGTATGGATGTATGTGTGTAGGTATGCGTGTCTAATCCAACCTAACTCCTAAACCAACTGTCAGAATTCAACAAATGAGGTGTCACTAGAAGCGTCTTGATTGTCCGGTGGTTACAAGCTATATCCTCTGTGGTCCAGTGGTTGAGCGTTGGGCTCACGATCCGGAGGTCCTGGATTCGAATCCCGGTGGAAACATATTACAAAAATCACTTTGTGATCTCTAGTTTGGTTAGGACATTACAGGCTGATCACCTTATTGTCCGAAAGTAAGATGATCCGTGCTTCGGAAGGCACGTTAAGCTGTTGGTCCCGGTTATTACTTACTGATGTAAGTAGGCGTTATATAAGCCATTTCAGGGGCCTTTGGCGCCTCAATAGTAACCCTGACACCAGCGTTGATCTCAACCCACACGACAGAAGAAGAAGAATATTGTATTTTACTGCCATAGGTATAACTAGGCACCCCCAAGCCCGCAGTCTTAGCACGGCTTGCCAGGGTCCGCTTACCTGACCTGAAGATTAGACAGGTCCAGTAATCTGACCTTGCAATCTGAAGTGAAAACAGGTTAGGTCACATACTTCCGAAACGCAAACGTGTATCGCCTTTCTAAGCATCGACCTTTTAAAATCCAGCAATTTAACCCGAGAAAAATAAACTTTCACTAAATTACCCGGCTTTTTAACCCATTCATTGCCATCCCTGTGGCCCGGTTTTGTTAAGACTAAAACTGGATACACTCGATTAATCCAGCTACGTGTTAATGTTGATCCGTATCGGACATTTCACGTGAGTTTTAACGAAAGTGTAAAAATAAAACCGGGTAAAAGTTGTACCCGGTAGAAATTGAACCGGGTAAAAAAGACCCGGGTAAAATTGATCCGGGTGAAAATAGTATATTATCTCGTGGATACAGAACTTTGCACTTTGTTCCGTGGACTATAGTCTTTGTTTGGAACTGACTATTGAAATTGCATGCATTTTATGGTGTGTCTATGAAGTTGATAGTAAATGTTGGTTTCCTCTTGGTGGTTGCCTGGAAGAATTTGCTCTAGAGCAATAGGTAAGGCTGCCCAAATTGTACTTTATTCATGTGTTATGTCTGATTGTTGTTGTTTAGTTCTGTGCAATAAAGTATATTTGATTTGATTTGATCAGTGGTTCCCATTTGTCTGGTGGTGTTTTTTGGTGGTTTTTTGTGAATGCAATCAAATCAAATCAAATATCCTTTATTGCACACAAACAAAAATTTAGCAACAGTACAAATGAGCTGCTTTATTGCTCTGGATCAATTGTTTCCTTTTTTTTGACGTGACTTATTGTAGATTTGCCGCAGGTGGCTATAACTATTTGGCCGGACAAATGGGGAGCGCTGAGGGCTCTCACCCGGAAAAAAAATTAAGATAACAGGCCTGAGGGTGCCCAGTTGGGCGCGAACCTCGGGTCAGGGCGTCGTTTGAGAGGAAGAATATTTGAAAGAATTAATCGACCCTTGCGGATCGACAGTTATCGCTGAATGATCGACTACGCCGGCGGAGTCGGTATCGGGGTAACAGTTTCTTCCATCCGTCCGCACCAAGTAAATGCGCAATGCAAACAAATGTCAAACAGCAATATTGCTTTGTTAGATGAATTGCTTCTATGTGGCCATTTAAACCCCCCCGTTATCAGCCGGTGGCAGTGAACTAGGCCCTAAATATTTTCTACAATTTTCACTGTAATATCGACAATTTAAAACAAAAGGCTCTAATGGAGTAGTGTTACGCTTTTTCTTTTCACTTGACATTATGATTGTATTTGTTCTGTCGTTTAGTGCGTTATGCTTTCCTCGTCCACGTGTAAAGGTATTTCACGTTTGCTTGCTAATTGATGCCATCTTGTGACGACAGGCCGAGTGGTTCGTAATGGAACGCTTTTTAGGGTTCATTGTGTATGAGACGAAAGTGGAACCTAATTGTCTTTCAATATAAATTCACAGTCATAAATGTGTACAATAAAAAATAAATTTCTTTATTCTGTAGGGTAATATGGTTGTATTTTATATCGTCAATTACATAAATATATTTTTTCTTGAACGTCCGCCTAAAACCACTGCAGCTTTTAAATTTGTACATATAGCCGTCGAATAGTTGACTGAGGTTTTCTTGCAGCTACTTTTTAACTTTTTTCCGTGCAACAAAACAGACGTTGCAACTATAAATTACAGAACTTAATAAAAATACCACCTATAAAAAACAATATTACACCAATATTGGCCTATGGCGGCTCAATAATAAACCTGACACCAGGGTTGATGAGGTTGGTACTCCACCTCACAACCCACACGATAGAAGAAGAAGAATAAAAATAAAGTTCAAAATCGGGAAATACTGATATGCTCCGTTAGTATCTATGTGGTAAGTACCTAAGAACTTTCTGACAACTAAAAACTATCGACTTCCACAATCAAAATTACTCAGCGCACGACACATTATACGTAAGCTCACAACTATATCCCAATTGCGGTAGTCAGAGGTACATTCATCACAAGTTGAACTGAGTACCCACACTTCACCGGGCTTTCTGTTACACCAATGAGATAGGTGGTGAGCCGTAACGCCGCGCGCCGTCTATGATAGTCGAGCCAACTGTGTTAAAGAAAACTGCGCTTAATATAAATTATTAACTCATTGGTACAAGTTCTTTACAAAAAAGGTTATTATAAAGTTAGTGATTATTTAGAAGATATGAATGTATGGGATTAACTGTCTGAGAACTGATATTAGGCAGCTAAATTACTTAATTACTTATAACAATATTTTATGTTTTTTTTTTTGTTTTTAAAAGAACGTCTAGGGCCCTATGCCGAGGTTTTTCTTGCAGCTTCTTTTCCCCGGCTATACAGGTTGTGAGAAGCTGCAGTAGTTTCAGGCGGATGACACGTTCGTTATGTAAAAATTGACGATTCAAAGTGTAACTATGTTACCTACTGAATAAAGATATTTTTGAATTTTAATTTGTTCGGTAATGAGGCTTATGCATACACACTTAATTAAATATTTAAAATACGTATCTGACGTACGGAACCGCCATTACGTAACCACAACTCGCACTTACCCTGTTAAACAGTTCAGCTTTTGTGGGAAAAGCAATCAATTTATTATTGAAGAATGTATCGTAATGTAGTTATATTAAAGTACATTGTGTTTGCGGTTTCATTAAATTGTAGGGAACGGGTCGGTCGAGGGAAATTTTCCATTTAAAATATGCTTTTAACGGAATTGCTGGTAAAATACTTTGCTTTTTGCTGACTAGGGTTTATGAGGTCGGGCGTTGACCTTACAATCCACAACATCATCAACCCACAACCCACAACACTTAAGTATATCTTAATTATATTATGCACTGAAAAGTAATCGATTTTTACTCAATCTTCTACGCTAGAAGCGAATATAAAAAAGCGTGTCCAGCTATTTATATTGCCGGTCGTTTAACCTGAATATTGTATTTTTAAAACTTAATTTATAACAATAATGGCCCCGATTCCTGCAGACACCGCCTAATTTTATTTTAAGTTATATCCGTCATTTTCATATCCGTCGAAAAGGAAAGGGACGGATGATTCACAGCTCTTAATTTTAGGAAGAATGAGTAAATTAATGTGTCGGGTTATTGACTGACGTAAAATTTTTAGACGGTTGGTTTAGATTTGTGCTTAAAATTGACGTGTGTTCCATAAATTTTATGCTTGTCGATTACCCGTCCCTTTCCTTTTCGGCGGATAAGAAAATGACAGATATAACTTAAAATAAAATTAGATGGTATTTACAGGAATTAGCACCATTAAATATATTAATTTTATAAATAAAGCTTTAATTAAGTTCTTTATGATTTTGAACTGATATATGAGACATACGTTCAATTCAAATTCAAACTCAAAAATATCTTTACTCAGTTGGTAACATTAACACTTTGAAACGTCAATTTTTTTTATTTGCTGTACGTCTCATCCGCCTAAAACTACTGCAGCTACACAACTTTAGCTAAGGAAAAAAAGCTGCAAGAAAAACCTCGGCCCTAGACGTTCTTAAACAAAAAACAATATTGAACACAATTTCTGGAATTTGGCTGCCTAATACTGGTTCCTTTGCGGTTTATTCTATACAATAAGTAAACCATGTCAAAAAAAAAAAAACTAGGAATAGCCTGATATTATATTTTTGGATATTTACTTTTAATTTGTGCGGCATTTCCCTGTCTTACCACCACGGCTCAAAAAGTAACAAACGCTTTTATCTTTAGATATTTTATTTTCCTTCTTCTTGGTAACATTTTTAAGGGGAAATTACTTAAATGTTCGTGTTTAAAGACCCTTATCATTCCTCGTCCTCTCGTCTGTCACTCATATCTGATATCTCCCTCGCACTAATAAGTGTCCAGTGAGTGAGAAGGACAACAAATCGGGACAGCTATCAAAAGGAAATTGGTTTCTGAATCCTTGGCGTTGGTACGAAATAATTATCTAGGTGTTTATATTCCGCTGCATATCTTCTGTGTAAAGAGCCAAGTGAGCGCGAAACGCCATACAAGTATGAGCAAATAGTTTATAAGTACTTACAGTCATGAGCAATATAATGCACCCACTTTAGGACTCTGTCGCACTAACATATTTGACATTTAGTGACACTTACAGTTCAATTTGTCAAAAAAGTTAATGTGACATGGTACCAAAGTGTACATATTAATGCTCGTGACCGTACTTCAACTTTGCACTCCACTCGTCCACAAACTTTACAACTCACGGAGCTCCGCGATAGCATATTAAAAGGTCGTCTTGTACATTATAACCTGCAGGGAAAAAATCCAATATCGACTATCATGCAAGGAGATCCTGCTGAAAACCTTAGTATGTTAGTATGATCGGCTATTTATCAAATAAATACTTTAGATTTCAGCATCTTACGAAAAGTAATGATAAAATTGCAGCTTATCACATAAAATATACATTACTGGTAAAGTGGCTATAAAATTTCAGAAACAGTAGAGCTATCGTAGTTATCTGTTTGCAGGAGTAGTAGTAAAAGTGAGTGGGGTTGAACCGGCGACAGTGCTTCTCAAAAAAAAATGCGCGTGAGGGCCTTTCCAACCTCTTTCTTCTATTCCGTGGTAACAACCGACGGAGGGATTGTGTGCATATTGTAACTATCTGTTTGGAGTTGGGCCGATAACCTGTTTTCATACGATTCAACATATCCCTGACACTAGGGTTGAAGAGGTCAGTCATTGATCTCACAAGTCACAGTCCACACGAGAGCAGATCATAGATCTTTGAACGGGGGTTAAAAAGACCACATTAAAACAATTCATCTAAAAGCAATATTGCTATTTGACATTTGATGTCAAGCGCAAGCACGGACACACACACACACACACACATAATTAACAGAAAAAATGCATGTTTATTTGTTTTTATTTTACCACAGTTTATTGTCAAATAAATTCAGTTTAACAATGGTTTGCCTCAACTGACGATATAAAAGATGTAGTTGCCGAATACTGCTCCCTGAGATACTGGTTTCCTAGTTCAGGAAGCAGGGTTATACTTCTGTAGCATTTGTGTGTTCCAGTTATCATCACCATCACCAGCCCATTAACGTCCCCACTGCTGGGGCACGGGCCTTCCCTAGCCGGGCCTTGTTCTAGTTATAGTATCCAATTTTTCTTTTCATTTCCATTTTTACATGAATTGCTTCTATGTGCCCCGTTTAAACCCCCAGTGGCTCTGGGCTGTCTTATTGATGACTTGGCGTTCTACCTAACCCAATAGACATACCGGCGTGACTATGATTCGCCAGGGTTATTCATTCATTCGCTCATACTTTAAAATTTACAGCTGTCAATCATCCGTCCCTTTCCTTTTCGGGGGATAAGAAAATGACAGGTATAATTTAAAATAAAATTTGATGGTGTCTACAGGAATTAGCACCACTGTCCAGTTAAAATTCGTGATTAATTGCTATAAAATGTGGAGCAACGTGGAGTGTTTTCCGTCTGAAGGAAGAATTACGAAAAAGAAAAGCTATGATATGACGTAATAATTTATTTGAATCGCTAAAATTAATTGTATAATCATGTTAATAAATTAGTTTAAAATAATTAATTATGTAATTAGTTATATTAATAAATCTGCCTAAAATTATAAATTGTATTCTTGCCTCAAATGTGGTTCATACACAATGAACGTGTTAAAAGAACATTCGGTCTTACGACTTTAATACGTTTTAATATAAACGCGTCTACCCTAGTGGGGATATAGGGCGTGAGTGCGAATAAACCACAATTTCACGAATGAAAAAAACTTCACCCAACCAGAGTCGGAAATTAAAAATCTATTCAGTTTATTTTTCATCTGTGGTCTTCCTTTTAGTGTTCCGTAGTGAAATTCGAAAAACGGGAAACATAAAAATCTTTGCTTTTATTTTAACTTGCTTTTATTAGTTTGGCTTGAGTGTACAGTCATGAGCAATATAATATACCCACTTTAGGACTCTGTCGCACTAACATATTTGACATTTAGTGAGACTTACAATTCAATTTGTCAAAATAGTTAATGTGACATGGTACCAAAGTGTATACATATTAATGCTCGTGACCGTACTTAACAAAGTCACATCGCTTATTTAAGAGCCGTGCTGTTGTCGGTGTAGCATTATCCATGCTACTTTTCTACGTTATATCCCGTAGGACTGGGTCCCTATCTGAACTCAGCCACCATCTCACTCCGGCCTACTGAAGTAAGAGGCGCCCACGGCAAGGACGCGTCGAACAGAAATTGCCTCAGTGGTAGCCTAATTGGTAGAAAGCTTGCCTTTCACTTTAAGGTCGCAATTTCGAATCCAGCCTAGGCACAAACCAATGATTGTCGAATTTGTTTTCGAATTCATGTTAAGATCGTAAATGATTATCACGTGCTAAGCGGTGAAGGAAATCGG